>NW_022196178.1:1676620-2041184 GCF_008641045.1 Pistacia vera
TGAACTTGCTGCGGTGTAATCGCCCTAAGCAAGCACCCATGTGTTGCACCAGGTTGTCACCAAACAACCTTAACAAGTGAGATCATCACTGTCTTTCGACAGGGTGTTCAACTCTATGATAGCCTTACCGTATTATCTATGCCTTACTTTAAATTAATACTGGGGCTACGGACGTTTTTGAATGGCCACCATATGTGCTCATAGGGTTCTATATCAAGATTTGAAACACTGATAACCCTGTCACGGTTACCATTCTAAGGACATATATCAATACATATTGTAATAATAATGATTTACGCGATATAGTATAAAATGGTCTTGTATTGATTAATGAACATTATTACAAAGAGTCAATCCATAAATGATTGGCTCTAGGGCACACTCAAACAATCTCCCACTTTGCACTATAGCCATCATCATGCATCAACATTGAATGACCAAAGTACCCATCATGCTTCTGCTACAACAGAAACTTCAATAGGTGGGTTGTAGGTATTTTGCAAATCTGCACATTCCCTTTCAGATCGATTCATTCAGTCAGATTGAATCACAACTAAGTAAGTGTTTGGATTACTGGTGAGACGTGATTCCTCAGCCACAACAATGGTTCCATTGTATCGTAGTACAACGATACTGGATTAGCAATGCTTGAAATCACATCAAGTTCAGTAATGAACTTTTGATCCAAACCGCCTACATGGCTGCATTAAATAATGCGTAACTTAGCATCAAATTGTAGAATTCGCTATAGTACACTAATTCGAGCTCTTCTAGGCTCACTGCAATTACATTAAGACAAAATGTGTAATCCCAACATCGCGAACTATACATACTTTTCCCGTTTGGAATAGTGTCACTGTATTCTCTATAGTGAGCAATCTTTCCTCCATAATCCAAGAATATATATTCTTAAGCCCTTTTCAAGTACTTAAGAATGTCCATTGACAACACCAGTGTCATATCTTGGATTTAGTTGATATCTTTCTACTAGTGCTGAAGGACATAAGACATCAATCTAAGTTACAAACATATTGCTCTGAGCCTGAGTGATACTCACTACAAGTGCTGAATCACATTAGATATACATTAGATATCAATCCAGGCATACAGATAGATGCCACTTGCTAAAGCAGTGGGATCCTCTTCATTCTATTTCTCTCATTATGTGGTTAAAGACATATATCCTACGAGATGATAGACAACATATGCCATCAGAAGAAATCCCTTCTTGGATTTTTTCTAATTGAATGTGTTCAGTACCGTGTCTATGTACTTACTAGTTTGAGCCAACCTACACGATCTATCATGACGATCTTTATTCCAGGATGTAGGCTGCTTCCCTTAAGTCCTTCATGGAAAAGCACTTGGATACCAAGTCTTTACCGACTACAGTTTGGTATTTCATTCCCGATCAGAAGTATGTCATCGACATACAACACTGGGAATGCTACTGTGCTCCACTCATTTCTGTAAACACAGGGCTATCTTCATTCTTGATAAAACCGAATCTTTTACGGCTCATCAAAATGAATGTTCCAACTCCTTGAAGCTTGCTTGAGGTCATAAATGGATATCTGCACTTGCATACCTTATTAGCTTGACTATCAAGAACGATACCATCAGGTTGTGTCAATACACATCCTCCTGAAGGTTTTCGTTCAGGAAAGCAGTTTGACATCCATTTGCCAAAATCTCATAGTCATGATATGCAACATAGCAAGCAAACGGATGGATTAATATGGCAATCGGCAAAAAGGTTCCTCATAGTCAATGCCATGAATTTGTTTGAAACTTTGGCAACCAATCGTGCTTTATAAGTATACACCTTGCCATCCATGTTAGTCTTCTTCTTGAAGACCATTTTTACCTATGGTTTTACCTTCAGGTGGTTCACAGAGACCACACTTGGTTCTGGTACATGGAGTCCATCTCAGATTTCATGGCTTCAAGCCATTTAATAGAATCTGGATCGATATAGCGTCTTCATAGGTTCTAGGTTCATCGTCTTGGGTAGACCAGTACGTCACCATGTTAAGCCACGAGATAACCGTATCTCTCGGGTCATAGTGTACTCTCCCAGATCTACGTAGCTCCTGTGCTACCTAAGGTAGTTCACTGATCACAAGTTATGGAGTAACCTCCTCATGATGCTCAACCACTTCCTATGGCACATCATTCCGTCCTTCGTCTAGTATATCTTGTGGTTCAGAACTTCATCGAGTTCTACTTTTCTCCCACTAGTATTCTTAGAATAATTCCTTTTCTAGGAAGACCACTAGAACGAGCAATAAAAATTGTGCGCTCTTCTGGGTGGTTAGAATAGTATCCTTTTGTCTCCTCTGGATACCCCATAAAAACTTTACGGATTTTGGGCCCAGCTTGTTCGAAGTCAATTTTCTTAATATAGCTTCGCAACCCCAAATCCTTAGATAAGAAATGGGGCTTCGCCCATTCATAGCTAATGGAGTCTATTATAGACTTTGATGGACACGGTTCAAAACGTGAGTCGTAGTCTCTAGGGCATAACCTAGAACGATGCAGGTAAATCACTAGAACTATCTTGGACCTAACCATATCAAGTAAGGTCCTGTTCCTTTCCGACACTCCTTTGTGTGGGTGTAAAGGAGGGGGTGAGTTGTGATACTATCCCCATTCCTTCCGTATGTTTAGCTCAACTTGCCAAAGTTGCAGTGGTATTTTGAGATTATCCTTGTTGTCTTTCTTAGAATATATATTATGAATGTTCCATAAAGATATTATTATACTCAAGGACAATAATCCATTAGTAAACTAATATTCTCATTTGTCCTATGTGGACACAAATATATAATTTCTAGAAACTGAAGAAAAACCATATAATCCACAAGTTCCAAGAAACAAATTGACAGCTAAATCAGACGATAAGATCCTACAGCAAATGCAGCAGCAAATGCTTCATTTCCAACTAGTAGGTCCACTCTCCCTCGGGAGCACATTACTCTACCGTAGTTCCTACACATTAATCAAATGTGAGACCACATTTGTGTCAACTAGATGTTTACAGGGGAAGTTAATCTCAAAACGTACCTGACGAAGAACTGACATTCTTCTTCTGTTTTTGCTAGGAAGGCCTGCAATGTTTCCTCTAGTGGTTGGGATTCCTACAGTGAGGACAACGCCTTTCCTTTCTGCAACAGTTCTTTCCAGAATTCTGAGCCCTTTCTTTTCACTTGAGTTGAATTCAACCAACGTCAATGATTTTGACATTTTCATGCCTGATCAGTAGCCTCAACAAATCCAGAAGCTCGGAAAGGGTATTCTTCTTATCTTCCTCACATAAAGTCATAGACAAATTGAGAATAAGAATCTGGCAAAGCTATAATATAGGTTTATCATAAACCTTAATTAAGTCCACATCCAAAATCTCAAGCTTATTCATATACTCGGTCCACTGAGTATATAATCGCCAGTTTTGGTACCCTCTTCCATCCTACATCTGAATGACGACTGAGACACCATATGCTTCTCATTTCGTTGAAGAAAAGAAGAATGGAATAAATCCATTTCCTAGAATGCTGTCGCAGGAATGGTGCCATGATGTGCAAGCACAATGTATCTAGTCATTTCCCATTTGCATCATGTGTATGCTTCACATATACATACCCAGTCTCATGTATAGAACTATCAGTAGGCTCTGATGATAGAGCTTGCTCAATGGTGAATAATCTATCGCTTGACTGAAGTATATATTTATACTTCTATAACAGTCAACAAAATTTTCAACCCTTTCTCTCCCAGTTCGATGATTGTCGTAGTGATGTTGGATCATTTTGCTCAAATTTAGTGAATCTACAAGTGCAGAAAATAACTATTATTACCATGTTCATTATTATTATTTAATGGTCTTTTATTAACGAAAGCTCCCCATTTTACTAAGTCAATAGTCCTCACCATTAACTCGGGAAAGCCCATTGACTTTCTAGTTGACCAAGATCCCATCCTGCCCATTTCAAACTTCGCTTTGGCGAACAAGCCAAAACTGATTTGATTAGGTAGGCCAAACAAACTTAACCCACCGGTTGATAGCTCCTACTATAACCTCAAATGTGAAAAAGCCAACAAGCCAATCACACAATCAATGGACACTACATGCCATCGTCCTCAAGTGTGATTCTCAGTATCAGTAGAGTGCAACTAATGTCACCACGTACACAATATGTGTACTGTCTACTATGCCTATGATGCGCGTAATCAACCTTCGCTTTGGTGAACAAGCAAAACCGTCATTTTAAGTAACCCATCACCATTAAGGAAAACTCTAATGCATTTTAACCTCCACTGGTAGAAGTGTACCCTTCGCTTGGCGAACAAGGTTTCGACGAATAGTGGTGTTTAAAAACCATGGTGATGGAAAGCTTTCGTGACTAATATACTTTGATTGAGGGTTCTTATTTAATGTCTTCACCAGATTATTATCTTTGTTAGAATGACATAGCATGTTATTCAACATTCAATCTTAGCATGCATTCTATATATATTGATGTGCGTTTACTACAACATGCAAAATTAGCAAGTATACTAGTCGCTCAAGTAATAAAGTGATGGATAGGATATCGTTCCCACGAGGACTGTAGCAAATCACTAAGTTCCTAATGTTATCAAGTTGAAGAAATCGAAATCTTGGATTGGTGGGAGCAATTTTTAAAAGAGAAAAGAAAACAAAGCTGAAATTAAACAAGAATTAAATCTTAACTAAGAAAGCAAAGAAACACAGAATATCAAATTCAAGTAAAACGGGCAGGGTTTTGACTTCGTTTGGACTTTATGGGTTAAAACCTAAGAGTTACACTATTTTCACATCATGTGCGATGGTTGTAAATCGGATTCACTAATATGTTAACATACCTGGGCTATGTTTTCCTATTCAATCTTATTAACAATCCGACCCAACAAATTGAAAGTTAATAATTCTAAATTCATTAAGCATAAGAATCCTAAAGTGATTTCATTAATTCTTGGATCTATCTGTAGCATCAATACTATAATGGTGAAGACCCAAGAAGCCTAACATGAATTATTCTCAATCTCATCATGTTCATCACATTCAGCATTTAAAACAGAGTAACACAACAAACAACACTATTCATATGGAAATAAAACCATCAAGTAAATAACCCATAAAAATCCAAACTACAATCAAAACCCTAACCCATAGAAAATTAGTTCCTAACTAAATTAATACTACAAAAACGAAAAAATGGAAATAAACAAGTTATACATAATAAAACTGAGATGAAAGAGAAGAGATCTTCCCAAAAGATGAATCTCCTAGCAAAAATCTGAATCTTCCCTTCAATAATCCGCAAAGATACAAGCTTACTCTAAAAAAGTGTAAAAAACGGCTAAACCTAGAAAGTTGACGTCCCCTTACAAAAGGAAACGTTTTTCTTTTATACTTAGTCCAAAACCCAGCCAAAAAACACGCAGCGCGAAACTGTGCGTTTACAAAAACGAATAATTTGACTGTCCGCGGCGAAGAATGAAAATCCCAATCGTCTCTGCTAACTTCGCCGCGGCGAAGACAATTTCTTCGCCGGGCGAAGCTCCTTCAAAGTTCTGAAATTTACAAAAAATGCCACCTTGCTTGCCCTCTTCGTTCGATTCTTCGATTTTCGGCTCTTTACCTTGGAAACAATCTTATCGTGCGTTGTCCTGCTCTGAAATTCCATCTCTGAAATCCGCTCAATTCTGAGTCAAAACTATCAAATTTATTCTGTTTATTTGCTTAAAAAGTACATTTTAACTGAAACAAGAAAAGTAAAGGAATATAAGGACCAATTCAGGTAAAAATGCACTAGAAAGTACCTGAAATCCGACAAAAAGATCAAATAAAAACTGTATAATTTACGGATCATCAATAATTTAAAACGTGCCAGTATATGGCCAAACTAAAACCGATTTCTTCGAGCCTAGAGGAATCGGTGGGTCACCTAGGGGTCCTATAATAAACATCTTGAGTCTTCAAGTATGGTTGCCTCGTCCTTTGCTCCGTCTTTAAGTACATTACAAAACATATTGTTCTAAATTTACAATAAAAAATTATACAAATTCTTTACACCAATAAATTTAGAAACCTCGATTTACATTCGAGGGGAATGAGATGAGAAGAGAGTGTACATTGAGAATAGGAGAAAGTCAGGACACGCATGCCCTATTTAATAAATTATACAATCATACAAACCCAAAAATATTTAAAACATTCACCCTTAGGTCTAAGGCTCATGTACCGGGCACCATGCAATACCTCATCATATCGGCAGTGTATAGTATTGCGATTAACACCAATTAATCATCTCACTAATACACAGACCAAGATTGGCCCCTAGCAAGGCATCATGGCCACCCGATAGATTCGGATTCAGCAAAGTAGCTACCTATCAACGATATGGTTACCGTGCAATTTGATCCTTTCGTCATTCGTTATCTCGATGAGACGAAGGCATAGAAATAGTTTCAACCTTCGGTTACTCTCGATATTATGTATTCAGTTTCTAGACCAATGACCTGTATTATAATTCGGATAGAGCAACAACTCAATCCCACTGTGGCCACAGTTTTAGTGTCATTGCCATATACTGAATTACGCTGTGAGATAACTTTCTCCCGTACCCGGGAGTGATGAATCCTCTATCAATCCACCATAGTCTTGATACACTCCTTGATGCAACCAATCACCACCGTATTGACAACTCTGAAAAGCACTGCGTTAGGCTAGTGTCAAACTGCACCAATCGGTGCACAAGGCGCTTCGATGATCTCAAGTCTAAGGATCACATGCACCACCATTCGTTAAAGGATTTGTTCCATAGACACACGGGTTACCATCCATATGGAATCCTCTGGTGGGTCAGTCTAGTGAACTTGCCTATAGCAAGAACCCATGTGTTACACCAGGTTGTCGGCAAACAACCTTGACAAGTGAGACCAGTCACTACCTTTCAAAAAAGTCATTCAACACTATGATAGCCTTACCGTATTATCTGTGTCCTTTGATAATATGAGATTTATACTGTTTTTATTAGGCAGTGAGTAGTATCATGATTGACACCAATTAATTGTCTCACTACAGACAAACCAAGATTGGCCCCTAGTAAAGCATCATGGCCACCCGATAGATTCAGATTCAACAAAAAAGCTACCAATCAACGACATGGTTACTACGCAATCAAATCCTTTCATCATCTGTTATCTCATAGAGATTGAGGTACATAAACAGTGTCAACCTCAGTTACTCTCGATATCTTTGTATTTAGTTACTAGACCAATGATCGGATAAATAAATTAGATTGAGCAACAACTCAATCCCACTGTGGCCACAGCTTTAGTCTCATTGCCATACACTGAATTACGCCATGGGATAACTTCTCATATACCCGAGAGTGATGAATCCTTTGTCAATCCACTATAGTCTTGCTACACTCTTCGATGTGGCCAATCACTACCGTATTAATAGCTCTGAATAGAACTACGTTGGGCTAATGTCAAACTACACTAATCGATGCACAAGACGCTCTGGTGATCTCAAGTCTAAGGATCACATGCACCACCATTTTTTTAAAGCATTTGTTTCATAGACACTGGGGTTACCCTTTATATGGAATCCTCTGGTGGGTCAGTCTAGTGAACTTGCCTATAGCAAGAACCCATGTGTTACACCAGGTTGTCTGCAAACAACTTTGACAAGTGAGACCAGTCACTGCCTTTCAAAAAGGTCATTCAACACTATGATAGCCTTACCGTATTATCTGTGTCCTTTGATAATCTGAGATTTATACTGTTTTTATTAGGCTTTTTGGTCGGATTGTAGGTACTTTTTAGTTCATTTTTGCCTGAATTGCTACTTAATTCTTTACATTTTGTGTTTCAGGCCAAAATGGACATTTTGAGCAAATAATGAGCGAATTGGAGTTTCTGGACTCAGAAGGAAGCAGATCTCAGAAGTTAGGAGAGTTCTGAAGCAGAGTGAAGCACTATGAAGCTTGTTCCCATGGGAGAGCATAGAAGATCGAAGATTAAAGCAAAGAAGCAAGCGGAGGACAATTATGTAATTTTAGAATTCTTCATGAAGGTTCGCCGCGGCGAAAACTGTTAAGTGTTAGGAAATGACCTGGTTGCGCAGCGGAAAAACAAAAAATTTACAACAATGGATCGTTCTTTAGAACCCAAAATCAGGGCACAGAAATTATAGTTTATATATTACATCAAGAATCTGTAGAAAAATAAATCTAAAGTTTAGATTCATACCCACGTTGGAGGCTCCACCAATATTGTCTCTGAACGTGTTTGCTACCGATCCAAGTGTAGGATCGAACCGTAGAAGTCCACACGAAGATAATCACAAGGAACCAAGGAGGGATTTGCTAGATCCTCCTTGGTCTTAAGAAATCAAGAAGAAGAAAAGAAATATTTGATTTTTCAATCAAATAGTGAAAGTGGCGTGGGAGAGTGTGTATGTGTTGTGTGTTTTTCTTTTCTTTCAAAAGGGCAAAATTTTAATTAATTTCAAATCACACAAACACCTTTATTTTTATAGGCAAACTTAGTTGCCCTATTCCCACATGGAATGGGCTTAGGCTTCAACCCAAACACCCCATGTTGCCAAACACTTCCAATTAGATATTTTAATTTAATTCATCATTATCTCAATTAAAATCAATTAATATTTAATTAACATTTAACAATAATGATGATTTAATTAAATATGTGCGAACACACATTTAAAAGTAATTTCAGTTATTTAATTTTTTCTAACAAAATAAATAAAGGCTACGACCCAGCAAATTCAATTGCACTGTGAAATTACCAAAATACCCTTTCGCCCAAAAAAAAGTGAAAACGCCTTTCTTTCTTCTTGACTCTTAAATTATCTCTATGTGTGTGACCTATAGGCTCTCATTGTAACGCCCCGCTGAGGTACGTTGTTATTGTTTCCTCTTTCGCCCTTATTTGGTTGGTTTTGGTAATATTGTTTGATTGAATGTTATGTTGAATGTTTGCCTGAAATTGGTTGAAAATAGAAGAAGTTTAGTATTTCAGTCTTCGCCGCGGCGAAGAGGTGTTGAAGCACGGGGAAGCGCTGGACAGTTTCGCCGCGGCGAGAGAAGTTTCTTCGCCGCGGCGAAAGGCCGTTTAAAATGTTGATTAAGTTTTAGATATTTTTTCCCTAAGGGCAATTGACTTTCTACCCCTAATAGCAGGAAAAGTGGGGAGTTAATTGTAAGGATTTTTCTTGGAGAATATGTTGATATGGGGGTGAGTTGTAATGAATCAAAGGATATAGAGGAATTCCCAAAGAAGAGTAAGGGCAAAATGGGAATGCTTTGGTATAAATTTCATTAAGGAATTAAGAGTAAGCAAACCCCTCATTCTTCTTCTCAAAAACGCAGCTCTCTATCTTTGCTCCCCTCAATTCTCTTTCTTTTGATCAAGAATCTCAAGGGGTTTTTGAAGTGATTTGGGGTAGAAAAGAACCTAAGGCTTCCTAAGGTAAGAATTCCTACTTAAGTTGTGTGATTTGGGAGTTTTAACCTATATTGAAGTTTGAGGGTTTTATTTTTTTGGTTAAGAGTAGAGGAAAAGTCAAGCAAAACAAGTGAGGGAAGAGTTGGTGAAGTCTCTCCATAACAAAGTAAGTAAATCCCAACCCAAGTTGAGATTCAAGAATTTTCTTGATTAGGGTTTTGATAGAAATGATGTATGATGATGTACATGTAATATGCCATGTATGGAGGGTTAAATAGAGATTTCTATGCCTTAAGAATGCTTACATCTGCAAATGTGGAAATGAGTTGTTGGGTTGGAAAGGTAGTTTGAGATGGAATGAAGGGCTATTGTGGATCCCTTTTTAGAAGTGTTTGTTTGACAGGTTTTATGGCTTTGTGAAGGGGTTTTTCCCCATTTTGGTGGTTAGAAAAAGTTTTAGAATCAGCTATAAAAGGTTTATAGTGCACATGAGTTGTTGATGAAATGCCTAATAGAGGTTTGAGTGGGAGTAGTGAACCTTAATTCTTGCAACATTGCATGTTGGCATCTCATAAGTGCATTGGTGAAGTTGAACCATCCATAGGCACTTGTTATACATGAAAAGTGACCTAAGAAAATGTAGGAAAATTGTGTATGCAATTACCCTGAGTAGAGAGCTTGGTGGGCACAACCAATCTAAGGGTAGAGAGCATTGAGAAATGCTACAATAGAGTGAATTAGAAGAGTAGTATAGTTGGGATGATGCTTTGTGATCATCACCGACCGTTATGGGAATCGGATTGATGCTTCGTGATCACCACCCGAATAGCCCTTAGAAAAGGGTCGATGCTTCGTGATCGTCACCCAATGAGTAATAGAAAATGGGTAGTTGCTTTGTGACGTACCCATGAGTGATAGAAATGGGTAGATGCTTTGTGACCACTATCCGATTAGTTATTAGATAAGTGGGTTGATGCTTTGTGATCATCACCCGACAGTGACTAGAGACGGGTTAATGCTTGGTGATCGTTACCCAAAGGTCATGAGAAACGGGTAGGTGCTAAGTGATCTCCACCCGATAGTTAGGAAAGCCGAGTAGGTGCTTTGTGATCCCCACTCGGTAGTCACTAAGAATGGGTTGGTACTGTGTGAATTCCACCCGATAGTCATGGAGAGTGAGATGGTGCTGTGTGAACGCCATCCGGCCATACCTCCGGTAAGATGAGGCCATGGTATTTAGTAGAAACAGAAACAGAAACGGAATTAGAAAAAGGAAAGAATTAAGAGTTACCTACTGGGACAGACAGTTAGAGGGTTTTACTTACTGAGCATTAATTGTGCTCACCCCGTTATTTTCCTTTGTGGATGCAGGTTCTAGGTGTTGATGCAGTCGGAGGGGCGTCGGCAAGCGAAGAGAATAGCTACACTGTTTCCCCTGCTTTGTCTTTTAAAACGAATTTTTGTAAACAGTCCTCTTTGTGTATAAAAGACATATGAATTATAATGAAAAGAAAATTTTGGGGCCCAATTTTATATTGTTATTATGCATGCATTATACTAGTTTTCAGCAGTTGTTACACTCATCATACCAGTAGTGTATAGTATCGCGATTAACACCAATTAATCGTCTTACTAATACACAGATCAAGATTGGCCCCTAGCAAGGCATCATGGCCACCCGATGGATTCGGATTCAGCAAAGTAGCTACCTGTCAACGATATGGCTACCATGCAATTCGATCCTTTCATCATACGTTATCTCGACGAGACGAAGACATAGAAATAGTGTCAACCTCCGGTTACTCTCGATATTATGTATTCAGTTTCTAGACCAATGACCTGTATTATAAACCGGATAGAGCAACAACTCAATCCCACTGTGGCCACAGTTTTAGTGTCATTGCTATGTACTGAATTGCGCCATGAGATAACTTCTTCCGTACCCAGGAGTGATGAATCCTCTGACAATCCACCATAGTCTTGATACACTCCTTGATGTAGCCAATCACCACTGTATTGACATCTTTGAATAGAATTGCGTTAGGCTAGTGTCAAACTGCACCAATCGATGCACAAGGTGCTCAGGTGATCTCAAGTCTAAGGATCACATGCACCACCATTCGTTAGAGGATTTGTTCCATAGACACTGGGGTTACCATCCATATGGAATCCTCTGATAGGTCAATCCAGTGAACTTGCTGCAATATATCCACCTACAGCAAGCACCCATGTGTTGCACTAGGTTGTCACCAAACAATCTTGACAAGTGAGATTAGTCACTACCTTTCCACAGGGTCGTTCAACATTATGATAGCCTTACCGTATTATCTGTGCCCTTACTTCAAAATAATACTAGGGCTATGGACGTTTTTAGAATGGCCACCATATGAGCTCATAGGGTTCTCACTACCAAGATTTGAAACACTTGATAACTTTGTCACGGTTCTACCATTCTATGGACATATATCAATACATATTGAAATAATAATGATTTACGCAACATAGAATAAAATGCGTTTTATTGATTAATGAACATTATTACAAAGAGTCAATTCTACAATAATTGATTGCCTCTAGGGCATCTACTTTAACATTAAGTACGAGAATCCATTTGACCTTATCGCCGCGGCAAAAATCTTTCTTCGCCGCGGCGAAGTCTGTGAATTTTAGTTTTTCCAAAATGCACAGTTTTATTTTAGGAAAGTTTTAGGTCTTTGGGCGAGGTATAAAAGAAAAACTTTACCATTTTTGTGGGGGTGGTCTAGTTTTCGTCTGTTCTCATTGAGTTTAGAATAGAATTGAGATTTAGAGAGAAGATTTGAGCTTGAATCTTGTGGATTCTTCAACTAGGGGAAATCTTTACTCTTTTCTCTACATTTCAATATGTTGAACCTTGTGTTTATTGTTTTTCTTGCTGTGTATTTTGATTTAGTTATAAACTAATCCATTTTGGGTTAGGGTTTTGATTAAGTTTGGATTTCTATGGGTTAATAAATTGATTATTGCTATTTCCATATTCTTTTGCATAGATTGTGTGGTTATTCTATTTTTAATGGAATTTATTTGATGAATATGATTAGATTGAGAAATGAATCATATTGAGCTTCTTGGGTAATCACCATTGTAGTATTGAATGCTAGAGCTAGATTTTAGAATCAATGAAATCAATCTAGGATTCCCCCTTAGCTTAATGAACTTAGATCTATTACTTTTCAATTTGTTGGGTGCAAAAGTTTAATAGGGAAAAGTAGGAATTCATAGCCTGGGAAGGTATGTTTAACAACTTAGAGAATCCGATTTACAATCTGTGCATGTGAGTGTGGAATTAACATAATCCGTAGAATTCATCCATAGAGTCCGAATAAAGTCAAAACCCTAACCGTTTGTTAAATTGATATTATTCTTGCGTTTAAATTCTTGCTTCCATTAATTAGTCTTTAATACTTAGTAAGTTTTGTTTTAGTTTTAGATTTAATCTCTCCCATTAATCCAAACACATTCGGTTCCTGCAACTTGAAAATAGTTAGGAAATTTAGTGCTTAACAACCAATCCTTGTGGGAATGATACTCACTCATCAATTTATTACTTTGTGCGACTAGTGCACTTGCTATTTATGCATGTTGTAGTTACAATGCATCAAGTTTTTGGCGCCGTTGCTGGGGATTGAGTTTTGTGTTAACATTAAATTTTTCTTGTGTTAGCTAGATTGGAGGTTTATTTTCACTTAATTGTTGTTTGTTTAAATTTTGTTATTCTTTTCGGTTGGTTTGTGAGCTTACTCTTTCTATTTTTCTATGTAGTTTGTGCGAAGTGCAAGACATCAGCCAGTGGTTCCTGTTGATCCTGAGATTGGAAGAACCACTAGAAGACTTAACAGTGAAAGAAGAGAAAGAGAGGCTACAGTGGAACCAGAGGTTGTAGTTGTTGAGATGGTAGAAAATAGAACGCTAAGGGAGTTTTCAGTTCCCTTAGTTGATGGCAGTGGGTCGAGTATTACTAAACCAACAGTACAATCCAACAACTTTGAGTTAAAGCCTGCAATCATCAAGATGATCCAATAGTCTGTACAATTCAAGGGAGATTTGAAGGAAGATCCAAATCTACACATTGCCAATTTTTTAGAGATTTGTGATACTTTCAAGTCAAACAGAGTGTCAGATGACGCCATCAAATTGAGACTATTTCCATTTTCATTGAAGGATAAAGCTAAAAGATGGTTGATGGCATTACCAATAGGAACGATTACAACATGGAATGATTTAGCACATAAATTCCTGACCAAATTCATTCCTCCAACAAAGTCGGCAAAGCTGAGAAACGATATTACATCGTTTCTATAGGAAGAGTCAGAATCATTGTATAAGGCTTAGGAGAGATACAAACAATTATTGAGGAGGTGTCCATATCATGGGTTGCCAGTTTGGATGCAAGTCCAAACATTTTATAACGGATTGATAGTGAATGTGCAAACTATGGTAGATGTAGCATCGGGAGGAGCATTGTAAAATAAGACTCCAGAAGAAACTCACGAGTTGCTTGAAGTTCTGGCAAGCAACAATTATCAAAGACCTAATAAGAGGGTGCAATCGAAGAAATCTATGGGCCTTTATGAAGTTGATGCATATATAGCCATTTCAGCCCAACTAATAGCACTTCAGAAACAGTTGGGAAGTATGCAGGTAAATTCCATTCAAGCACCTCAACTAACTTGTGAATTTTGTGCAGGTAATCACGTGAGCAGCGAATGTCAAGTGGGGAACACGTTTGCTTTAGCATCATCATCAGAGCAGGTTAACTTCTTGGCAGGAAATCAAAGGCAACAAAACAATCTGTCCTCCAACATATATAATCCTGGTTGGAGGAATCATCTGAACCTGTCTTGGGGCAATCAGAATCAACAGAATCAGCAAAACAATCAATGGAACCAAAGAGCATTGCCAAACAACCAAACAGGGGTGAACAATCAATCAGGAGAGCAAAGAGTGACAAAATTAGAGGAAATGTTTGGAAAGTTTATGCAAGAGACCACAGGTTTTGTGAATAAGACGAGAACGAATTTCAGAAATCAAGGGGTGTCCATTCAAAACTTGGAGGTACAAGTGGGTCAATTGGCTGATAAGTTAAATGAGAGACCATAGGGCTCACTACCAAGCAACACAGTGACTAACCCACGTGAGCAAGCAAATACGATAACCCTGAGAAGTTGGACAGTGTTGAAAGAGGTGGAAAAATCAAGAGAAGAAGAAAGTTCATTGAAGGGAAAGAAAAAGGAAGACTCTGATGAGGAAGTTGATGAAGAGATAGTTGCTGAAAAGAAACCATCTAGTTCTAGGGAAGAAGAACAAAAACGGGAAGTGAGGCAAAGGCAAAGGAAAGAGAAATTGCCATTTCCCGGGATACCACTAGAATTGGCACATCACACTCCTCCTGTGCCGTTTCCTCAGAGAAAAAGAATCAAGATAAGCAGTTTTCCAAATTCATTGAAATATTTAGAAAATTGCATATTAACATTCCTTTTGCAGATGCATTGCAACAGATGCCGAGCTACGTGAAATTTTTCAAGGAGATTTTATCAAACAAAAGGAAGTTAGAGGATGAGGAAACAATGATGCTCATAGAGGAGTGCAGTGCCATTCTCCAGAAGAAGCTACCTCCGAAACTCAAAGATCCAGGGAGTTTTACTATTCCTTGCAATATAGGAGACATTACCTTTGAGCGAGTTTTATGTGATTTAGGTGCTAGCATCAATTTACTGCCTTTTTTTTGTTTTCAGGAGATTGGGAATTGGTGAAGTGAAGCCAACAACCATGTCATTGCAACTTGCAGATAGATCCATCAAACATCCAAGGGGTATAGTTGAAGATGTGTTGGTAAAGGTGGACAAGATTATCTTTTTGGCAGATTTTGTTGTATTGGACATGGAAGAGGATAAAGAAATGCCTTTTATTTTGGGCCAACCATTTTTGGCCACGAGAAGAGCACTCATTGATGTGTAAGAAGGAAAGTTAATGTTGAGGGTTCAAGATGAAACAGTAACGTTCAATGTATTTAAGGCTATGAAATTCCCATCCGAGTCAGATTCGTGCTTTAGTGTTAATGTGGTGGATAAACCAGTAGCGGAGATCATTGAAGAGAACACTCCACAACTACCTCTAGAAGCATGTGTTGCCTAATCAAGAACAATAGAGGTAGAATAGTCGGCAAGGAACGAATGTGGCAGATTGTTGGAAACACTTCAGCTGATTGATGAGAGTCAAGATCTAGAATTTGAGGAATTTGATTTTGAAAAAGAGAAGGAAAAGGAAATAAAGGAAGAACCTCCAAAGCTTGAGCTAAAACCTTTACCTTCCCACCTCAAATATGTGTATCTTAGGGAATCAGAAACTTTCCCAGTAATCATCAGTTCAAGGTTGAGCAAATTAGAAGAAGATCGGTTAATTTGGGTGTTGAGGGAACACAGATCAGCAACTGGATGGACTATTTCGGATATTAGAGGCATCTCTCCATCTTTTTGCATGCATAAGATACTCACAGAGGATGATATCAAGCCTAGAGTTCAACCACATCGAAGATTGAATCCTTCGATGAAGGAAGTGGTAAGAAAGGAGGTGGTGAAACTTCTAGATGCAGGGATAATTTATCCCATTTTTTATAGTTCATGGGTGAGTCCGATGCAAGTGGTTTCGAAGAAGGGAGGTATCATAGTGTTAAAGAATGAGAGCAATGAATTGATACCAACTAGGACAGTCATGGGCTGGAGAGTGTGCATTGACTACTGGAAATTAAATGAAGCGACAAGGAAAGATCATTTTCCACTCCCTTTCATTGATCATATGTTGGAGAGATTGGCAGGGCATGCTTATTACTGTTTCCTGGATGGTTATTTAGGGTACAATCAGATTGCCATCGCTCCTGAGGATCAAGAAAAGACAACCTTCACTTGTCCCTATGGCACCTTTGCTTACCGAAGGATGCCCTTTGGGTTGTGTAATGTACCAGCCATATTTTAGAGATGCATGATGTTGATCTTTGGAGATATGGTGGAGCGGTTTATAGAAGTCTTCATGGATGACTTCTCTGTTTTTGGTTCGTCCTTTGATAATTGCTTATCTAATCTCTCTTTTGTTTTGCAGCGATGTCAGGAGATGAACTTGGTGCTCAACTGGGAGAAATGCCACTTCATGGTCCAGGAAGGAATAGTGCTTGGTCATAGAATTTCAAAGGACGGAATAGAAGTGGATCGAACAAAGACGAACGTGATTGAGAAGCTACCACCACCCTCAAATGTTAAAGTTATTTGAAGTTTCTTAGGGCATGCAGGGTTTTATAGACGATTTATCAAGGATTTTTCTAAGATCTCTAAACCCCTTTGCAATTTATTGATTAAAGATGTTGCTTTTGATTTCAATGATGAATGCATGCATGCCTTTCAAACTCTAAAAAAGTTATTAGTGTTTGCACCTATTATTGCAGTTCTCGATTGGGGACTACCATTTGAATTGATGTGTGATGCTAGTGATTTTGCACTAAGGGTAGTGTTGGGATAAAGGAAAAACAAAGTGTTGCATGTAATTCAGTATGCTAGCAAAACACTCACTGATGCACAATTGAATTCACCACCACTGAAAAAGAATTTTTGGCTATGGTTTTTGCTTTTGATAAATTTCGTTCATATTTGCTAGGTGCCAAGGTGATAGTCTACAAAGACCATTCAACACTCAAGCACCTATTGGCAAAGCAAGAAGCGAAACCTCAGCTGATAAGATGGATCCTACTGCTACAAGAGTTTGAGGTGGAGATACGAGATAAGAAAGGGTCGGAAAATGTGGTGGCAGACCATTTGTCAAGGATTGAACAACCAATTCAGGAAAATGAAGAAGAAACCCAAATCAGAGAAACTTTCCCAGATGAGAAATTGATGAGAGTGGAGGAAGCACCGTGGTATGCAGATTTTGCAAACTACTTGTCAGCGAGAGTGCTCCCTATTGGAATGATCTTCCAACAAAAGAGGAAGTTTTTCTCAGATTTGAAGTACTACTTCTGGGAAGAGTCATTTCTTTATAGATACTATGCTGATCAGATGATATATAGGTGTGTTCCGGAAAAGGAAATGGAGAGTTGTAACAACTACTGAAAACTAGTACAATGCATGCATAATAACAATAGAAAATTGGGCCCAAAGTTTTCTTTTCATTACAATTCATGTGTCTTTTATACATAAAGGGTACTGTTTACAAAATGTATTTTAAAAGACGAAACAGGGGAACAGTGTAGCTATTGCTCCTCGCTCGCCGACGCCGCTCCAACCGCATCAACACCTAGAACCTGCATCCACAAAGGAAAATAACGGGGTGAGCACAAATAATGCTCAGTAAGTAAAACCCTCTAAATGTATGTCCCCGTGTGTGACTCTTAGTTCTTTCCTTTTCTAATTCTGCTTCTATTTCTGTTTCTACTAAATACCATGACCTCATCTTACGGAGGTACGGCGGAGGTTACACAGCACCATCTCACTCTCCATAACTATGGGTGGAATTCACATAGTACCAACCCGTTCTTAGTGACTACCAAGTGGGGATACAAAGTCCTACGGTTTTCCTAACTATCGGTGGAGACACATTAGCACCTACCGTTCCTCATGACTTTGGGTAACGATCACCAGCATTAACCGTCTCTAGTACTGTCGGGTGATGATCACAAAGCATCAACCCGCTTCTACTAACTGTTGGATGATGATCACAAAGCATCAACTCACTTATCTAAAACTAATCGGATAGTGATCACACAAGCATTACCCCATCTATTACTCATTGGGGACGATCACAAAGCATCGACCCATCTCTCTAAGGGCTATTCGGATGATGATCACAAAGCATCAATCCGATTCCCATAACGGTCGGGTGATGATCACAAAGATCATCCCAACTATACTAATCTTCTAATTCATTCTATTGTAGCATTTTTCAAGCTCTCTACCCTTAGAGTAATTTTACCCACTAAGCTCTCTACTCATAGGGTAATTGCATACACCATTTCTACACTTTCTTAGGTCACTTTCCATGTACAACTAGTGCCTATGGATGGTTCATCTCACCAATGCACTTATGAGATGCCAACATGCAATGTTGCAAGAATTAAGGTTCATTACTCACACTCAAACCTCTATTGGCATTTCACAACAAACTCATGTGCACTATAATACTCTATCATAGCCATGATTCTAAAACTTTTCCTACCATCCAAAATGGGGAAAAACCCCTTCACAAAGCCATATAACCTGTCAAACAAAAACATTCCAAAAAGGGTTCCATAACACCCCTTCAAATCCATCTCAATAACTTGCCAATCCAACAACCCATTTCTCATATTTGCAATGAATAAACAATCACAGGCATAGAAATCTTATTTAACCTTCATACATGGCAATTACATGACATCACATACATACATCAAGTCTATCAAAACCCTAATCAAGAAATTTCAAAATTCAACTGGGTTGGGTTTTACTTACCTTGTTATGGAGAGAGATTCACCAACTCTTCCTTTCACTTGATTTGCTTGACTTTTCCTCTACTCTAACCAAAGAATAAAAACCCTCAAACTCAATATAGGTTAAACTCCCAAATCACACAACTAAGTAGAGATCCTACCTAGGAAGCTTAGGTTGAATTTCACCCAAATCACTTCAAAAACCCCTTGAAAATCCTTGATCAAAGAAAAGAGAAGTTGAGAGGAGTAAGGATGGGAAGTTGCGTTTGAGAAGAGAAAAATGAGGGGTTTCTTGATTCTAATTCATTTTAATGAAATATAAACACACTCATTCCCATTTTGCCCTTATTCTTCTTGGGAATTCCATCCAAGTCCTTTGATTCATTACAAACACACCCCTATATCAACATATTCTCCATGAAAATTCCTTACAATTAACTCCCCATTTTCCTGCTAATTAGGGGTAGAAAGGTCAAATTGCCCTTAGGGAAGAAAATATCTAAAACTCAACAAACAATTTAAACGGCCTGTGCCGCGGCGAAGTAACTTGTCGCCGCGGCGAAACTGTCCAGCAGCTTCCCCGTGGCTCAATACCTCTTCGCCGCGGCGAAGATTCTTCTTCGCCTCGGCGAAGATTGAAATACTAAACTTCTTCTATTTCAACCAATTTCAGGGCAAGCATTCAACACAACACTCAATCAAACAATAATAACAAAACCCAACCGATTAAGGGCGAAAGAGGAAACAATAACACGTACCTATGTGGGGCGTTACAATTCTTCCCCTTATAGAATTTCGTCCCCGAAATTCATGCAAATAACTCTGGGAAACGATTCTGCATGTCTTGTTCTACTCCAAGTGGCCTCTTTACTTGGTGTTCCTCCAAGGACCTTCACTAGCGGAACACTCTGTTCCGAAGTTCTTAACCCTTCGGTTCTAAAATCTGAACTGGACGTTCTCATATACTAGATTCTCTGCTACTTCAACGTCCTCTACACTCAGGTGTGGAGGGGATCACTTACATACTTCCGTAGCATCGAGACATGGAAGACACATGCACCTGTCCATGCTAGGTGATAGGGCCAATCTGTAGGCCACTTTTCCTACTCGTTGCAAGACCTCAAAAGGACCTACATACCTCGGTGCTAACTTTCCTGTTTCCGAAGCGCATTACTTGCTTGTAAGGGGAAACTTCAGAAAACACTTTATCGCCCACTGGAATTCTAGCTTTTCCTCTCAAGTCGGATAACTCTTCTGGTCGGTCTTGGGCTTGTTTCATTCTATTTCTGATTACCTTCACATTTCTACTAGTTTCTGAGTCATCTCTGGCCCAAGAGCGGTACTCAACTCATCTCTTTCGCCTACTTCATCCCAATGAAGCAGAGACCTACACCGTTACCGTACAAAGCCTCGTAAGGCGCCATTCTAATTGTAGACTGAAACTGTTGTTGTAGGCAAATTCCACTAATGGTAACATCTCATGCCAAGATACCTATAATCCATGCAACAGGCTCTCAACAATCCTCGAGCACTTGATTCGTTCTTCAGTTTGGCCATCTGTCTGAGGATGATAGGCAGTACTGAATGCTAAACGGGTACCCAAACTCCTCTGTAAACTTGTCCAGAAGGCTAAAACAAATTGGAATCTCTATCTGACACTATAGTCTTGGGCACACATGCAATCTGACTATCTCCTTGAGGTATATCTGAGAGCCAATTGATCTGTAGTGGTACTTTCCTTTACTGGGAGAAAATGGGCTGACTTGGTTAATCTATCCACAATTACCCATATTGCATTACACCCTTTCTGCACTCTGGAAGACCCGTTAAATGCTCTCCTATTTCCACTCTGGGCATAGAAATCTCTATTAATCCTTCATACATGACATATTACATGCATCACACATACATACATCAAGTCTATCAAAACCCTAATCAAGAAATTTCATAAATCTCAACTTGGGTTGGGTTTTACTTACCTGTATGGAGAGACTCACCAACTCTTCCTTTCACTTGATTTGCTTGACTTTTCCTCTACTCTTGACCAAAAGATAAAAACCCTCACACTTCAATATAGGTTAAAACTCCCAAATCACACACAACTTAAGTAGAGATCCTTACCTTAGGAAGCCTTAGGTTGAATTTCCACCCAAATCACTTCAAACCCCTGAAAATCCTTGATCAAAAGAAAAGAGAAGTTGAGAGGAGTAAGGATGGGAAGTTACGTTTGAGAAGAAGAAAATGAGGGGTTTCTTTGATTCAATTCATTTAATGAAATATAAACACACTCATTCCCATTTTGCCTTATCTTCTTTGGGAATTCCATCCAAGTCCTTTGATTCATTACAAACTCACCCCTATATCAACATATTCTCCATGAAAATTCCTTACAATTAACTCCCCACTTTTCCTGCTAATTAGGGGTAGAAAGGTCAAATTTCCCTTAGGGAAGAAAATATCTAAAACTCAACAAACAATTTAAACAGCCTGTCGCCGCGGCGAAGTAACTTCTGTCGCCGCGGCGAAGTAACTTCTGTCGCCGCGGCGAAACTGTCCAACAGCTTCCCCATGGCTTCAACACCCCTTCGCCGCGGCGAAGACTGAAATACTAAACTTCTTCTATTTTCAACCAATTTCAGGGCAAGCATTCAACACAACACTCAATCAAACAATAATAACAAAACCCAACTCGATTAAGGGCGAAAGAGGAAACAATAACAACGTACCTCATGTGGGGCGTTACAAGAGTATTCTAAGGCATTCTCATGAGAGGGAAGTAGGTGGCCATTTTGGAGGAGCTAGGACAACAACCAATGTTCTTCAATCTGGGTTTTACTGGCCTACCCTTTTCAAGGATTCTTTTTGGATGGTTCAGGAATGCAATTAATGTCAACGAAGTTGGAATATTTCAAAGCGAGATGAGATGCCACTGAACAATATCCTTGTTGTTGAGCTGTTCGATGTATGGGGAATTGACTTCATGGGTCTTTTCCCAAATTCTTACGGGAATATGTACATTTTGGTAGTGGTGGACTACGTATCAAAATGGGTGGAAGCAGTTGCATTGCCATCCAATGATGCCCGGGTGGTGGTTAATTTTGTGAGAAAGAACATTTTCTCAAGGTTTGGAGTACCACGGGCAATCATTAGTGATGGAGATTGAATTTTTACAACAGGCAATTAGATGCACTTTTGGGGAAATATGGGGTGAAACATAGAGTTGTGACACCCTACCATCCACAGACTAGCAGACAAGTGGAACTGTCAAACAGAGAACTAAAGGGAATCTTAGAGAAGACAGTCAATGCATCGAGGAAGGATTGGTCAAGGAAGTTGGATTATGCATTATGGGCCTACTGTACTGCATTTAAGACTCCGATTGGTATGTCTCCATTTAGGATGGTCTATGGGAAGGCATGTCATTTGCCGGTAGAACTTGAGCATAAGGCCTACTGGGCAGTGAAGGAGCTCAACATGGATTTACAAGCTATTGGGAAAGAAAGGATGCTGACTTTGAATGAACTCGATGAGTTCCATCACGAAGCTTATGAGAATGCTAGGATGTACAAGGAAAAGACCAAGAAGTGGCATGACAAGCATATCAGGAAGAAGAACTTTGAAGTGGGTCAGAAAGTGTTGTTGTTTAATTATAGACTTAGGATTTTCCTTGGAAAACTTAGGTCTAGATGGTCCAGACCCTTCATAGTTACAAGATTTTACCCATTTGGAGTAGTGGAGGTGTCACATGAAGAAAAAGGCATATTTAAGGTCAATGGCCAGAGGTTGAAGCCATACATCGACGGAGTGATGAGTTGCAAGTCAATTCCCCTCCGGCTTGACATGCCGACATGAGAACTTGAGAGAGTTGAGCTTTATACTATAAACAAGCGCTCCTTGGGAGGCAACCCAAGTGTTTTCATTTGTTGTTGTTTATTTATTGTTTTGTAGTTGTGTATTTTTTGTATAATTTTAAGATGAAGTCTAATTTGTGTGTTTTTGGGTGTTTCAGGTGAATTATCGAACCAAGGTGAAAAATGGAATTTTTTTTCTAGTTTTTGCATGGCGAAGCACATTTTGCAAAATTTGGAATTCAAAAAGTCCCAGACTTCACCGAGGTGATGAGCCTCTGTTATTTTCTGCCACAACGAAGAATTTGATTTCGCCGCGGCGAAGCAAGTTGAGCAAAATTCACTAAGGGAAAATTTGCCGCGGCGAAGCTTGTTCTTAGCCGAGGCGATGAGCTTCTGTAATTTTTCGCACTGCGTTAAAAATCTAGGGTTTTTGAATTGAAGAACTTCGCCGCAGCAAAACCTATTTTTTATAAATACTCACCGCGACTATTCATTTTTCGCAAAGCATTTCAAACACATCCAAGAGCAAACCTTTTCCATCTTCAATCCAGAGCCTTCCCAATGATCTCCCAGCAAAGTTTCTCACTCCTTAACCTTTCTAAACACCAAAACAACTTGTTCTAGCAAAGATCTTTTCGAAAAATTGAAGAAAATTGTGGGTTCAAGAATTTGAGGATTTCGCGATCTAGGCTATCTTTGGCTAATTTGTTGGTGAATACTCCCTGGTTTTGGTAAGATTTCAAGTTCCCTAAGTTTTTAATTGCACAATTTCGAGTTTAGAGTTGCAGATCTGAAAATTTTGATTTATTGATTGAGTTGTGGAACACTTTTGTGGTGTTTGTGCTTTGCTTGTGATTTAAGAAGTGTAGATCTTGATTGTTGTGGTGTTGAGGAGTGTGGGTTTTGAATTTTTGAGTGTTTGGTTGAGTTTGGAAGAATCGAATTTTGGGGATCTAGGTGCAAATTTTGGAAGTGTTGTTTTTATTGCAGAATTGATTGTGGTTGTTCATAGGGCACTTAGGGTTGAATTTTTGAGTTGAATTGTTGAGTTGAAGTGGAGTTTGGAAAAATGCCGCTCAAGGTACAATCCAAGGGTAAAGGAAAAGGAAAGAAAGTGGATAACCGATTTGTGAATGACAAGGCTTGGAAATGATATGAAGGGGCAATCCAAAGGAAGGATAAAGGATTTATTGCCGAGCATGGGTTGACCGCGAGTCAAGCTATGGATTGGAGTCGAGGGAGACGTTGGTAATTGTTTATGAGTGCACCTACACATGCGGCCGTAGAGCCAATAGTGCGAGAGTTTTATGCCAACCTCCTGGAGTGTGAATCTGGTGCTGTGTTTTTGAGGGGTACTGATGTGGCATTTGATGCGAAGGTCATCAATGAGTTTTATAACCTACCTAATATTGATTGTAATGATTATGAGGATTTTAGGAAGACACAGTTTGAGGATGATATTATTCTTTCGGTCATTACAAAACTGAACACCACTCGGGAGATTTCAAAAAAGGGCAAGAAGAGCATCAAGGGAACTAATTTGACACCGGTAGCTCGATTGTGGCAATACTTTATTTCTACAAGGATGATGCTGGAGACGCACTATAGCACGGTGACTTATGAGAAGGCATTATTGCTCTATTCTATTGCCATAGGAAAGAGAATGGATGTGGGAAAAATTATCCTGAACAACATTCAGCCTGTAGCCAAACCAAAGTGAGGGAGTTACCCTTTCCCACATCTCATTCAAGAGTTGTGCACTCAAGCAGGACTCGAGGCAGCTGATGATGAGCCACTTATCCACGCTGCCCTAATTCTCGACTCAGACTATTATCACAAGCATCTTGAACGTCCAGACAGTGAGCAACCCAGCGTCAGGACAAAACGACAGAGAACTACACAAGGCACTGCCACATCATCCAGTTCCACAGCCACTATGAAGGAGATGATGCAGCAGATGCTGGGTCAGATAAAACGGATGGCAAAACGTCAGGATTGGCTGGCAGAGCAGACCCAGATGATGTATGACATGCAGACCAGTTACTTCGCCAAGCTAGACATTGATACTTCAAAATTCCAATGGGCTGACTGGGATTTAGAAGAATGGATGGGCTCCGACTCAGAAGAGGACGATACTGAGGGAGATGAGGAGGCCGAAGAATGAACCTGAACAGCTGTTTTATTTTTATTTTAATTTTTTTTCTTGTTTTAGTTGTTTTTGTATTTTCATTTCGAACAGTGAACTAATCTGCTTTTTGTTTTGGATTGTTTAAATTTTGTTTTAGTTTCCTAGTAGTTGAAAATGCGAGATTAGGATTGTAATAATTTCACATTAGTCAGTGAACTTTTCTAACACAGTGGACACCACAGTTTTTCCATTGTTTTTCAGAATTTGGTGATGAAAAAAAAAAAAAAAAAAGCCAAGGACCAGGTGTGCATGCTGTTGATCGAAACTTTAACTTCACGGATTAATTAGGGAACTATCTTGTACCTTTGTAGATTCCTGTTTTTCTATTCTTCAATTGTGCATAATGTGACATTGGGGACAATGTCATCTTTAGTTTGGGGGTATGAAAAATTTGAAAATTTTTTATTTGTGTTTATTTTATTTTCATGTTTTGTTGTGTATGCCAATGATGAATTGTATAAGTCTATGATGAGAATAGGGTTGTTGGGATTTTATTTTTGAGAAATGTTAAGCATTGCTTCAAGTTTATGTTGATTGATTAAATTTTGATTGAGGTTTGTTGAGTGGTTCAACCACCATTTTCATTTATTTCGGCATGCTTAGATTCATGTTATGTGGTTAGGTAAAGTCTTGATAATGTTGGTAGACTCTAGAACCTAGTTTATAAATGCTTGAGGCAAAATTCTAGGAATAGACATTATTGAGGAAGTGATTTAGGCGATTTTTCGGAACGTTTGAGCCTTTCCAGCCGACCATGAATTCTATCCCTAGTTACCCATTTGAACCTTATGAAATCATCATTGTCCTTTTTTGTGTTCTTGTGCAACCAATAATGCCCGAACCTTTCACCCTAAACACGTCCGCGACCTTTAAGAGAATTCTAAACCTAATGCAAACACAAAGAGCTTGGAGAGTTGTGTGAATGAACTAAAAGATTAGTTTGGGGGTTGTGAGAAGGACAAGAAGAATAAAGGGGTAATTAACCTTAATAAAATGATTATGCTATTGCTAAAAAAAAAAAAAAAAAAAAAAAAAAAAAAAAAAAAAAAAAAATTTGAGAAGTGCACATGCTTGAGGGTTATAAATTGGTTGACTTTGTAGTGGTGGTTAAGGAAGAAAGTGGAAGTTGAGTCGAGTCTTGATGTTTGCTTAAAGAAAACTAAATTCTCTTGCTTTGATTAATCCTGACCGTTTCTTTTAAGCCCACTAACCGAGCCTAACGTTACAAGCCTGTAAAGACCTTCTGATCTTTAGTAATGTCTAATCCTCATTAGTGGAGAGTAGTTAGATACTTAGGCTTATGGAGTCTGCCACCATTTGATAAACTTTGTTTTTCTGCATAAAAATAGTCCGGGAAGTTGGAATGTGGATTAAAGTGGGGATTACCTACTTGGGGAATCAATAGAGAAAGATAGTCGATGCAACTTATAACTTCTTGGAGTGTTGGACTTTTTTCTAGTAATAATTTTTCAATGATCTTTGAGACTTGTTTAAATTCTAGGTAGTTCGTTGTGTTAAGTTGAGTCTAATGTTTTATTTTATTTTCAGTTTTGTTATTTTGCATTGTTTTGGGCGTTTGTTGTTTTTCTTTCTTTGTGTTTTGTACCTGATGCTCGGGGATGAGCATATCTTTAGTTTGGGGGTATTTGATAATCCGAGATTTATACCGTTTTTATTAGGCTTTTTGGTTGGATTGTAGATACTTTTTAGTTCATTTTCGCCTGAATTGCTACTTAATTCTTTATATTTTGTGTTTCAGGCCAAAATAGACATTTTGAGCAAATAATGAGCGAATTAGAGTTTCTAGACTCAGAAGTAAGCGGATCTCAAAAGTTGGGAGAGTTATGAAGCAGAGTGAAGCACTATGAAGCTTGTTTCCATGGGAGAGCATCGAAGATCGAAGATTCAAGCAAAGAAGCAAGCGGAGGACAATTTTGTAATTTCAGAATTCTTCATGAAGGTTCGCCACGGCGAAGTCTATTCTTTGCCGCGGTGAAAACTGTTAAGTACGAGAGTCTATTTTACCTCGTCGCCGCGCCGAAGTCTGCGAATTTTAGTTTTTCCAAAACGCATAGTTTTATTTTAGGAAAGTTTTACGTCTTTGGGCTAGGTATAAAAGAAAAACTTTACCATTTTCGTGGGGGTAGTCTAGTTTTCGTCTGTTCTCATTGAGTTTAGAATAGATTTGAGATTTAGAGAGAAGATTTGAGCTTGAATCTTGTGGATTCTTCAACTAGGGGAGATATCTACTCTTTTCTCTGCATTTCAATATGTTGAACCTTGTGTTTATTGTTTTTCTTGTTGTGTATTTTGATTTAGTTATGAACTAACCCATTTTGGGTTAGGGTTTTAATCAAGTTCGGATTTCTATGGGTTAATAAATTGATTATTGCTATTTCTCTATTCTATTACATAGATTGTGTGGTTATTCTGTTTTTAATGGAAACTATTTGATGAATATGATGAGATTGAGAAATGAATCATATTGAGCTTCTTGGGTAATCACCATTGTAGTATTGGATGCTAGAGATAGATTTGAGAATCAATGAAATCAATCTAGGATTCCCTTAGCTTAATGAACTTAGATCTATTACTCTTCAATTTGTTGGGTGCGGAAGTTTAATAGGGAAAAGTAGGAATTCATACCCTGAGAAGGTATGTTTAACAACTTAGAGAATCCGATTTACAATCTGTGCATGTGAGTGTGGAATTAACATAATCCGTAGAATTCATCCACAGAGTCCGAATAAGGTCAAAACCCTAACCGTTTGTTAAATTGATATTATTCTTGAGTTTAAATTCTTGCTTCCATTAATTAGTCTTTAATACTTAGTAAGTTTTGTTTTAGTTTTAGATTTAATCTCTCCCATTAATCCAAACACATTCGGTTCCTCCAAATTGAAAACAGTTAGGAAATTTAGTGCTTAACAACCAATCCTCGTGGGAACGATACTCATTCATCACTTTATTACTTTGTGCAACTAGTGCACTTGCTATTTATGCATGTTGTAGTTACAACGCATCATCCTTGGTTAGAATAATATTGGGGCTACGGACATTTCTAAAATGGCTACCATATGCGATCATAGGGTTCTCACTATCAAGATTTGAAACACTTGATACCCTTGTCACGGTTCTACCATCCTAAGGACATATTAATACATATAGATATGATTTATATGATATAGTAGAAAATGCTTTTTTATTGATTATTAAACATTATTACAAAGAGTCAATCCTATAATAATTGATTGGCTCTAGAGAACATACTCCAACATCTACCACTTTAAGGGTATATATCAATATATTAATAATAAAAGCAAAATGATATAGAGAATTTGCCTTTATTAATATTAGCATGTGTTTTACAAAGAGTCAATGGCTACAAACATATTGGCTCTAGGGCACCTATACTAACAATGGTGGTGTCACTATAAGAAAACTGGCATTCTGCGTCTAGCAAAATTAGACGCAGAAAGTCACATTTAGACGCTAAGCCATTTTTTGCGTCTAAATTCGGTTGTCGCCCCCTTAGATGCAGTAGGCTGGTTGCAGATTCATAGCGCATCTATATTGTGGTTTAGACACAAAAAGTTTTTTTTTTTGCAACTATCAAAATAGTCGGTAAATGCTGTTCAAAATAGTCCCCCAACTTAGACGCTAAAAGTTCAAGGGTAATTTGGTAAAATTGTATAGCGACTAATCAATTAGTTGCAAAATGTTAGTTTTAGTGTCTTATAATTTGTCGCGAATCCCACACAAATTAGACGCCAAATGTGTAAGGGTAATTTCATAAAAGGCTTCTGCAACTATTTTATTAGTCGACGAATGTATCTTTTTGTGACCAAAATTTAGTGGCTAATTGTAACTCTTTTAGACGCTGAATGTAGAATTCAAACGGTTTTCGCGACTATTTTATTAGTGGCCGAATGTATCTTTTGGTGACCAAACTTTAGTAGTTAATTATAGTAATTTTAGATGCTGAATGTGAAATCCAATAAGTTTTCGCAACTATTTTATTAGTGGCCGAATGTATCTTTTGGTGACCAAAATTTAGTAGTTAATTATAGTTATTTTAGACGCTGAATGTGGAATCCAGTAGGTTTTTGTGACTATTTTATTAGTGGCCGAATGTATCTTTTAGTGACCAAAATTTAGTGGTTAATTGTAATCATTTTAGACGCTGAATGTGAAATCCAAAATGTTATCGCGACTATTTTTTAGACACTGAATATGGAAGCAATTATACTAAATTACTTTTTGCTACTAAAACATTAGTTGCAGAATGTGTTTTTTAAGAGCATTTCATATTGACCTCCAGCGGAATGCAACTATGCTAAATGACTTTTTGCTACTAAAAAATTAGTTGCATAATGTTTTTTTTTTTAAGAGCATTTTGTATTGACCTACATTATACATTCAACATGAACAAAATAATGGACACAATATAAAAATCTGATCACTAAATCAAAAATCATATTTTCATACATATATATATAGTCCATACATGGATTTTTATGCATGATGAGCAATAAAAATCCAAAATGCACTATCACATGTGCATAACCCAAAAGAACAGCATGCACCCACATTTTCCTTTTTCTACCTATCTATCTATGCATAACTAACAAAAAAATGCCCACCCCATGTACACCATCTAACACATATATGCAAACAATCCTAAAAAGATGGTTCTACCCCCATGTCAAAATATCTACTGTCCATACAACACAAAAATAACCATCAATATCGTTAGCATGTCAAGTGTCACCAGTTGCGATATTTGAAATAGCTGTAGCTGATGAGGACGAGTCTTCATCAGTTCGAGAAGGCAAGCGTTGTCGAGTTGGAGCTGTATCAGATTTCTCTAGTTCAAGGGCTATAGTTAGCTGCTTCATCATTTCTAACAGGACAAATTGTTAGTGTTCAAGGCTTTTTATTTTCTCTTTTTGTTGATCAAATAAGATTAGCTGGTCCTCCAACTGTTTAATCTTATTTTTTTGCTGTTGCACAATGCACCTTAACTCTGCTTCTGCTGCAGTGGATTGATGCTCAATCTGTGAAAATGCAAAATTCTGGTTAAATCCGGAAGCTTTACCCAGAACTTCCTCACATATCTCAGCTTCAGTTTTTTCACTTTCCCCTGCTTGTGTTTCCTCTTGCAGCTTTATCATTTTTTCCTACCATCAATTGAATGCATAATCAATAAGTCAACCAACAAACTAAATAGCAACATAAAAGAATACTACAGCACCAAACAAAAATAAGTCTGACGGAGTAGAGAAGCAAGTATCTCAAACATTATCAATCTAATACTAAAAGGAAATTTCTAACATAAAGTTTTTCTTATACACATATAAGCAACAGATTTACATTCACATATCCATGCATAAACATGCTAAGTAATTGGAAAGATAAGGGCTGTTGCATTTTCTCCAACACATAATTCTGCAAGAGGCATATTTATAAATCTGTGTTTTAATTCTGCAAGAGGCAAAAGAAAGCCATATGTATAAATCTGTACATATGTATTTCCCATTTTCAAAATGTTTTAAATCTGTACTACTCATCAAGTGTATAAATCTGTACATATTTATAAATCTGTACATATGCACATAAAGATGCCAAGAAATGATTTTGATAACAACATAGGATAGGAGTTTCACTTTGATGAGGCAAAGTCAAATTTTGGGATTCTGTTTAGGCTTTTGTATTTTTGAAATATAAGTGCCTTTGCTTGTAACAACCGTTTGGGGGAAGCAATAACTTGAAAGACATAATGACTCTGATTGAATCAGACCCAAATAGCTTTTTCAAAGATTCTTTCTTTTCTTTAATTCCAGATACCCCAAATAGCTTTCTTACGTCCTCCAAATGCATAATAATTTAATGAGGATTAAGAGACAAGACTTTGGAATGACCCAAACTAAACCATAACTTTAAAGCTACAGAATATTGAAGAAACAAAAGATTATAGTTTCCTACTTCCTTCCTACACTTAAACACTTCAGTTTGGAGAAAGATACATAAATCACAAGCCATCTTGATTGAATCACATCTATTGTATTGAGCTTCCTCATGAGTTAATAGCCAAGACAGAAGTTGAACTTTAGATGAAACTTTTGCCTTCCTTCTAAGCTCTAAAAGTGGAAATTATAGCAAGAATCATCATTGATTGACCAAATAAAGTATGTTCAAAATAAAATACCCTGATGGTTCTAGATTCCATGCTTTATGTTCCTCTTTTATATCATCCAGATGATGTTCTCTATTTGAGGCAGAAGGGATGTTAACTATCTTCATCATCTTTCAAGTCTAGAAAATTCAAAATTCCACCCAAATGATTTATTAGATAAAACCAGTCTACTCTGAACCTTATTTAATTTATTTTTGCTCTAATTTATCTACATCATTAAATCCAGACTGTTAAGTTCAATCCAAACAGATTATAAACCATGAAACAGGTTTTTCCTACTAGCCAACCACAGCAAAGTTATAAAAGTTTGGTAACACTCAGGAAAACTAAATGCCAATATCAAACAAATGCATAAGCAGCAACATAATTACAGGTGATCAAAAGATGACAGAGAAATGCAATGAGACTCAAATTAAAACAAATCCAGCATGGCAATATGGAACAGTTACGAAAAATGATCAACTTACATATAGCTCTCTTGCTTGTTCATTAATCCACCCTTTCTCCGCGCTCCAACGAGTGTCATGAAATAATTGTATAGGACCGACAGATTCCCCAACTTGTTGCGCCTTAACAGTTCATATCGTCATTGACCATAAATTGAAATAAATTTAGTCAACAGGACAACAATGTTGTATATTTGTATAGGTGAATCATATTAAATACCTTTTCCTTTTTGTGCTGGATAAAGTTCTTGGAACCACCGCGGTGGTTACACCTCATCTTCGACCGGTTCTCAGTGTAAGTTTTTGACCGTGCCTAACACCACAAAATCAGGAAATTAAAATACAATACATATATAATAACATTAAAAGCCATGTTGACCTTACCTGAAACTTTTCACTCGAAAAAAGGTCACAAAGATATATCCAATCATCAGGATCTTTAATTTCTTCTGGTCTATTCTGTAATGCTTCCTCCTTAGTAGCATATGCTTTGAATTTCTTGTGTAGGGCACTCCGGAAGCTGTTGAATCTCTTACACAATTTGTGCTTCAGCCATTTCAGTACATGGGGCTCCGTGACATCAATGTCAAACTTGGTCTAAATTCATCAATAATGTACATGCATTAAACTTATATGGGTATTATATATTATTTTCATAAGGAAGTATGACAACATGGATAATGATATTAAACTACATTACCGTGATCCGAGCAATCATTTGTTTTTCGACATCGTAGGGAACTCTCTTCCAAGTAAGCACTCTTACCGGGGCATAGTTCCTCGCAACTATTCCTACCTCAGTACTCAACTTTGATGCATTTACTCCAGTTGGTACTCCATCTTCTTTCTGAAAGTCTACATGCAACTTTGACTGCGCTGTTTCTAGGAGTCTTTCACATCCAACTCCTCTACTCTTCCCTCTCACGTTCTTCGCCACTATATTCTTTACAAAATCAAAATAATGCACCAACAGTTAATACTATGTTATCACAAGGACGGTTTACATGTTGGTAAAGTAAAATGTATTCTTAAATTTTAAACAAACATTTTACTCGATATCTAAAATCCAAGTATATATTTCAGTATGCTTATATGGACCAATATCATAACTTTACCAGTGATTGTAGCAATTTCAGGTGTCGGTACAAGACTATGATTCTCTGGAACAACATTTGCATGTCTAGCTAGGGTTTTTCTTGTACCAGGAGCCACCTTCGGAATCTGCAAACATCAACATAAGAGAAAACGTACCAGGTAAGATATAAGTCAATTTATACAATTAATCTCATGACATTAGATCATTGGCATGAGATCTGATCATGAACTGCATGTTGTTTTGGCTTAGAAATACCACAACTATGAATAAGAAGGCAACAAACAGGGCAATAAATGAATGAAAATTGCTTTTGATTGATCCCCATGTTCCTGATACCTAGTTTTAAAGTCCTTTAAAGTGCTTAGTTCCTGAATTTATCACCCATATCCAAATGATTGACAAACTAACTAAAGTTGTTTGCAGCAAGCACCTTTGCCCAATCAGCATAAATGTAGCATTCAAACTAACAATACTTTAACTCACACCTTCCCAAATACTACCTCAACAAGCACTATTGGTAAAACATACATGAAATTTAAAAATAATAAAGAAACAAAAGAAATCTGGAAATCACATTTCTTGCCCTGAAATCTTAATAGATATAACCCCTTATAAATGCAATAAATAAATGCAGGTTGTGAAGTGCAGAATTGCAGTTTGTGCAGGGTGTTAAGCTGTTGATTGATTGTAGTTTTTGTAGAAATGCAGTTTGTGAAGTGCAGTTTTTTTTTTGGTTAATTGAATGTAGTTTTTTTTTTTCTGCAGAAATGCAGTTTGTGCAGTGTGTGAAGCTGTTAATTGACTGCAATTTTTTTGTAGAAATGCAATTTGTGCAGTGTGTGAAGCTAATTTGTGCAGTGTGTGGAGCAGTTGATTGACTGCAGTTTTTGTGAAACATTTTGATGCAATTTTCTGTGAAGAAATGCAGTTTGTGCAGTGTGTGGAGCAGTCAATTGACTGCAGTTTTTGTGAAGAAATGCAGTTTTGTGAATTGTGTGAAGCTGATTTGTGCAGTGTGTGGAGCAGTTGATTGACTGCAGTTTTTGTGAAACATGTTGTTGCAGTTTTTTGTGAAGAAATGCAGTAAAATTATCAGCATCAACAAAAACCATAAACTAATTTTACTGCTATTAAACAGAAATAAGAATGGCAATTGATCATATCATAAGTCCAAGCACGCGGCATTAAAAAAATAAAAAGTCACAATCTTTAACTTTGATACGATATTTGCATCAAACCTTCCAAGTGTTTCTACATCTCATTTTAAGATATTAGACCAAATCTAAACATATTCAGGTCCTTAACAAATTAGGCTGTGATTAACATGCACCACCAACATGAATTAAAAAAGAAAAAAAAACTATTATTATATACTTTCCTTTTAGGTAGGATTTGACTCCATTTTACTTGCCCCCGCAAGATATTGGCATCGCCAACTTCAAACTTGTGCGTCCTATTGGCAAAGGATCTAGTCCACCAATTGATAGGGATTTATTTATCTATGATTCATCGAATTTAATGGAAATCTCTATACAGTCATAAAGTAGATTGAACAGAATTATACTTCATATGCATCACCAATCACAATATATGAAGAAGTTTCCAAATCTTCATAAATAAACATTGCAAACACATAAGAAATTGATATTTGCCTTGCGCAGATTAAAATGAAAACATAGGACTAGCTTACAGTTGAACATGTCTATCTATATAGGGGGAGAGTGACCGAGAGTGCTCACAGTTAGGAATTACGCAAGGAAGAAACTTGTACTGATTAGTGTCATCCGAAGTGGTCTGCATCCACCCAGGATCACAAACACATTCATAAAAGAAAGTGCTATTCATAGAAGGTTGGCAATCTCCCCGTCCACATTCCACTTCTTTGCACACACTATCTGCACCCAAAATCAAAACAAACACACAAGAACGACATCAGTCTTCAAAATCAAGATTGACCCAGTTGCTAAAAAGTAGTAATTTAATCCTTCAACTTCTTATCAAAAATAACAATATTGCAGTAGCAATTAAACACACCAATACTTCAACTTCTATCATCACACCACAAGACTTCAATCTTCTTATCAAACACACAAACAACTCTAAGTGAACAAAGAAAGGACGCGTATAATAAACGAAAATCAATGCAATGTCAATAAACGAAAATACATCAGCTTCTAAAAATTTGAAATCAGATTCAATATTACCATGTGAGAGAACTAAAGAATCAAAAATTGTACTTACAGGAGGTTAGGGACTGCCTCGTATTGGATGAATGAAGGAAGCCAAGAAGATCAATTGAAAGATGAAGATGCGTGGAGAAGAGATGAAGTCAGGTTCTGCAGTTCAGAAATTCGGCCAACAGAGATTAAGATGAAAAAGCGTTAGATCGAAGAGATGAAGATGCGTGGGGAAAAGATGAAGTCAGGTTCTGTAGTTGGGAAATTCAGGCAACAGCGACGGCAAACATGCATTCAGAAGAGATATGAAATTTGGGTTGTGCCTTTGGGAAATTTGGGGAAAAAGCTAGGGCAAACATGCGTGGAGAAGAGATGAAATTGACAAAAATGCTTGCTTTATATAGGTTAGGGTATTCTGTAAATAACTTAAAAACCTAAGGGTTCTAATTAGTTATTTAATTTTGAAATATAATTCTATTATGCAAATAAGTCAATTTGTAACTAAAAATTTAGTCAATAAAGAATTAATGTTAGTTGCCTATAATTTAGGTCTGGCGGGAACAAATAATTTGGAGGGAATATGAATTTTTTAAGTTAAATTAGCAACTAAATCAAATTTAGTTGCTGTATATAGTTTGGGGCCCTTGTAATTACTGTCCAAATATGGGATATTTTGGTAATTTCATTTTTCTACAACTAATCATAATAGTTACTAATAAATCCCTAATTATTCGCAACTAATTTAGCTACTAAGGGGTAGTTGCAAAAAAGTGTTTTTTGTAACAAAAAATGTGGATGCAAAATATATTATTTTAGATGCAAATTATCAAATTTTGGAGGGAAAAATCATCCGAAAAAAAATTGCAACTAAATTTATTAGTCACTAAAACAACCGGTTCTGTGACTAACAAAATAGTCGCAAAAAAATAACTTTAGATGCCAAATGTTGGAACATGTGGGCCCCAAAATGTTAATCCTCTTTGCTCGACTAATGTCAATTTAGTTGGTAAATGTAGCCTTTTAGCAACTAATTCTGGTTAGTTGCTAAAAAATTGGTTGCAAAATGTCAGTTTTCTTGTAGTGTGTTTGTTGTAGTAGACTAGAGTTGGGATTGACTTGCTAGGGTTCCATGGTTAGGGGTCAGAAATAATTGTCTTGGATGGATGGGGCCGCAAGACCTAGAGTTGTGTTGCTAATTCAGGAGGAAATCGAGGGATGAAACTGGTTTACCTTCTCTTGGAGGGCTTGGTTCCCTGCCCGGATGGCGGCGTTCTCAACTTCCAAAGTTTTGCACTTGTCAATGTTTTCTTGCACTAGTGTAGTGAGAGCCAAGTGTCTCTAGACATGATAAGGATTAAGCAAACAGAGTAGGAGCGAAAGGAGCAAAAGCGAAGGGAGTAGGTCGTTACTAGTTAGATGATTATCAAGGCCCCACAGTGGGTACAAAATTGTAGATGGTAAAATCTATAGTTGATTTGAGCAAGGATGATCCTATAGGGGCCTGTAAAGACATTGAAAATCATGTAGACCTATAGGGACAAAGAAAGAGAACGTGAAGGCTTGGAGGACACCGATGTGGTGTCCGTTGTATGCACTCCGGTGCTCAAGTCAACATAGCTGAAGGGAATTTATAAGTGAGGCTGAGAGCAGGAAAGGGTTTAGTGGGAGTGTTTGGCTAGGGCGCAACTTGTCAAAGTAGAGTGGCCGAAACACGGCTCTACGACGATTATGGGATTAGAGTACTTGGAGCTAGGCTCTACGGCAGGGAAAGACAATGGTTCTAAGGAGCAAGAACTTAGTAAGATAGAGAGAGTGGTTGTGGTTGAATGAATAATGAGAGGCATTACCTCTGTATATATAGTGAGCCAAGAAAGCTTGAGTCCTAATAGAACTAGGCGTTCTCATAATAGGAGTTTGAGTAAACAAGAAACTCGTAGTGCTAATCCATGTAAAAGTATAAATACTAGTTCATGTAAAATTAAGAGTCTTGGATAAACTAGGAAGTAAGCAGGACTCTGAGTCTTATTTCAGAACCAATATGGGCTAATGGGCAGGATCCCAATTTAGCTTAACTTGTAGAAAGGCCTAACTCGTAGAGTGACCCAGAGTATAAGTTAACCCAGTTCGTAGGGTGGCTTTGATCGTAAAGTGGTCCAACTCGTAAAGTAGCCTAACATGTGGAGAGGGTTGACTCGTGGTGTGGTCCAACTTGTAGAATAAGGTGGGCTATCCCATTGGATGGCCAATCCTTACGATGGATTTATGTGTGGGCCCAACCTCAAATGGGTTAAGGCAGTGGGTCATGGATCGTTTATTTTGTTATTGGGCCTGACAAGGTCCTGTACGATTTTTGGCTCATACAACTATGTTCTGGCCACCGGTTGACAAAATTCTTTTCTATGATATTTTACACATCAACTATACAACTTCCTATTGAGAGATATTATTAATTATTAATATAATTTTTATAATTTATATAAGGTTGTGTTAGTAATATAAATTTTATTTAGACATATTAGTTTAAAAGAACAAACACATCATGTATTAAAACCAGGAATGACAAAAATATTGTTTGTTTGTTATATATATGTTGCAGCAGCACATTACCATCAAAGGTTTGTACTAGAGTTGTTAAGTGTATTGTTTTAGTGTCCTTAAGTTTAAGGGTTTGAGTCTCTTGGAAAACATTTTTATCAATGATGATTTTTTAGGGGTAATATGGTCAAATTATTAATAAATCATGGGTAAATTTGTAATTGCAATGGTCAAACTTGGTCTTTCATCTAGTTTAACGAAAAAAAACAAATGATGGTGTTCTTGATAGTTTCCGTAGTTATTAGATGCTAAGTGTCAATTTTTTGAGTTTCAGAGGGTGTAATTTGTATTCTCCCATCTTAAAATTATTAAGTGTTTGGTGCAACTAAATACTATTAAGTATGTTGATACTTGATTTTGACACCAACGACTCACACGTGCAAAGTGCTAAGCTGTTTTTAGAAATTATACGTGAATGATTGGGATAATCAAATGCAAAGACTAAATTATAAATGAGAGAAGGTTTTTAAAGTGGTTCGGATGCTTAAAGCGAATCCTATGTCCACTGTTCTTTTATATAAGAGAGATTACAAGAGGTTGCATATAGCGAACAGCAAGCAGAGGTACAATGATTGAGTGTTCAGATAGAATATCAAGTCAGTCTCTTTCTCGCAGGTTATCTTTGTTCTAAAAGTTAAAGATTACAATCAAAATATGGGTTTAGTATCAGAATCCTAAAAATGAGAGAGGGAGTCCTCTATTTATAGTAGAGGAATTCAAGGTAATGATTACAAATCTGCAAGTGGGTAGGTGTTGTGCAAGCCCTTCTTTGCGTCTCATTGGCTGATAACTTAGGAAATATCCTCAAATTTCTTGGGGCTTAGACAGGTGTGCGGCTCTCATTCACTCATAGACAAAACCTAAATCTGCCAAGTTGGTGACAACCATATTCTTATTGTCTTGGGGCAATGTGGCAACTCCTGGATAGCACAAAGCCTTCCTGAACTCTGATTGATGCTTACTGATGTAAGCTTACGTCAGCCATGATTTTTTAGGTGTAACAAAGTGTTTGAAAAAAAAAAAAAATGCGGCCACGAAGTTTCAAATACCTCCACAACATTTTATAAGACTAAAATAGCCTTACACTCTCACTTGCTTCCATCTTTCATCTTAAGGAAGTCGATAAGAAAAAAAAAAAAACATGATATTTTCAGAAACATTATTATAATTAGAAAAAAAAAAAAAAGTATACATAATAGTTATACAAAATCATCAGTCTTGTGATTTAGGAATAGGAATGTGGCACATGGGATTTATGTATAATATTAGGTTTTTTGATATTTTAATAATTTCAAAATATAAAAAATAATGGGTTGATGGTTGTTTTCATTGATTTACTGCATATAAAGTAAAGGTGTTTTTATAAAAGATTTAAGGGTATCTCAATCTTTACATGTTAGATTCTTGTGAAATTAAATAACAAAATTTATAAACTGATGTTAGTATATTGGGTGTTTTTACCAGGAACAAATAAATGGATATTGATAAAAATAGCCAAATTTTAAGGGTTTTAAAAAATAAACCACATCTTCGAACCTCAAACTATATGAATAAACAGATGCATCTTTTGACATATACACCTCTTTTGTAGTTGTATGATCCATTACAACGTCTGAAATCTCCAATAATTGACATACACTAAGCCACAATTCGCTTATGTAATCCCACAATTCGCATATGCGGACAAGGTGGTTTTATGCGAATTTTTTTTTGAACAAAATACGCTACTCTTCTCAATTTTTTTTTCATTTTTCACAATAATAATACATATTAACCAGACATAATCATATAGTTTATGAAAAAAAAAAATCTCTAAAGTAATATAATTATTTCAAATCCAAACCTAAACCGAACTATAAGATAACCGTGTTTCCAAATCAACTTTGAAAGTTGACCAAAAATTCAAGGGAAAAAAAGATTTTAAGCTGAATATTATGTATCTACCAAATAAATTTGGTAGTTGTGCAAATTAAAATAATTGTAAGGTAGCATCAACTCGATGCTTTAAAATGGACAGCATAATTGGCATCAATAGTTTAATTAATTGCTAATGGCAGGAAAGTCGGTGGCCAAAGGTCTTGGCCTTTTTGGCTTGACCATTTTCAATTAAACTACTTTCCCCAGAATTGCCGTTGCTTCAGCTACAGTTCAGCTTCTCAAAAGAGGCTCCTTTTTGTCCTCCCATTTATCCAACCGCGTCATTGCTTTCTCCACCTGAAATTCCAATCTGCTCGTTAATGCTTACTTTATATATACATATATTCAAAGGTCTTTGGCATTTATGGTTCATCAAATGCTTTCAAGGCATTAATTTAAAGGGTTGAACTTGAGGAACTTTTGGTACTTCTATTCTATACGTGAATTTAAGATTGTGAACTACTAGAATTAAAGCAGTATGTGCATCCAAGATTGTGAATAGTGATTCATAGAACTTGCCTCTTTGTTCCAGTCCGTGCGAAATGTTACCCACAGCAAAATGATGGTTTGCATTGCTGTTCCTCCGATCATCCCAGACCATATTCCCTGCTTAAATTATAATTTTTAAATATATACAGAAGCTTTAGGACTTTGATCACAATATATATATATTGGTTTCATTAATTAGTTTTCTGGTTTAAAAGTAATGTTGCCTTAGCACATTAATTCCAATTTTGCTAGCAAAAGAATGAGTAATTGAATGAAAGGTTTAATATTATCGTACCTTTACACCAAGGTCGAACTTGAAGCCAAGAATACACCCCAATGGAATCCCAACAACGTAATAACATCCTACATTTACATATGCCACAAAAGCTTGCCATCCACATCCCACCGCCACCCCTTTGTCAATATAATATTTTTTAATTAATTTCAAATAAATATGTAAGCTGAAGTGAATTAACAAATAATCTCTAATTAGTAACATAAACTCAACTGATTCTTAAAACGTTGAAGTTCTTTGTTAGGCGATTCTAAGGTTAATTAAAACTGTGAACAATCTGACTTTATTTTTCTTTTTTCCTTATTATCTTTTAGAATTAATGGCATTCTATATTTAACAATCGTTGCTGATCCTGGTATTGCTAGGTAAAAATAAGCTATTTTGCAAAATGCCAAAGCCAGCAGGGATATGGGTATAAATTATTAAGATATGCATACAGAAGGCTTAATAATTTGTCTCTATACATATGTATTACTTGGGTCTCTGATGTGAAATTATAATTAAAAAGCATTGCGTGATCCATAAATAGCTAATTAATTAATTTATCTGAGAGTCCAAATTTATAGATGTCATGCTTGTGAAGACAGCCAATGCAAAGACACTAAGCTAGGGTTTGAAACCATAAAACAGTATCTGGTTACCCACTGTCACTTTTCATGGCATTTATAATTAAAGGGGGTTTTAAGTTTTAGAGTCTTGGGCTCCGTTTGATACACTCTTTCAAATATTATTCTTGGTTTTCTTAATAAAGTTAAATAGTAAAATTGACTTATTCTCAAAATATTATTCTATATTATTCAATTTCTTTTAAACCCCCCTAAATTTGTTAACTTAACTAAACACCGCTAAATTTTTTTTTAGAAATTACAAAAACACCCCAGCAACCCACTTTATACCAGATTTCGGCCACCACTGTCAGAAGCTGGTAAGAATCTGGTATAATGGCGCACTATCGGCTGAATCTGGCCGAAAAAAGCCAGATCTACAGCCAAAGACAGTCGTCAATGACGGCCGTATGTTTGGCCGTCGTTGATGACCAAATGCGGTAGATCTGGCTTTTTCTGGTGGATCTGGCCGAAAAATGCCATATCGGTGCACTACCGGCAAGATCCAATCGGTCATGCGCCGATACGATGACTCCGGCCACTCTCCGGCGGTGGTGGCCGGCTATTCTTATTTAATGGATAGGTTGGAGGTATTTTTGTTAACTTTTAATATTTTATTTAAATAAGAGTAAAAGCCAAGTAAGGGCAGAGTTGTGAAACTGCATTGGCCACTGTCTCACCACTTGTGAAGGCGTAGCTGATGACATGGCGTAGAGCAAGTACCACCACAGCTTCTATCACGGCAATTATGAAAGAAACCAAGTTCACCATTACTACTGAAAATGCTGCTGACTTTGGGTTCCCAGCACCCAGCTCGTTGCTCACCCTCACACTAGTGTTTAATTATTATTATTATTATTATCGAATTCAAGCTGATTAATGAATTAAAGAAACACGACTGATTAGTGAACTAACCTTGCTGCAGCATTGAACCCAACTGAAACCATGAACAACAACCCCATCACTGACATGCTGCATATGAAACCAACATTCATTTAATTAATTGCCAGATACACTTGTAGCTATGAAAGAAAAAAAGATTGATTCATATTTGACAACAGAAAATCATCAATAAACTACTTGCTTTTAGTTTCACATAAGTAAGAAAGATACAGTTTCAGATATTCTGTATAATGCTTATTGAAACGATGCACCTTTTACATAGGTACGGTCTAATTTTTTTTTTTTTATTTAATGATCCACCCTTGTCCGAGCATTCTTTTCAGCAATCAGCATTTTCGCTGGTGCGTCAACATATACTAAAATACATCTTTGCCTTTTATAAGCAGTATCAAAAAACATGATGAAAAATCACACATTAATTGATTTTTCCTCTTTTCTCTAAAATATAACTTTATATGTCAAAACATAATAGCTCTGAGGAAAAAAAAAAGAATACTTCACCTAACAGTTCCAAATACTGTCAAAGTGAAATGATTATATACATTGTGAAGAGAACAGAAGCTGCCGTCAGACGCTTAAAACATTACCACCATTTGCTTTAAAAACTGACAAGACATTTGAAAAGAAAATATATGTAATAATGATGATGAGATTAAGGATTTGATTTGGGTTCCAAATATATATATATAGTGAAATTAGAGAAGGCAAAAGTAATGTAACAAATAAATTGTTACCAAACGGCAAGAGAGTCCAATGCAAGTTGAGGATTGTCGAGCAGGCCAGCAATCAAAACTAGTATTTGAAAGTACCATGTCTCCAAGCATAACATCACAGCCGATCCAGTTGAGAGTTTGAAAAATTCCCAAAGCCCAGAAAATGCCATCACGTTAAACCCAGTCCACGTGTGCTTACACTCACCGCTAATCAGGATGTATCCAAATTGCGCCCCAACTATTATCCACCAAGATAAACTCAAAACAAGTGATGCACCTATCAATCCCAATCCCAACTTGTACACAGCCACCCAGCTCAACAACAAGTGCACCCCAAGAGTTGCAGCTGATATGCATGAACTTGGAGCCACAATTCTTTGTGCTTGCAGGAACTTTTGTATGGGAAAGTTGACAGCATACGCAAAGATTTGTGGGATCAGACCCCAAACAAACACTGCAGCTGCAGATGCCAACTCCTCTGTTTCACCAAGTATGATCAAGATGGGTTTACAGAATATGTAAATCATCATCAGTGGGAGTCCGGTTAGAAGAAGGACGATTGTTGCTCTTTGGAGATATATGCCTAGCATTTCATACCTCTGAGCACCATAGGCTTGCCCACATAGAGTCTCCACTGCGCTTCCCATGCCTAGCTGCGCGCATCCGTTTAGCCACACAGATTTAAAATCACATAAGTGAAATTTGTATACATATGGCATTAATTTCTCAAATTAAATTAGATCGATCAATATGATTTTCCTACTTTTAGTTATTACCATGAGGCCATAGGCTAAGAGTTGAACTCCGCTGTTGCCGAGAGAAGCAGCAGCAAGCTGAAGATTCCCAAGATGACCGCAGAAGAGGCGGGTAGAAAGGGACATGAAGTTGTTGATCAAGTAAACCAAGACAGCTGGTGCAGCCAGCGGGAAGAGTAGCTTTAGTTCCAGCCATGAGGCCAACTGCAGACGCTTGAAATATGGCAACTGCGCGTCAGATAACACCCTCTCAAGTCTATAGTCAATTCCATGACGACCTTCGATCAAGATGGGTTCATGGACCCCTTCTTCTCCAGATTCCATGGTTTAGTTTGCACTAGTACTACTGGTTGTTCTGTTATTGGTGGGGTTTTACAATAATTAGATAATATATTTTCACTTAGAAAACGTATATATACAACAATTTTTTTGCTTTTACTCTTGATTGGATGCTGTACGTTGGTTTGATTGCCATGTCACCAGTGCTGTTTTAGAATTTTTTTTGAAAAATTATTAGTTTTGTTTCTTAATTTGAAGGATATTTGGAGTTGTTGAAAAAATTGTATAATTAAGGGCCTGCTTTATGTAAAATTTAAATACAACTTTTCGTTTTAGAAAACAAGGCACAACAAATCTTATCAAAATACGTTTGGTTGAAATGAGTTAAAATGATTTCGAAAGCATATTTTGTATACAATCCTAAAAGTTAGTATATATATTAAAAAAAAAAAAAAAAAAAGATTAAAAGTCATTTTCATAATTTTTTTTTTAGGCTTAACCACATCTTCCCACCCAAAGTTTGCCGTAACGACAATTTATTATCCGAAAAGTTTGAAAATGACAATTCTCCACTTTTCGTGAAGAGTTGTTAGTAAAATCCGTTAGAAGAAGTACAATATGGTAAATTTTCATTCAGCCGTAATTTAAAATTCTTGTCTATGGCCATGTGTCAATCACTTTTTAATATTTTTTTATCCTTTTTCTTTTTTTTTCTTTTTCTTTTCTCTCTTTTCATCCCATCTCTTCTTGATAAGAGCTTGAAAATATATGTTTATTTAGTGATTTATTAAGATTATCTGTGGGAAAATTAGTTTGAATTGTGAAATTTTAAATTAATTATTTCATAATTATCTTTTGTGGGATCATAGATATATTTTGAATGTTTTCTAGTAAATAAGGATAAAAATACATTTAGATAAAGAATAACACGAGTTAACAAATGGTTTGATAATCGGAGTTGAAATCAGGAGGTTATGAAGTTTTGAAGATTAATTGCAAAATTTGGAAAAAAATTTAACTATTGAGCATGTCTCGGTATTTTGATAATATTTGGAGTTGTAGACCTCGAATTTAGATAATTTTTGGATTGTTGGAAAGCTGATGAAGAGGGCTACAATTCATATCTAATGACTTTGTCAAATTCAGAAGGATTCATACGTGAAAATGAATGTCCTTGTGTGGCATAGTTGGTTCTGGACTAAAGTGGAAGATCACGATTTGCGTTCATGTCGCGGTACAGTTAACTCATGCTGCGCATGACAACAATTTCCTAAAAAATCTGGATTTATCATAATTACGAATTTTTGTGGATTTAAGGGTTCTAATCTAAATAGGACTGTTGTAAACACACTCCTAAAACCCTAGCATTATAACTAGATGCCTTTAGCTATTATTTAGAGAGGAGAAGAGGATAGAGAGGAGATTAGCTGCTATTTGTAAATCAAAACATTAACTCTTGGGGATTTGGTTCATCGTCTAGGGAAGTTTTCTTTCATTTTTCTTAAACGTATGTTTACAATGGTTGTCTATTTTTATTTGATTATGAACTAAGTAAAGTTTCTAGGGCTAAGATGTAGCCCAAGTTCATGAATATGTGTTGATTGATTATTGTTAATAATTGGTAAGCATTATTTTCTAAGTTTTATTATGGTTCTTAATGCTTCAATTATATTTGTACCGAGAGTTAATTGATCTAATGGACTAGGTTGAGATAGAGAGATGATATCAGTTGGTCTAGTGTAATAAAACTATAGGTTGAGTGAACACTAGAGATAGTTTATCGCAATCTGTGAGGCTTTGGCAAATTCCATATAGCGGAATGATCTCTTAAGACTTAAATCCAATTTAAAAGATATCTTGGGTTAGTAATAAAAAGTTAATCCAATAATTGTTCGAGAGAAAGTTATTCAAATTCTAGGGAGTTTGGCCTATAGAAAAAGCTTAATGATTTTAGCAATAAATATCATTACATAGGAGTAGAATTGGTGTGAATTCTATGCCCTAGGTTTAGTTATATTGTTTAACAACCAACCTTTTATTTGATTTGCAATTTGATTTTTTTATTTTTTTAGTTCTTAGTTTTGTTTTAATTTGTTATTTTTAGTTATTTCATATCTCCAATTTTTGGTTAATCAAATAGTAATAGGATAGTTTATTTTGGTAATTGGTAACTAATAATTCTCTAGGGTTCAATATCTGTTTACTCAAACTGTATTACTTCCACAATTTTGTACATTTGCGAAACACCTGTCAAGTTTTTAGATGTGTTTAATTGTTTTTGTTTTTTTAATTAATTTGTTCTTTTTGTAAGTCTTAGTTTTTAGGTGTGTTTAATTGTTTTCTGTTTAGTTCAAATAATTTTCATATTGTGTTTGTTTCTCTAAATTCCTAAATTTTAACAAACGATGTGTGTTGTCGATAAGGTGCACCATAAGTACCACAATGGAATGAAACGAGTTGGTGATCGAATTGTCACATGAATTGACATTTCACTATTGCAAAAAGGGGGGTAAAGTTTCCTTTTCTCTTTTTCCTTTTGTTTGCAGTTGTGCATTGGGGACAATGTAGATTTTAGGTTGGGGTAAGGGAAGTCTCTTCCAAAAATTTCGGAATTTATAAGGAATTTTTTTGTGTTTTGTTTTGAATTTTCTTTAGTTTCTTGGATTAATTTGTATGTCAATAGTAGTATTATGATTACAATAACATGTAACATGTAGAAGAAGTTAATTTTTGCCTTGGTTTAGAGATGATTTTGAGCGTTAATTGCATCTAGTTTGAGGCTCTCTTGGTTTTTGGTATGAATTCTTGATTAGTCTAAATGCTTAGAGAATTTTTATTTGTGAATCTTTCATAAGACATTTTTACAATCTCAACAAACTCTAGAACTCACTTGATGACCACTTAAGGTGAAATCTTAGAGTTCACATTACTTAGGAAATGATTTAGGGTATTTTTTTTGACCGATTAAGCCTTTCAAGTCAAGTATTTATTTAATTATCCTTAGTTAACCCTTTGAGCCATTTGTAAACACATTTTAGCCTTGTTTTTCTTTCATTTAGCCTATTATAACATATATTTATGATGAGCCTAAAACACATTCCTACCTTTAAATTTTTTTTGCAGTAGGACTAGCCTATTAAGAGACTAGTCCTACTGCAAGCTTGGTGAGAGTACTTAGACAAGTGTGGGTGGAGAGTTGCGAAGTTTTCTTCCCACTACCCGAATTTATGCTAAGAAATAGGGCAAAGAGTTGTGGAGTGTTTAGAATCTTAAGGTGGGTTGTATGTTGCTTTCTTCCTTAAAAAAATAATTAAAAAAAAGAAAAAAAAAAGAAAATGAAAAGAAAAGAAAAGTTAGGAAGAATTGCGAATTGAGAAACATTGTGGTAGTGTGAAAATGTGCAAGTGGGTTTGTGCTAGTGTTGAAGAGAAAAGCTGAATAAAGTTTTGGAAAATGTTGTAGTGTTAATTGATTGTGATGAGAAGGAATGTTGATTAAGCTTTTTTAAAAGACCTATTGATCTGAGGTAGTATGGTAATTCTACATTGGTGGAGAGCAGTTTGAAAAGTGAGCCTATGGAGTTTTATTTTACGATTTCCATGTGAGTTGTGTTGAAAAAAAAAAAAAACTAGAGATCAAATTCTTTGTCTGTGAATGTTGTGCATAAGATCATCTAGGTCTTTAGATTAATGGTTTGTGGTTGAATGAATGTTTGAGGATCGATAACGAAAATGGAATTGATGTTTGTACTATCTTTGGGCCGGGGTGACTTTTAATTATTCTATTTGTTATGTGTGTATGCAATGTTTTAGAAAATTATATGAGTTGATGCAACAACTACTGTTTCTGTTTGTTTTTAGTCTGGAGTCTAGGTTAGGTTTAGTGTGGATGTTTGTGGGTATCATCACTGGAAACCCTCACGCGACTACAACTTGTCCAACTAGGGCCGCATTGGGGTTTAAAGGTTTGTTGCTTACGCTAAATGTAACAGTGACAATCTACGGAAGTGATTTAGGTTAGCTTAGATATAGGTTTTAGTTTGTTTATTTTTATGTTTATTTTCAAGCTAAAAGACTTGTTTTATCGCTTAGCTTTTGCTAGGGACTAGAAAGAAGCTGGTTGGAGGTTGTGATAAGAGCTTGAAAATACATGTTTATTTAGTGATTTATTAAGATTATTTGTGGGAAAGTTAGTTTGGATTGTGAAATTTGAATTAATTATTTCGTAATTATCTTTTGTGGGATCACAGGTTATTTTGAATGTTTTCAGGTTAATAAGGATAAACTTATGGAGGCTCATGATACACCATACACTTCTCATCCTGGAGCAACCAAGATGTATCAAGATGTAAAGAAAGGCTATTGGTGGCCAGGTATGAAAAGAGATATTGTAGAATTTGTAGCTAAATGCCTAGTTTGTCAGCAGATGAAAGCAGAACAGCAAAGGCCGTCAGGGTTGCTTCAGCCACTTAGTGTTTCGGAGTGGAAATGGGAGAGCCTCTTGATGGATTTTATCACAGGCCTCCCAGAGTACAGAAAGGGTATGCTATATGGGTGATTGTGGATAGATTAACTAAGTCAGCCCATGTCCTTCTAGTAAAGGAGAGCACCACTACGGATCAGTTGGCTTAGATTTATATTAAAGAGATAGTCAGGTTGCATGGAGTGCCCAAGATGATAGTGTCAGATAGAGATTCCATGTTTGTTTTAGCTTTCTGGATGAGTTTACAGAGGAATTTGGGTACCCGTTTGGCATTCAGCACTGCCTATCATCCTCAAACGAATGGCCAAACCGAGAGAACGAATCAGGTGCTTGAGGATATGTTGAGAGCCTGCAGTATGGATTATAGAGTTTCATGGCATGAGATGTTACCCTTGGTGGAGTTTGCCTACAATAATAGTTACCAATCTACAATTAAGATGGCGCCTTACTAGGCTTTGTATGGTAGACGATGTAGGTCTCCACTACATTGGGATGAGATAGGTGAAAAGGATGAGTTGAGTACCGCTCTTGGGCCAGAAATGACTCAGAAAATGATAGAAGATGTAAGATTAATCAAAAATAGAATGAAGCAAGCCCAAGATCAACAGAAAAGTTATGCTGACTTGAAGAGGAAAGAGGTTGAATTCCAAGTGGGCGACAAAGTGTTTCTGAGAGTTTTCCCCTACAAGCGGGTGATGCGCTTCGGTAACAAAGGGAAGTTAGCACCGAGATACATAGGTCCATTTGAGGTATTGCAACGAGTGGGAAAAGTGGCCTACAGATTGGCACTACCACCTATCATGGACAAGGTACATGATGTTTTCCATGACTCGATACTGCAAAAATATGTAAGTGACCCCTCCCATATCCTGAGTGTAGAGGATGTTGAATTAGCAGATAACCTTGTGTATGAGGAGCGACCAGTGCAGATCTTAGACTGAAGGATTAAAGAGCTCCGGAACAAGAGTATTCCGTTAGTGAAAGTTCTTTGGAGAAACCACAAGGTAGAAGAGGCCACATGGGAGGTAGAACAGGACATGTAAAATCGTTACCCGGAGTTGTTGGTGTGAATTTTGGGGACGAAATTCCTTTAAGGGGGGGAGAATTGTAATGCCCCACTTGAGGTATGTAACTAAATGTTTATTGTTTTGCTCTTAATTGAGTTTGTATGTTGTTATTTTTGGTTGGTTGGCCCTTGGTTGAAGTGATGTGTTGGTTTGGTTGAGTGTTTGCCCTGAAATTGGTTGAGACTTGGCGAATTTTGAGGGGCGAAGAAGAGTCTTCGTCGGGGCGAAGAAGAGTCTTCGCTACGGCGACGTATCCACTGGATTTCTTCACTGGGGCGAAGAAACTTGCTTCGCCGCGGCGAAGAGCCGACTGAGATGTTTTGTTGAAATTTCTAGATATTTTTCCCTAAGGGCAAAATGACTATTCTACCCCTAATTGGCAGAAAAAATGGAGAGTGAAATGTAATAAAATTTCATGGAAAATATGTTAGTGTGGGGGTGTGATTGTAATGAATCAAAGGATAAGGATGAAATTTCCAAGAAAGAGCAAGGGCAAAATGGGAATGAATGTAGATATTTTGAGCTAAAAAGGAGTTAAGCTTAGTAACCCTTTCATTCATTCTTCTTCCACCGCCATACTCTTCCACCATTTCTTCTCAACTCTTCCTTCAATCTTTCAAGAATCTTTGAAGGCTTTTCGTTGGATCTTGGTGGAGAATTAATCTAGAGCATCTGATAAGAGTGTAATTTATATATTTTTATTCCTTCTATATTATGTTTTTGTTATGTTTTATGCCTAGTTGAGCTGATTAGAGTTTATTTTGTAAGTTTGGCATTTTTTGATAGACTTTAGGAAATAATTGAGAAAAGATTAGGAAATTCCAGATTTTCCAGATTTTTCGTTATTCTGACCAGTGCTACGTTTTTCAGGTTTTTCAGGAAGCTAGATTCCTCAATTGCAAAAGTGTTCTTCAGAGAAATTAAAGTAGACGAATCAAGCTTTTCAGGAAGGTATTATGGGCAAGAATCCGAGTTCGTTTGGGTTCTCAGTAGTTGTTGCAAAACCGGACCTGGAATCCTAGTCGCAGAAGGATTCCTTAGCTGAGCAGTGAATCTTCGAACGGGCCTAACTGGAGCGTCAGATATCGAAAACGGGTGATTCAAAATCCCAGATTCATCTACACATCCTAGACTACAATTTTTATGAAGTGATGGAGCCCAGAAAAGATCTTTTACATGGCGAGAATCCTGGTGCAAGTTGGAGACGAATTCTGGAATCCATATCTGATCAGATTTTATCAAATCTGGAAGTCTATCTTCTAGGAAACGTCCAGGAAAGAAATTCCGTGATTCTTGGGGAAGAATTAAGGAAAACACATGTTATTTAATTAGAAGTTTTTAGGTTAAACGGGGGGAGGACAGTAGAGTTTTAATTTTGGAGAGTTTTTGCGTTCTAGATCAAGATGTGCGGCTAATCTCCTTCTTCAGTTCAAGGGGATTTTGAAGCCTAATTTCATGTCATTGGTGTAACCTGACTCTAGTAACATTGTTCTTAATCTCGTTTTTATTGGAATTGTTTATGTTATTCTGTTTTAATTGTTTGTGATTCTTGTTTGAGTGATTTAGTTTTGGCCTGCTAAATTGTTTAATCAGAATTTACCTGTTAGAATTAGGAATTGTGATCCGTAATTGTCCTTTTTCTATTCAACGAGTGACACATGATGATAGCTGATTATGGACAAGTTTTCGGTCTATTGTCTTGAATAACATAACCTAAGTTAAATAATCCGAGCTTGCGTGATTGTTGCTTAGATTGATCTATTCTCCTAATTCTTAAGGCTGCCATTGAATTAAATTTAGAGAGCTTGTTCTAGGTTGTTCAAGGGTTAGTATCTACTCGAAGAGCTTGTTTCAGTAGTGACAAACTAAGGGAGAATTTGGGTAACAGAGCTTGTTGTTTCCTAGGGTCAGTAGTTCCATAATAACGAGATAGAATAGTGTTACGGTTAGTTCATGTCCAATGCATGTTTAGGTGGATCTTGAACCAAGAACTGATTGTTTAACCTGATATTTTATTTCTTTGTTTTACTTTAGTTTGCCTTGATTACAAACCCCCTTTAATTACTGTTGTCAAGTTTACTGTTTAGGTTTTATTTTATTCCTCTGTTGTTTTATTGTTTTAGAATATAGATATTAATCGAGTCATTCCCTGTGGGATCGACCCTTGCTTACCCTATATACAGTTTAGTAGTTAGGTTAGGAAGGTTAATTAATTTGGTGCATTCGGCATGCTACCAGCATCCTAAGGTAAGGACTCTTGCTTTATAGGTGAATTTATCCATAGATGTATTAACACCTTATAGTATGTTGTTTAAAGTTGTAGAGAAAAGACCATCTACCAAAGGAAAAAGAAGTGCTAGTGGAATCACTCCATTCACAAGGTAAGTAAATCCCAAGTTGGGATTCAAGAAATCTTTTGAGTAGAGATTTCTTTATGCATGTATGTATTATGCTTGTTGAGAGATTGAGATGTTATGAGTATTTATCTATGTAGTTATAGAATATAATTGAATTATGAGAAATGTTGAGATTGTATGATGTTGAGATTGCATGATGATGTAGTTTGAGATGAAGTTGGAGGAGATGGAGTAATTTCTTTGGGAGTGTTCTTTTATGACAGAAATTATAGCTATGTGACGGAGTTTCCTCCCATTTTTGGATGGTGAAAAAAAAGGAGTAGAGTTATAGATAAAGTAGAGCTTGTGTATGCATATTAGTTGTTTGATGAAATGCCTAAGAGAAGTATGAGCATGAGTAGTAAACCTTAATTCTTGCAACATTGCATATTGACATTTCATGAGTGCATTAATGAGCATGAACCATCCATATGCATTAATTGTGCATTGAGAAGTAGCTTGAGAAAGAGTAGAGAATTTTGAAAATAAGCTACTTGAAGGGAAAAGAATGAGAACACTCTAATAGTAAAGAGAATGAGAAAAACTCTAAGAGTGAAGAGAAAGAGAGATTTAGCACTAGAGAATAAAAGAGAGAGTAGTGCTAAACAAGAGAATATAGTAGATTATGCGATGGGGAACCCGTGAGTGATGAGTAGAATTGTCACAAGTAGTGGGTACTTTGTTATCTCCCAGCCATGCCTACGGTAAGATGAGGCCGTGACACTCGAGAGAGTGAGAATATACACTCACGTGGCCAAGGGTTCCGAATCCATGCATAACCGAGTTCGATTGGTAGAGAATGAGTAGAAATCACAAACAGTGGGTTGGTGCTTTGTGAACTACACCCGGCCGTGCCTCCGGTGAGATGAGATCATGACATTCACGTGAGAAAGAGTGAGAAAGAACCAAGAGAGAATGACTAGAGTCACGAAGAGTGGGATGAGTACCCAACCGTGCCTCCGGTAAGATGAGGACGTAACACACATTAGATAGTTAATAGAAAAGAACTATGAGAAAGAGAGAATGAATGAGAAGAGAAGAGCGTAAGGAAAAAATTTAAGAGAAAGAGTTACGGGATAGACGAGTAGAGGATTTACTTACTGAGCCTTTTTGTGCTCACCCCGTTGTTTTCTATGTGTTGCAGGATCTAGGTGAGGACACAGTCAGATGGACATCGGCAAGCGAGGAGAAATAGCTACACTGTCCATCACATTTTGATAACTTTTGTCTAAGCTACTTCACTTTGTATAAAGAATGTATATATTTAATAAAAGAAAATTTTGGGCCCAACTATTTATGTTATCTCACTTGTATTTTCATTGTGTATATTTTATAAGTATATGATTAAAAAAAAGTTATTACAACCCCACAATTACCTCTAGAAGCTTGTACTGCCAAATAAAAAACAGTAGAGGTAGATGAGTTGGTGAGTATGAATGTGCTAGATTGTTGGAAGCACTTCAACCGATTGATGAGAGCCAAGATCGAGAATTTGAGGAATTCGATTTTGAAAAAGAAAGGGAAAAGGAAAAAAATGAAGAACCTCCACAACTTGAGTTAAAACCTTTACCTTCCCACCTCAAATATGTGTATCTTAGGGAATCAGAGACCTTCCCAGTAATTATTAGTTCAAGTTTGAGCAGATTGGAAGAAGAGCGGTTGATAAGGGTGTTGAGGGAACATAGATTAGCAATTGGATGGACTATTTCGGACATTAGAGGCATTTCACCAGCATTTTGCATGCATAAGATACTCATGGAGGATGATATCAAGCCTAGGGTGCAACCACAGCGAAGATTGAATCCTTCGATGAAGGAAATTGTGAGAAAAGAGGTGGTGAAACTCCTAAATGCAGGGATAATTTATCTTATTTTTTATAGTCTGTGGGTTAGCCCAGTGCAAGTGGTTCCGAAGAAGGGAGGTATCACGGTGATAAAGAATGAGAGTAATGAATTGATACCAACTAGGACAGTCACGGGCTGGAGAATGTGCATTGATTACCATAAATTGAATGAGGCAACAAGGAAGGATCATTTTCCACTTCCCTTCATTGATCGGATGTTGGAGAGGTTGGCAGGGCATGCCTATTACTGTTTCCTGGATGGGTATTCAGTATATAATCAAATTGCCATCGCTCCTGAGGATCAAGAGAAGACGACCTTCACTTGTCCATATGGAACCTTTGCTTACCGAAGGATGCCCTTTGGGTTATGTAATGCACTAACTACATTTCAGAGATGCATGATGTCGATCTTTGGAGATATGGTGGAACGGTTTATAAAAGTCTTCATGGATGACTTCTCAGTTTTTGGTTCATCTTTTGACAACTATTTATCTAATCTTTCTCTTGTTTTGCAGTGATGTAAGGAGAAGAACTTGGTGCTCAGTTGGGAGAAGTGCCACTTCATGGTCCAGGAGGGAATAGCGCTTGGTCATAGAATTTCAAAAGACGGAATAGAAGTTGATCGAGCAAAGACAGAAGTGATTGAGAAGCTGCCACCACCATCAAATGTTAAAGCAGTTTGAAGTTTCTTGGGGCATGCAGGGTTTTACAGACGATTCATCAAGGACTTTTCTAAGATTTCTAAGCCCCTTTGCAATTTGTTAAATAAAGATGTTGCTTTTGATTTTAACGATGAATGCATGCTTGCCTTTCTAAATCTAAAAAAATTTTTAGTATCTGCACCTATTATTGCAGTTCCCGATTGGGGACTACCATTTGAATTGATGTTCGATGCTAGTGATTTTACTCTAGGAGTAGTGTTAGGACAGAGGAAAAACAAAGTGTTGCATGTAATTCAGTATGCTAGCAAAACACTTACTGATGCACAATTGAATTATACCACCACTGAAAAAGAATTATTGGCTGTGGTTTTTGCATTTGACGAATTTCGTTCATATTTGTTAGGTGCAATGGTGATCGTCTATACAGACCATTCAGCACTCAAGCACTTATTGGCAAAGCAAGAAGCAAAACCTCGGTTGATAAGATGGATCCTATTGCTTCAGGAGTTTGAGTTAGAAATTAGAGATAAGAAGGGGTCGAAAAATGTGGTGGCAGATCACTTGTCAAGAATTGAGAGACCAATCCAGGGAAATGAAGAGGAAATTCCAATCAGGAAACATTTCCTGATGAGAAATTGATGAGAGTGGAGGAAGCACCATGGTATGCAGATTTTGCGAATTATTTATCATCAAGGGTGCTCCCAATTGGAATGACTTTCCAACAAAAGAGGAAATTCTTCTCTGGTTTGAAGTATTACTTTTGGGAAGAGCCATTTTTGTACAGACACTGTACTGATAAAAGGATACGTAGATGTGTCCCAGAGGAGGAAATGGAAAGCATTCTACGGCACTGTCATGAGAGGGAAATGGGTGGCCATTTTGGAGGAGCTAGGACAACAGCCAAGGTTCTTCAATCTGGGTTTTATTAGCCAACCCTTTTCAAGGATTCCTTCCGGATGGTTCATGAGTGCGATCAATGCTAACAGAGTGGTAATATTTCAAAAAGGGATGAGATGCCATTGAACAACATCCTTGTGGTTGAGCTATTTGATGTGTAGGGAATTGACTTCATGGGTCCCTTCCCAAATTCTTTTGAGAACACATATATCTTGGTGGCAGTGGACTACATATCGAAGTGGGTGGAAGCAGTTGCATTGTCGTCTAATGATGCCAGGTAGTGATTAATTTTGTGAGAAAGAATATTTTCTCAAGATTTGGGGTACCACGGGCGATCATTAGTGATGGAGGATCCCATTTTTGCAATAGGCAATTGGATGCACTGTTGGGAAAGTATGGAGTGAAGCATAGAGTTGCAACACCTTACCATCCACAGACGAGCGGACAAGTGGAACTGTCTAACAGAGAGCTTAAGGGAATTTTAGAAAAGACAGTTAATGCATCTAGGAAGGATTGGTCACGGAAATTAGATGATGCATTATGGGCCTACCAAACTGCATTTAAAACTCCAATTAGTATGTCTCCATTTAGGATGGTTTATGGGAAAGCATGTCACTTGTTGGTAGAACTCGAGCATAAGGCATACTAGGCAGTCAAGCAACTAAACATGGACTTAAGAACTGCTGGGGAGGAAAGGATGCTGACTTTGAATGAACTGGAAGAGTTCTATCTCAAAGCATATGAAAATGCTCGAATTTACAAAGAAAAGACAAAAAGGTGGCATGACAAGCATATCAGGAAGAAGAATTTTGAAGTGGGTCAGACAGTGTTATTGTTCAATTCTCAACTTAGGCTTTTCCCCGGAAAACTTAAGTCGAGATAGTCCAGGCCATTCACAGTTACAAGAATTCATCCATCTGGAATGGTGGAAGTTTCACATGACGAAAATGGTACTTTTACAGTCAATGGACAGAGATTGAAGCCATATATTGATGGGGTGATGAGTTGCAAGTCCATCCTGATCCAGCTTGACATTCTGACTTAAGGAATTGAGAAAGTCGAGCTTTCGACTATAAACAAGCGCTCCTTGGGAGGCAACCCAAGTGTTTTCATTTCTTTATCTTGGTCATTGTTTTGTAGTTATTTAGTTTTTGGTTTGATTGTGTTTATGAAGTTTAATTTGTGTATTTTTGGATGTTTCAGGTGAAATTGTGAATCAAAGGAGAAAACTAAATTTTCCAGTTTTTGCTGCGCATTTTCTTTGAAAATATTTGGTAGGCAAAGGTTCAAAACCTCGCCACGGCGAAAATTTATCTTCACTGCGGTGCCATTCTCTCAGTAAAATTTCGCCACGCTAAGAGAAGTGTAAGTGAAATTGAACAAGGGATCTTCGCCGAGGCAAAGTACTCCCTGTAATTTTTCGCCACAGTGAAGCAATTTTTTTTGCCGCGGCATCGACTGGGTTTTAAAAACCCTAGATTCGAATGATGAACTTCGCCGCGGCGAACTCTGCTTTTTATAAATTCTCACTTTCTTTAATCATTTTTCATGCAACTCTTCAACCATTTCAGAGAAAAATTTACAAACTTTAATCCAGAGCCTTCCCAGTGATTTCCTAACCAATTTCCTCACTCCTTAACCCTCATAAACACCAAAACAACTCATTACAACAACAATTTTCGCGAAATTTCACAAAATTTTTTAGTTTAAGGAAATTTGGGGGTATGCAATCTAGGCTGATTTTGGCTCAATTGATGGCGAATACTCCTTAGTTTGGGTAAGATTTAACGTTTCTAAGCTTTTATCTCAAAAATTTCGAGTTTTAATTTGTAGATCTGAAATTTTGATTGTTGGTTGAGTTTTGGAAGTTTGTGCTTATGAAGTATTGATTTTGTTTGAGGAAGGGTTGCTTGCGCATTGTATGATAATGAGGAGTGTTTGGTTGAATTTTGAAAAATCGTAGTTTGGGGGTTGAGGTGAAAATTTTTGGAAGTGTTGGAAGTACATTTAGGTTTGAATTGTTGAGTTGCATTGTTTGAGTTGAAGTGTAGTTTAGGAGAAGATGCCGCTCAAAATCAAGGTACCATCCAAGGGAAAGGGAAAAGGAAAGAAGGTAGATGATCGGTTTATGAATGAAAAGGCTCGGAAAAACTATAAGGCAGCAGCCAAAAGGAAAGACAAGGGATTTATCCCTGAGTGTGGACTGATTACAACCGAGGCTGATGAGTGGAGTCAAGGTAGAAGATGGGACAATTTTCTGGATGAACCCGAACATGCAGCTGTGGAACCACTGGTGAGAGAGTTTTATGCCAACCTCCCCGAATGTGATGAGGGGGTTGTTTTTGTGAGGGGCACTGATGTGGTATTTACGGCTAAGGTCATCAATGATTTCTATGCCTTACCTCAGATTGACAGGGATGAATATGAGGAGTTTAGGAGGACATAGAAAAGGGATGACAAGATCCTTAGGACCATAGCGAAACCAGATGCCTCTTGGGATGTTTCAAAGAAAGGGAAGAAAACCATTAAGGGTACTAGTTTAACACCAGTGGCTCGGTTGTGGCAGTATTTTGTTTCAGCTAGGATGATGTTGGAGAAGCATTACAGTATAGTGACATATGATAAGGCAATCTTGTTGTATTCTATTGCCACAGGAAAGAGAATGGATGTGGGGCACATCATCCTGACGAGTATCCAACTTGCAGCCAAACCAGGGCGAGGCAGTTTTCTGTTCCCACAACTCATTACAACTTTGTGCACTAAGGCGGGGGTCGAGGTACAGGCTGATGAGCCACTGATCCATGCTGCCCCAGTCCTCGACATAGCCTACTTCTGAAAACATCTTGCACCTCAAACAGAAGCAGGGCCCCAATCAAGAACCAAGAGAAGGAGAACCATAGCAGCGGCCACCGCATCCGGTTCAACAGTCCCAATAAGAGAAATGATGTAGAAAATGATGGTCTGATGAAAAGAATGGAGCGACATCATGAGTGGCTGGCAAAGCAGGCCAGGAAGACACATGCGCTACAAATTAGCTGCTGCAACAACATTGGGATTGATACTTCAAAACACCAGTGGGAAGACTGGGATTCACATGAGTGGATGGGCTCCGATTCAAAAGAGGATGACGTTGAGGAAGAGGAGGAGGCCGAAGAATGAGCACCTGTTTTAGTTTCGTTATTTTTATTTGTTTAGTAGTTTTATTTGTTTTTCTTTTATTTTGAACATTGCACTCCGTTGATATTTTTGTTTGGGATTGTGTGAGTTGTTTTAGTTGTTTCAATTTTTGTTTTAAATTCTAGTTGATGTAAAGACGAGATTAGGGTTGTAATACTTTCATATTAGTCAGTGGATTTTTCTAACATAATAGACACCACAGTTTTCAATTGGTTTATAGAATATGGGTGATGAAAAAGCTGAGGACTGGGTGTGCACAATGTTGAGCGGAATTTCAACTTCACGGATTAATCAGGGAATTATCTTGCACCTTTTTCTATTTTGTTTTCCATTCCTAATTTATGAATAACGTGACATTGGGGACAATGTCATCTTTAGTTTGGGGGTAGGAAAATTTGAAAAATTTTGATTTTGTTTCAGTTAAGCTTGTGTTTTTATTATGATTGCCAATGATGAATTGCATAAGTCCATGATAAGACTAGGATTGTTGGGATGTTATTGTTGAAAAATGTTAAGCATTGCTTCAAGTTTATGTTTATTGACTGAATTTTGATTGAGGTTTGTTGAGTGGTTCAGCCACCATTTTTTTTATTTCGGCATGCTTAGATTCATCTTATGTGGGTAGGTAAAGTTTGATAATGTTGGTGGACTCTAGAACCTGGTAGAGAAGTGCTTGAGGCGAAATTCTAAGATTAGACATTGTTGAGGAAATGATTTAGGCATTTTTTGGAACGTTTGAGCCTTTCCAGCTGACCCATGAATGAATCTTTCCCTAGTCACCCATTTGAGCCTTATGAGATTATCATTGCCTTATTTTCCTTGCAAACTAACAAAAAAATTTCCCAATCCAACCACCCTAAACACATAATCATACCCTTAGGAGAATCTTGGGCCTAATGCAAACACAAAGAAAGTGAAGAGTGGTGCGGATTATTAAAAGAACAGTTTGGGGGTTATGAGAAGGGCGATAAGAATAAGAGAGTTAATTAACCTCAATCTGATTGTGTGAATTAAAAAAAAAAAAAAATTTGTTCTTTAGTTCAATTCAAAATCAAAATAAGGAATGCATAAGTTGGAGGGGTGTAAAATGGTTGATACTTTGATTGGTGGTTGAGAAGAAGTGGAGTTTGATGTGACTTGTAGCGTTTGCATGAGGAAAACCAAGTTCTCTTACTTTGTTTATCCTATCCTTTTTCTTGAAACCCACTACTCGAGTCTAACGTTACAAGCTTGCAAAGACCTTTTGATCCTTAGCGATGTCTAGTCCACATTAGTGGAGAGTAGTTCGATATTTAGGCTTATGGAGTCCGCCACCATTTGATAAACTTTTCAATTCTGCATAAAATAATCCGGGAAGTTGGAATGTGGATTAAAGTAGGGATCAACTACTCGGTGGACCGAATGAGAAAGACTGTCAATGTAGCTTATAACTTCTTGGAGTGTTGAACATTTTCTTATAATAATTTTTCAACAACCTTTGAGACTTGTGAAATTTCGAGGCAATTCGTATGTTGAGTTGAGTCCAAGTTGTGTTTGTTCATTTTTCAGTTTTGTTGTGTTGTGCTTTATGTGTTTAGTTGTTTATTGTTTTTCTTTCATTGAGTCCTTATGCTCGGGGACGAGCATGTCTTTAGTTTGGGGGTATTTGATAATCCGTGGATTATACTGTTTGATTAGACTTTTTAGTCAAATTTTAGATACTTTTTAGTTCATTTTGACCTGAATTGCTACTTAATTCTTTATATTTTGTGTTTCAGGCTAAAATGGACATTTAATGCAATTAAGGAGTGAATTGGAGTTTTTGGATTCAGAAGTGAGCGGATCTCAGAAGTTGGGAAAGTTCTGAAGCAGAATGGATGCACGATGAAGCTTGTTCCATGAGAAAAGTGTTAAAGATCGAAGATTCAAGCAAAGGAGCAAGTGGAGGGAATTCTGTAATTTTAGAATTCCACATGAAGGTTCGCCGCGACAAAGAGAGTTGCGCATGTGGGTTTATTTCACTTCGTCGTGGCAAAGTCTGGGAATTTAAAAAACGCACAGTTTCATTTAAGCATTTGTTTTTAGGTTTTTGGCTGAGTATAAAAGAGAACTTAGTCATTTTATTGAGAGGGTTCGTTTCTTCTTAGAGAGAGCAGCTTTTTACATTTTCTTAGATTAGTTTTGGGCAAACTTTGATTGCAAAGGGTGAAGATTCGAGATTAAACCAGTGGATTCTTCTTTTGGGGAGATTTTCTTGTCTTTTCTCTTATTTTCATTATGTTGAACTTTGGATTTTTCATTTCTTTTATTGGTATTGTTGATTTAGTCATGAACTAACCTATTTTGGGTTACGGTTTTGATGTAGTTCGGATTCTAATGGGTTAACAAGTTGATGATTATAAATTTCATATGATTTTGCTTTGATTGTGTGATTATTCTATATTTATTGTTTTTATGTGATGAACATGATGAGATTGAGAAATAATTCATGTTAAGCTTCCTGGGTAATCACCATTGTAGTATTAAATGCTATAGATAGATTTAAGAATCAATGAAATCAATCTAAGATTCTTGTGCTTAATGAACTTTGGACTATTAATCTTCATTTTGTTGGGTGCGAAAGTTTAATAGGAAAGAGTAAGGAAATATAGCCTGAGAAGGTATATTTTATATTTTAGAGAGTTCGATTTACAATCATTGCATGTGACTTTGAAATTAGTATAATCCTTAGGTTTAACCTAGAGAGTCCGAATAAAGTCAAAACCCTTCCCGTTTGTTTGAATTGATTTTATCTGTGTTTTAAATCCTGCTTCATAATTTAGTTGAATAGTTAGAAATTTTGATTTAGTTTAGTTTAAATTTGTCCCATAAATCCAAACCATTCGATTGCTCTAACTTGAAAACAGTAGAAAAACTTAGTGCTTAGCAACCAATCCTCGTGGGAATGATACTCACTCATCACTCTATTACTTGTGCGATTAGTATACTTGCTACATATTGCATGTTGTAGTAAACACGCATCAGCCGCACAATGAAATTGTATGTAAACCTAAATTTGCTTCATTTATATAATGAGGCAAATTTTTATTCCACCCCTAAAGTTTGCAATAACCCAAACTTATGTGGAATTACATATTAGTCCCTATTTAATTATTTAGTTAAATATTAATATTAACTCTAATAATTAAATTTGTAATTTTACTAAATTACTCCAATAATAAAATTGGACACATGCTACAACCTCAGTAAATTTAATTGCACAAGAAAATTACCAATATGCCTATTTGTCTAAAAGATGAATATGCCCTTCCAAAATTTACCATCCTTAAACTGTCTCCTAACTGTGTGACTCGTAGGCTCCTCATCATATCTGTAGTGACTAGTATCGCGATTGACACTAACCAATTGTCTCACTACACACAGACTAAGATTGGCCCCTAGCAAGGCATCATGGCCACCCGATAGATTCAGATTCAACAAAACAGCAACCTATCAATGATATGGTTACCGTGCAATCAAATCCTTTCATCATTTGTTATCTCATCGAGGTTGAGGTATAGAAATAGTGTCAACCTTAGTTATTCTCGATTTCTTTGTATTCAGTTACTGGACGAATGACTGGAACAATAAATTGGATTGGGCAACAACTAAATCCCACTATGGCCACATCTTTAGTGTTATTGCCATTCACTGAATTGCATAGTGAGATAACTTCTCCCGTACTCGGGAGTGATGAATCCTCTGTTGATCCACCATAATCTTGATACACTCCTCGATGTAGCTAATCACTACCGTATTGATAGTTCTAAATAGAACTATGTTAGGCTAGTGTCAAACTACACCAATCGGTGTAGAAGGCGCTCCGGTGATCTCACGTCTAAGGATCACATGGACCACCATTTGTTAAAAGATTTGTTTTATAGACACTAGTGTTACCATCTATATGGAATCCTCTGGTGGGCCAATCCAATGAACTTTCCTATAGCAAGCACCCATGTGTTGTACTAGGTTGTCGGTTAACAACATTGACAAGTGAGATCAGTCACTGCCTTTTGACAAGGTCATTTAACACTATAATAGCCTTACAATATTATCTATGTCCTTGGTCAGAATAATACTGGGGTTACGGAATGGTCACCACATGTGATCAAAGGGTTCTCACTATCAAGATTTGAAACATTTGATATCCTCGTCACGGTTCCACCATCCTAAGGAGATATATCAATACATACAACTATGATTTACAAGATATAGGAGAAAATGCCTTTTATTGATTAATAAACATTATTGAAAAGAGTCAATTCTACAATAATTGATTGGCTTTAGGGTACCTACTCTAACAATCTCCTACTTGCACTATAGCCAATCATTCATGTATTTAACATCGAATGACCCTAAGTGCCCATCATGCTTTTGTTGCAACAGAAACTTCAATAGTGGGTTAGTAGGTATTCTGTAAATCTATACATCCCCTTTCTGATCGATCTCTTAGATCAGATTGAATCAACTAAGTAAGTGTTTGAATTACTGGTGAGACCATGATTCCTTAACCACAGCAATGGCTCCATTGTTGTTGCAGTAGAACTTTACTAGATCAGCAATGCTTGGAACCACATTGTTGAGTGTTAGAAATGCAGATTTATTTTGTGATTTGGGGGTGAAATTGTAAGAAATTCAAGTTTAATGCATTATTTAGGATGAGTTTCCTTAATTGTTTTGTTATCTCCTAGAATCACGAGTTTTGTTGTGTTTTTAGGTATTCAGGTGCAAAAAGATGGATTATTCGTACTTGTGTTGGTGTTTGGACATCCTGGACACATCTAGTGTAGTTTAATCAAGGCAAGCGAAAAAAAACTGAAATTCCGCATTTAAGCAGCAGCAGTACACTTTTCTAAGCCATGATGTGAAGACAACAAAACTAATTTTGAGCTATAGCAGACCTTTTTGCGCCATGGCATAAAGTCAATGAAATCCAAATTGTGTCACAGCATGATAAGGTTTTTAAGAAAAAATTGCCAAGACTGAGCCATGACACAACTTCGCCAGAATATAAAAATGTCGCATTTCCAACCCTAATTTTGGCTACCAGTATTTACAAGTTTTCCATTTTGTCTAAAAACTATATAAAGGTAGCTTTAGTCTGTTTTTAAAGAGTTTTAGATTTGATATACACATTTAGGGAGAGAATACATTTGGGGCTTCTTGGAAAGGTGGAGCTTGGAGAAGAGAGAAGGTTCTCTTCCTCTCCTCCTCATTTGTCTTCATGATTATGGTTTCAGGTGTTGTTGTTTCTTTTCCTTTATGTTATATTTTTTTCTCTAGGGTTTTGATGTAATCTAATTGAAGGCTTGTGTTTTATTGTTAATCTATTTGTTTGATATATTCTATTATGTTCTAGATTCATTCATTGCATTTAATTCAATCTTTAGTTGATATTAGGGCTTGATCAACCTTGATGTTAGTTAATTGATTGTATGAGACAAGATTTCGTGTGGAATGATCGATTTGTAGCCCTACCTGAGTATAGATTTGTTATTGTCTTTAAGATTGTCATGTGCTTAATGGGTTTTCGTTACTAGACTAGGCTACATGCCACTAGCTGGTTTAGTTGATAGAAACACTAGGTTATTCCGAATGGCCGCAATAATACCTTAGAAACGAGAGACGCCATGCCTATCTTGATTAGCTCTATGAATGGATGATTTGTGTCTATGCGAATTGGTTCCTTCGTTGTTTAGACTAGGCTTTATGCCACTAGCTAGTTTGAATGATGAAAGTACTAGGTTGAACCCGATGATGTACGAACCCTAGAATGGAGTGGGGAGAACAATGGTTTGATGATGAACACGTAGCCTGATAATTATGACGGAGTTAGAGCCCTAGAGATCATTGTATATAATTAGATTTAGATTTACTTTAATGTCGTTTATATGTTTTCTTTATTTCAATTCTTGTTACTTTCATCAAGACATAGTTACGAGGACCGTAAGAGCATCTCCAGTCTCTGTGGGATCGACCCTTACTCGTTCACTATGCTACGATTGTGACTTGTGCACTTGCAAAGGATTAAACTTTGTATGTCTGTCAAGTTTTTGGCACCATTGCTAGGGATTGTTAAGTTGCTCTGTGATTTCTAATGACTTTACCTTAATTTATATTGCTTTTGTTTGTTTAAGTTTTGCTATTTTTGTTTGTTTAATTTTTTTTTTTTTATGCATAATGATGTTTGGCTTCTTTTTAGTGTGTTTTATTTCATTTTCAGTATTTTATTTTTTGTGTTGTTTTATTTGCTTTTATTTTGTTTTCAACTTGTATAAACTTTATTTACTTTTATGTTGATTTCATTTTTTTTCTTATTTGTGTGTTTGTTTTAATTTCTGCAAACTTTTTGATGACTAACTGAGAACATGGATTCTATTCCAAGACACCATGTGTTCTTTCTTTTGTGTAGGTAGATTTCATGTTGACTACGGGATGTGCATTCAATGGAGTTACTTTCGGTGCTTTCCGATCTGTTAATCAAGAGGGGTAACTTGTTTCTTTCCCTTTTCACCTCTACTTTGTGTTGATGGCTACATTGAAGATAGTGTAGGAATTTGGTTTGGGGTGGGAAAGTATGAAATTTATGTTTATGAATTCATGTTTATGCATGCCTATAAATTTTTTGTGAGTTTGTGGAATCTTTGTGTTTCCTAGATGATGTCAAATGTCTATGAGATAAAATGATTGCATGACATGTAGTGAATAAGAGAGGTTAATCTTTACCCTAGTTGAAGAACTATTCCGGATGTTGGTTTTGTTGTAGTTTGAAACTCTCGGGAATGTGGTCCGTTTGGTTGGTTGGTTCTAGCATTTAGAAATGTTTTGTGTGCAATCTTCCTATGATTTTTATGAGATCCCTAAAAATTCTAGAACCTATTTGATGATCACTTGAGGCAAAATGCTAGACAATGCATGATTTAAGAAATGACTTTGGCCATCTTTGGACCGTTTGAGCTTTTCAAGCCAACCTTATATATTTTTATCCTTAGTCACTAGTTAAGCGTTATTGCATATATTTAGCCTTAATTTTCTTTTTTTTTAATCCTCAATAACCTACCCGCTTTAACATTTAAACACATTTCCTACCTATGTTGTTCTTTTAAGAGGATTAATCTGAATTTTTGGAAGTGAATTGTGTGAGGTTTTGAGCTTTGTTATAAAATCTTGTGAAGATATGCAAAAGAACTGGTTGGGGGTTGTTATGTAGGAAAAGGGGGAAATTTGGTGATATCACTGCTTCCTAAGTTATGTGTTTTATTTTTATTCCAAAAGAAAAAAAAAATCAATCAACCAAAAAAAAAAAAAAAAAAAAAAGGAAGAAAAAAACAACAAGGAAGCATGAAAAGGGTATAGATTCAATTGTAGTTGGGGAGAGTGATGCAATAAAAATTAAATAGAAAAATAAAGGGCTTCGGGTTTGAGAGAGTAAGTTGTTTTGAGCGATTGTGTTTTTTGAATTGTTAGATTATTTATCTTAATTGCTTGAATCGCTTACGTTCTTTCATAACCCAATACCCTAGCTGTATGATATAAGCTTAATGAAGCCCTAATGATCTGAAGTTGTGCGTTTATTCTACATTAGTGGAGAGTGATCTGAAAAGTAGGCCTATGGAGTTTGTGTTTTTAAAGTTTTCATATTTATGGGATCAAAATTTTTTTTTCTTTATGGAGGTTGCAAGTGAGACTGCCTTTAAGGCTAGGATTGACAGTTTGTGGTATCGTGATGTGGTGAAATTACAACATCCAATGTGTAGCAAGTGCACTAGTCGCAAAAAATAATAAAGTGATAAGTAGAGTGTCGTTCCCACGAGGATTGTTTGTTAAGCACTGATTTTCCTAGTTGTTTATCAAGTTGGAGAACTCGAAAGATGTTTGGATTTGTGGGAGAAATTTAAACTAAAGTGAAAACAAAATTTACTACGTACTTAAAAACTAATTAAAGACAGGAAGTTTAATTCAAGAGAAATATCAATTAAAACAAACGGTTAGGGTTTTGACTTCACTAGGATTTTATGAATTAATTTACGAATTATACTACTTCTACACTCACATGCACGGATTATAAATCGGATCCCCTAATGTGTAAAACATAACTTCTCAGGCTCTGTTTTCCTACTTTTCCCTATTAAGCTTCCGCACCGAACAAATTGAAGGTTAATAGTTCCAAGTTCGTTAAGCTAAATAGAATCCTAAATTGATTTCATTGATTCTCAAACCTATCTCTAGCGATTAATACAACAATGGCAATTACCCTAAGAAGATAAAACATGATTCACTTCTCAGTCTCATCATGCTCAAAAAGTAAATTCAATAAGAACAAGAATAATCACACAATCCAGGCAATAGAATGTAAAAGCAACATCAATTTATTGAGAAAAACCCCAATTACATCAAAACCCTCACCCAACACAAGTTAGTTCATACTAAAATTAACACAAATAGAAATAAAAATAGTAAACAATGCTTTCAACATGTTGGAATTAAGAAAAGAGAACAAAATCTTCCCTATTTGATGAATCCAAAGAGTTCAATCTTCAATCTTCCCTTTTTTCTCCCAAAAATGTCGAACTCCCTATTAAAATGACTAAGTTTTCTTTATATAGTCAGTCCAAAACAAACCTAAAACTTTCGCCTAAATTAAAACGCACAGTTTTGAAAAAATAAATCTTGTAGATTTCGCGGCAGTTTAAAATTGTTAATCTATCCCGATAGTTTATCACCGCGGCAAAGAATGAGCTTTGCTGCAGCGAACTTTTTTGTACAATTATGAAATTACGAAACTGCCCTCCACTTGCTTCCTTGCTTGAATCTTCAATCTTTGGTGCTCTCCAATAGGAACAAGCTTCATGGTGCTTCAAATCCACTTCAGAACTCCCTCGAGTCCTGAGATTCGCTTGCTTCTGGGTCCAGAAACTCAATTCTGCTCATTATTTGCTCTAACTGCACGTTTTGGCCTAAAACATAAAATGTATGCAATTAAGTTGTAATTCAGGCACAAACGAAATAAGAAGTATCCAAAATCAAGCCAAAACCCTCGATAAAACAGTATAATCCTAGGATTATCAAATACCCCCAAACTTAAGACATGCTCGTCCCCGAGCATCAAGTACGAAATACGACTAAAAGAAAACAACTAACACACAGAAAAAGACAACAAAATTGAAAATGAAATGAGAGAAATTGAAATCAAAATCAAACACAAAGAACTGCCTAGAATTTTTACAAGTCTCAAAAATTGTTGAATCATTATTATTGGAAAATGCTTAACACTGCAAGAAGTTATAAGTTGATTGACTATTTTTCATTATCAGCCTCCTGAGTAGGTAATCCCCACTTCAGTCCACCTTCCGACTTCCCGGATTATTTTATGTAGAAATGTAAAGTTTATCAAATGGTGGTTGACTCCATAAGCCTAAGTATCGAACTACTCTCCACTAATGCGGACTAGACATCACTAAGGATCAAAAGGTCTTTACAGGCTTGTAACATTAGGCTCGATTAGTGGGCTCCAATGAAAAGGATAAGATAAACAAAGTAAGAGAACTCGGTTTCCTTTAAGCAAACACTAAGAACCACATCAATCTCCATTTTCTTTCACAACCACCGATCAAGGTGTTAACCATTTTATAACCCTCAACATGTGCAATTCTTATTTTTGATTCTGAGCTGAAACTCTCAATTTCTATTTCTTTTTATCTTTATTTCGTGTTTTTTTTTCTTTTTTTTAAACAATAATAAATTTGTTGAGGTCAATTACCCTTTCTTCTTGCCCTTCTTGCGACCCCCAAACTTATTATTTTGGTTCGTCAAAATCTGACACAACTCTCCAAACTCTTTTGTGTCTACCTTAAGTTCAGAATTCTCTTAAAGGTTATGACACGTGTTTAGGGTGAAATGTTTAGGCATTTTTAGTTGCACAGGAAGAATAGGACAGTGCTGATTTCATAAGGCTCAAATGGGTGACTAGAGAAATTTTCATGGTCGGCTGGAAAGGCTCAAACATTTCGAAAAACTACCTAAATCACTTCCTAAATAATGTCTATTCCTAGAATTTCGCCTCAAGCACTTCTCAACTAGGTTCTAGAGTCCACCAACATTATCAAGACTTCACCTAACTACATAAAATGTTTCTAAGCATGCCGAAATAATGAAAATGGTGGTTGAACCACTCAACAAACCTCTAGAAAGGAAAAATTACTCAACCAACCTAAACTTGAAGCAATGCTTAACATTTCCATGAATAAAATCTCAACAATCCTTTCTTATCATAGACTTATGCAATTCATCATTGGCAACAACAATACAAAACATAAAAACAACTAAACACAAAACAAAATTTCAAAATTTTCCACCCCCAAACTAAAAATGACATTGTCCCCAATGTCGCATCATGCACATCCCAGGAATAGAAAGACAAAATTAAAAAGGTACGAGATAGTTCCCTGATTAATCCGTGAAGTCTGATTTTCGTTCAACAGCATGCATGCCCATTCCTTGGCTTCCTCATCATCATCATCATCTGTAAAACAAATGAAATTCTATGGTGTCCTCTGTGTTAGAAATTTCCACTAAATAATATGAAAATATTACAACCTAATCTCACCCTTACAAACTAACAAGAAAATTCAACAACAATTAACAATCTAAAAAGAAAAGAAAATTATTTCCAACGTACAAAACAAAAACAAGAACAATTGAAAACAGAAAATACAAAACAAGTGTTTTAGGCTTGATTTTTGTCTTCCTCTTCTCCTTCAGCGTCATCATCTTCTTCCATGGAATCATCTTCTTCCTTTTCTTGCCAATCTTGCCATTGGAAGTTGGAAACATCAATGCCCAGATTGGTGCAGCAGTTGTATTGCATCTCGTACAGCATTCGGGTCTGCCCTACCATCCAATCTTGAAGTCGTTCCATCCTGTTCACCTTATCCAAAATTTGCTGTAGCAGCTCCCTTGTCAAGGATGTTGAACTGGATGTTGTGGCAGCTATTGTGGTTCTTTTTTGTTTCAATCCGGACCTGGGTCCTTCACTGGGAGGACGCTCGAGTAGCTTGAAATAATAGTTGGAATCGAGGGCTGGGGCAGGATGAATAAGTGGTTCATCGTCTGCCTTCTCGACTCCCGCTCGAGTGTAGAGCTTAGTGATAAGATGTGGGAAGGCAAAGCTGTAACAACTGCTGTAAACTAGTAAAATGCTTGTATAATAATATAGAAAATGGGGCCAAAACTTTTCTTTTTATTATATGTACTAAGTCTTTTATACACAAAGAGCATGATTTACAAAATGCCATTTAAAAAGACAAAAACAGTGGAAACAGTGAACTATTGCTCCTCGTTTGCCGACGCCCCTCCAACTGCATCATCACCTAGATCCTGCATCCACAAAGGAAAATGACGGGGTGAGCACAAAATAATGCTCAGTAAGTAAACCCTCTATTTGTCTAACCCCGTAACTATTTTTTTTTCTTAATTCTTTCCTCACACTTTCTTTCCATTGTTTCCTACTAATGTCATGGCCTCATCTTACTGAAGGTACGGCCGGATGGCGTTCACACAGTGCCGTCTCACTCTTCATGACTGTCGGGTGGAGTTCACACAACACCAACCCGCTCTTAATGACTACCGAGTAGGGATCACAAAGCACCTATCCGGTTTCCATAACTATCAGATGGAGATCACAAAGCACCTACCCGTTTCTCATAACTTTCGGGTGACGATCACAAAGCATCAACCCGTTTCTAATAACTATCGGGTGACGATCACAAAGCATCAACCCGTTTCTAATAACTATTGGGTGACGATCACAAAGCATCAACCCGTTTCTAATAACTATCGGGTGACGATTACAAAGCATCAACCCGTTTCTAATAACTATTGGGTGACGATCACAAAGCATCAACCCGTTTCTAATAACCTTCTCATTCACTCTACTCTAGAACTTCTCATTCTCTCTACCCTTAGAGTAGTTGCATTCACAAAGTTCTCTACTCATAGAGCAAGTGCATACACAAAGTTTTCTACACTTTCTTAAGTCAATTAATGCATATGGATGGTTCATGCTCATTAATGCACTTAGGAAATGCCAATATGCAAAGTTGCAATAATTAAGGTTCATAATTCATTCTCATGCTTCTCTTAGGCATTTCATCAAACAACTCATGTGCAGATAAAAAAACTCTTCTCTAACTACAACCCTATTTCTCTCTTTAACCATCCAAAATTGGAAGTAAATTCCCTTCCTTGAGCATAATCCCTATCATAGAAGAACACTCCCACAAGACAAACTCAATTTCATCTATCTTCATCTCAAACTCATCACACATCAACACTTCCATAAAGGAAATATATCCAACAACATAACATGAATACTTTTCTCAACTCAATTTCTCAACAAACAAACACATATCTCTACTCAATTTCTCAACAAGCATCAATTATACATGCATAAGGAAATCTCTACTGAAGAGAATTCTCAAATCTCAACTTGGGTTGGGATTTACTTACCTTGTGATGGAGAGATCTCACTAGCACTTCCTTTCTCTTGGTTTGCTTGATTTTTCTCTACCCTTTAAACAATTCAACAATTAAACCAAAAGACCTCAATAATCAAATATACACAAAATCTCACAAAACTTCACATTCAAAGCAAGAATCCTTACCTTAAGTGCCTTAGATTGATTTTCTACCCCAAATCGCTCCAAAAGCCCTCTAAACATCCTTTAACAAATGAAAGAGAAATTGAGAGGAAGTGAGAAAAGGAGAGTGGCGGTGGAGAAGATGAATGAAGGGTTTGAAATGACTTAATTCCTTTTAATATAATTTATACACAAGCATTCCCATTTTGCCCTTACTCTTCCTTGGAAATTCCATCTATGTCCTTTGATTTATTACAAACACACCCCCATATTAACATATTCTCCAAGAAAATTCCTTACATTTTACTCCCCACTTTCTCTACTAATTAGGGGTAGAATGGTCAAATTGCCCCTAGGGAAGAAAATATCTAAAACTTAACAAACAATTTGGTCGGCACGTCGCCGCGGTGAAACTTTCCAGCAGCTTCCCGTGGCTTCAACACCTCTTCGCCGCGGCAAAGATTCTTCTTCGCCCCGGCGAAGCCTGGAACACAAAACTTCCTTTATTTTCAACCAATTTCTAGGCAAATATTCAACATACCACTCAATCAAAGGCCAACCAACAATCATACTAAGAAACCGACTCAAATAAAAGCAAAAGAAGAAACATTAGCTACGTACCTCAAGTGGGGCGTTACAGAAGCTCCCTCGCCCTGGTTTGGCTGCATGCCTATACTCTCCATGATTATATTCCCCACATCCATTTTCTTTCCAATGGCAATGGAATAAAGTAACACTGCTCACTCAAAAACCACTGTACTATAATGCGTCTCCAGGACCATCCGCACACAAACAAAATACTGCCACAATCTAGCCATAGGAATCAAATTTGTTCCTTTAATTCTTCTTCTCCCCTTCTTCGAAATATCCCAAGAGGTACCCAGCTTTGCTATGACCTTAAGAATCTCCTCCTCCTTGATCTGCTTCTTCTTAAATTCTAGGTACTCATCACGGTCAATTGGATCAAGTTTGTAGAAATCATTGATAATCTTCTCATCAATTGGCACATTGATACCTCTCACATAAACATGCCCGGGATCACACTCAGGGAAGTTAGCATAAAATTCTCTCACTATTGGCTCTATGGCTAAATGCTCTGGTTCATGCATAAAGATATCCTAATTTCTCCCTCGATTCCAATCTTCTCTATGGATTGTGGTCAAACCTCTCTTGGCAATAAACCCTTTATCTTTTCGTTTAATCGTGCCTTCATAACGCTGCCTAGCCTTCTCATTTACAAACCTATTATCGACCTGTTTTCCTTCACCCATGGCAGTCGTTTTGAGCGGCATTTTGGTTTTCAATAGTGATCACTCAAATCTACCCCGAAACTAAAAATTCAACTTGATAATTCAACGCTAAAGTACCCTTTCTACAAACCACAATCATTCCTAAATTTACACCAAGGTTTCAAAAATTACACCTACACCCCCAAATCACCGCTCTTCCAAACTCAATCAAACCACTTCAAAATCGAAAACCCAACTTCCTCAACAACAAACAAATCAACCTTAACACTTCTCAAGTCAAAATCAATCCATAAATTGCATCAACATCCACAACTCAACAGATTCAATCAATTTCTCAAATTTAAAGCACTAACAATCGAAATTGATCAAATTTAAGGCTAGAGAACTTGAAATCTTACCACTCCCACGATGAATGCACCACCAATTTCGGCTTAAATTGCAATATCCCCAATTTTGGAAAACCTAGTGTTTCCAAACCTTTCTTCAATATTTTGCAAAAATCCTTGAAAAAGTGAGATGAATTAGTGTTTATGAGGGTTAAGGAGTGGAGTAGAGGGAAGAAAATTCACTGGAAAATCTCTAGACTGAAGGTGGAAGTGTTTGGCTCTTGGGTGTTCTTTGATAATTTTTGTAAAAATGAAAAGTCACACGACTATTTATAGAAAACAGACTTCGCTGTGGTGAAGTTCTTAATCCAATTACGCAACCCAATCGATGCCGCGGCAACGTAAATTTCTCGCCGCGGCAAAAATTTCTAGGGAATACAACGCCGCGGCGAATTTCTTAAAGCATTCGCGCAATACCGTAGATGCCGTGGCGAAGAATATTTCTCGTCACGGTCAAAACAACGCCGCGGTTAAGAATAAACTTTGCCATGGCGAAATCTGGAGAATTCCGATTTTCACCGCATTTTGATCAATCACCTGAGACACCAAAACTAATGAAATTAAACTAATTCCTAAGTCATAAAACATAAAAATAAATTCAAAACAACAAACAAAAAGAATTGAAAACACTTGGGTTGCCTCCTAAGAAGCACTTGTTTATAGTTGGAAGCTCGACTTTCTCAAGTCCTCATTCCGAGATGTCGAGTTTGACGGGTAGTGACTTGCAACTCATTGCCCTATCAATGTATGGCTTCAATCGTTGTCCATTGACCTTAAATGTCCTCTTTTCTTCATGTGAAATCTCTACAGCCCCGTATGGGTAGACTTCAGCAACTATGAAGGGTCCGGACCATCTAGACTTAAGTTTTCCAAGAAAGAGCCTAAGTCTAGAATTATATAACAAAACTTTCTGACCCACTTCAAAGTTTTTCTTCGTGATATGCTTGTCATGCCACATCTTGGTCTTTTCTTTGTAAATCCGGGCATTCTCATACGCTTCATGAAGAAACTCGTCAAGTTCATTCAATTTCAGCATCCTTTCCTCCCCAGTAGCTTGTAAATCCATGTTTAGCTGCTTGACTGCCCAATATGCCTTATGCTCAAGTTCTACCGGCAAGTGACATGCCTTACCATATGCCAACCTGAACGGAGACATACAAATTGGAGTCTTGAATGCAGTGCGGTATGCCCATAATGCATCATCTAACTTCCATGACTAGCCCTTTTCGGACGAGTTAATTGTCTTCTCTAAAATTCTTTTCAGCTTTCTGTTCGATAGTTCCACTTGCCTGCTGGTCTGAGGATGGTATGGTGTGGCCACTCTATGTTTCACTCCCTATTTTCCCAAGAGAGCATCAAATTGCCTATTACAAAAATGAGATCCCCCATCACTAATAATTGCCTGTGGTACTCCAAATCTTGAGAAAATGTTCTTCCTCACAAAGTTAACCACCACTCTGGCATCATTAGATGGTAATGCCACTGCTTCCACCCATTTCGATACATAGTCTATAGCTACCAAGATGTACATATTTCCATAAGAATTTGGGAAAAGACCCTGAAGTCGATTCCCCACACATCAAACAGTTCAATAACCAAAATGTTATTCAACGGCATCTCATCTCTCCTTGAAATATTTCCACTCCGTTGACATTGATCACATTCCTAAACTACCAGAAAAGCATCCTTGATGAGGGTTGGCCAATAAAATCCAGATTGAAGAACCTTGGCCGCTGTCCTAGTTCCTCCAAAATGACCACCCATTTCTTTCTCATAGCAATGCTGTAAAATACTCTCCATCTCCTCTTATGGGACACACTTATGTATCATTTTATCTACACAGTGTTTATACAGGAATGGTTCTTCCTAGAAATAAAACTTCAAGTCAGAGAAGAATTTCCTCTTCTATTGGAATGTCATGCCATTTGGGAGCACTCTCGATGATAAATAATTTGCAATATCTGCATACCAAGGTGCTTCCTCAACTTTCATCAATTTCTCATTCATGAAGGTCTCTTTGATTTGAGCTTCCTCTTCACTTCCCTGTTTTGGTTGTTCAATCCTTGATAGATGATCTACCACAACATTTTCAAACCCTTTTTTATGTCGGATCTCTAATTCAAACTCTTGCAGTAGTAGGATCCATCTTATCAGCCTTAGTTTTGCTTCTTGCTTTGCCAACAGATGCTTAAGTGTTGAATGATCTGTGTAGACTATCACCTTAGCACCTAGCAAATAAGAAAGAAATTTATCAAATGCAAAAACAACGGCTAACAGCTCTTTTTCAGTGGTGGTGTAATTCAACTGTGCATCAGTTAGTGTCTTCCCAGCATACTGAATTACATGCAAAACTTTGTTCTTCCTTTGTCCTAAAACTACTCCTAATGCAAAATCACTAGCAGCACACATCAATTCAAAAGGTAGTCCCCAATCGGGAATGGGTGAAAATACTAATAAATTCTTAAGAGTTTGAAAAGCATGCATGCATGCATCATCAAAATCAAAAGACACATCCTTAATTAGTAAATTGCAAAGGGGTTTAGAGATTTTAAAGAAGTCCTTGATAAACCGTCTATAGAACCCTGCATGTCCCAAGAAACTCCGGGCTGCCTTAACGTTTGCAGGTGGTGGAAGCTTCTCAATCACTTCCATTTTGGCTCGATCCACTTTGATGTCGTCCTTTGAGATTCGGTGACCGAGTACAATTCCTTCCTAAACCATAAAGTGACATTTCTCCCAGTTGAGCACCAAATTTGTATCTTGACATCGCTGTAAAACAAATGAGAGATTAGACAAACAATTATCAAAAGAAGAACTGAAAACAGAGAAGTCATCCATGAAGACTTCTATGAATCGCTCCACTATGTCACCAAAAATTGACATCATGCATCGCTGGAATGTGGCCGATGCATTGTACAACCCAAACGGCATCATTCTGTACTCAAAGGTGCCATAAGGATGATAAGCATATTTTACACTATGATTTTGCATTGAATTTTGATAGGATTTAGGATACTTTTCATACAATTTGGGCCATAATTGCTACTTAATTCTATTAATTTGTCTTTGTAGGCCTAAACGATGATTTTTAGCATAAATGACGGTTTTGAGTGTAAATTGTGTAACTTGAGCTTGAAAACTCGGAATGACCTGAATTTAGAAGCTTTGGAAAGCTAAGAAGAAGAGCTACAACGTTCATGTTTTGGGTTTNTAGATGATCTGCCACTACATTTTCTGACCCCTTTTTGTCTCGGATCTCCAATTCAAACTCTTGCAGTAGTAAGATCCATCTTATCAGCCTTGGTTTTGCTTCTTGCTTTGCTAACAGATGCTTGAATGCTGAATGATCCATGTAAACTATCACCTTAGCACCTAGCAAATAAGAGTGAAATTTGTCAAATGCAAACACAATGGCTAACAACTCTTTTTCAGTAGTGGTGTAATTCAGCTGTGCATCAGTTAGTGTCTTGCTGGCATATTGAATTACATGCAAAACTTTGTTCTTCCTTTATCCTAAAATTACTCCTAATGCAAAGTCACTAGCATCACACATCAATTCAAAAGGTAGTCCTCAATCGGGAATTGCAATAATAGGTGCAGATACTAACAAATTCTTAAGAGTTTGAAAAGCATGCATGCATTCATCATCAAAATCAAAAGAGACGTCCTTAATTAGTAAATTACAAAAGGTTTTAGAGATTTTAGAGAAGTCCTTGATAAACCGTCTATAGAACCCCGCATGTCCCAAGAAACTCCAAACTGCCTTAACGTTTGCAGGTGGTGGCAGCTTCTCAATCACTTCCATTTTGGCTCGATCCACTTTGATACTGTCCTTTGAAATTCGATGATCGAGTACTATTCCTTCCTGAACCATGAAGTGACATTTCTCCCAATTGAGCACCAAATTTGTATCTTGACATCGTTGCAACACAAATGAGAGATTAGACAAACAATTACCAAAAGAAGAACCGAAAACAGAGAAGTCATCCATGAAGACTTCTATGAACCGCTCCACCATGTCACCAAAAATTGACATCATGCATCACTGGAATGTGGTCGATGCGTTGCACAACCCAAAAGGCATCCTTCTGTACGCAAAGGTGTCATAAGGACAAGTGAATGTCGTCTTCTCTTGATCTTCAGAAGCAATGGCAATCTAATTATAACCTGAAAAACCATCCAAGAAACAATAATAAGCATGCCCTGCCAATCTTTCGAACATTTGATCAATGAAAGAAAGTGGAAAATGATCCTTCCTTGTCGCTTCATTCAGTTTCCTGTAATCAATGCACACCCTCCAACCCGTGACTGTCCTAGTTGGTATCAATTCATTGCTGTCATTCTTAATTACCGTGATACCTTCTTTCTTTGGAACCACTTGCATGGGGCTCACCCATGGACTATCTGAAATAGGGTAGATTATGCCTGCATCTAAAAGTTTTAGCACTTCCTTCATAGAAGGGTTCAATCTCTGTTGTGGCTACACCCTAGGCTTGACATCATCTTCCATGAGTATCTTGTGCATACAAAAAGATGGAGAGATGCCTCTAATGTCTGATATGGTCCATCCAATTGCTAATTTATGCTCCTTTAACACCCAAATCAACCGCTCTTCCTCTACTTTACTCAGCCTTGCATTGATAATCACCGGAAAGGTCTCTGATTCACCAAGATACACATATTTGAAGTGAGAAGATAAAGGCTTTAGTCAAGTTTTGGAGGTTCTTCCTTTCTTGCCTTTTCCTTTTCTTTTTCAATGTCAAACTCTTCAAATTCTGGATCTCGGCTTGCATTTATTAGCTGAAGTGCTTCCAAAAGTCTAGCACACTTATTCTTCGTCGGCTCATCTACCTCTATTGTTTTTTATTGGGCAATGCAAGCTTCTAAAGGTAGTTAAGGGGTGTTCTCTCCAATAGCACCTGTTACTAGTCTGTCCACCAAGTCTACACTAAAGCAAGAATCTGACTTTGATGGAAATTTCATGGCCTCAAAAACATTGAATGTCACCGTTTCATCTTGGACCATTAAAAGCAATTTTCCTTCTTGCACATCAATTAGGGCTCTTCCGGTGGCAAGAAATGGTCGCCCCAAAATGAGAGGCATTTCCTTGTCCTCTTCCATATCCAACACGATGAAGTCTGCTGGAAAGATGACTTTGTCCACCTTAACCAATACATCTTCAACTATGCCCCTCAGATGCTTGATGGATCTATCTGCAAGCTGTAAAGATATGATCATTGGTTTCACTTCACCAATCCCTAGTCTCCTGAAAATAGAGAAAGGCATTAGATTTATGCTTGCACCTAGATCACACAAGACTCTATCAAATGTAATATCTCTTATAACACAAGGGATAGTGAAACTCCATAGATTCTTAAGTTTTCGGTGGTAAATTCTTATGTAGAATGGCACTGCACTCTTCTGTAAGCATCACTGTTTCCTCCTCTTCCAACTTCCTTTTGTTTGACAGAATTTCCTTGAGGAATTTTGCGTAGCTTGGCATCTGTTGCAAGACATCTGCAAAGGAATTTTAATATTGTAGTTTTTATATATCTCAATGAATTTTGTAACTGCTTATCCTGATTTTTCTTTCTGAGCTCCGAGAAAAGGCACAAGAGGGTGTGATATGCCAACTCTGGTGGTATCTTAGGAAATGGCCATTTTTCTTTCTTTTTGCCTTTCCCTATCTTCCCTCTTTGGTTCATCTTCCCTGGACTTGTTGGTTTCTCTTTCAACAATGATCTTTTTGTCGACTTCCTCATTAGAATCTTCCTTTGCTTCACTTGGTAGGTTCTCATCTTTTCCTGTTTGTTCCCCTCTTCCAAGACTATTCCACTCTGTAGAGTTATTGCATTCACTTGTTTCACGTGGATTTGTCACTGTGTTGCTTGGTACGGAACCCTGTGGTCGGTCATTCAGTTTTTCTGCTAACTGCCCATCACCTGTACTCTAACTTTCGAATGGACACCCCTTGGTTTCTTAAATTTGCCTTCGTCTCACTCATGAAACCTGTGGTCTCTTACATGAATTTCCCGAACTATCCTCCAATTTTGACAATCTTTGATCCCCTAGTTGATTATTCACCCCCACTTGATTGTTTGGCACTGTTCTTTGATTACATTGGTTATTCTACTGATTCTGCTTGCCCCAAGACATTTGATGATCTTTCTCTAACCAGATTTGTACGTGTTGGAAAAGAGATTGTTCTGTTGTCTTTGATTCCCTGCCAAGTTGTTGACTTGTTTCCGATGATGATAAAGCTGAAGCGAAGGTGTTCCCTACTTGACATTCATTGCTCCGCATGGTTTACCTGCACAAAAATCACATGTCAGTTGAGGTGTTTTGAATAGAATTCACTTGCATACTTCCTAATTGCTTCTAAAGTTTTATAATTAGGCTGAAATGGCCGTGTAAGCATCAACTTCATGAATACCCATAGACTTCTTCGATTGCATTCTCTCATTGGGTCTCTGATAGCTGTTACTTGCCAAGACTTCAAGCAACTCATAAGCTTCTTCTGGTGTCTTGTTTTGCAATGCTCCTCCAGATGCCGCATCCACCATCGTTTGCACATTGACCATCAACCCATATAAATGTTTGAACTTGCACCCAAACTGGCAAACCATGGTGTGGACACTTTCTCAGCAGTTCCTTATATCTTTCCCAAGCTTCATAAAGTGATTCAGTCCTCTTCCTGTAGAAATGATGTGATATCATTTCTCATCTTTGCAAATTTCGCTGGAGGGAAGTATTTAGTAAGGAATTTATGTGCCAATTCATTCCAGGTTGTGATTTGTAACAACTTCTTTCTACTATCAAATCCATTAAGTATACTATGAAAAGACAATATACTTATCAAACTAGTTGGGCCCAAAAAATTTCTTTACTTAATATATACATTCTTTACAAAGTACAATATCATTTGTACAAGAAGACTCTCAAAACGTGGACAGTGCAGTCAAGTCTCCCCGCTTGCCGATGTCCATCCGACCAAGTCCTCACCTATGACCTGTAAAAACATAGAAAACACGGGGTGAGCACAAAGATGCTCAGTAAGTAAATCTTTTTATTCCATAGTCCCCGTGTATTACTCTTCAATTCTTTTCTTACTCTACTTCTAGCTCTCACTATTTCTTTTCTTCTTCTATTCTCATCTCCCCCATGGAGAATCTCATAATAACATGCATGGATGGGATGCATATGCACTAATCATAACAATGCATTTCTCTCTTTTCTTTTCTTTCTATTCTTTTCTCATGCTTTCTTATTCTTTCTTCTTATTCTTCGCCGATCGGTCTTGGTTGATGCATGGATTCGAAACCCTTATGTCATGTGAGTGTACTCTCTCTCATGTATAGCCCTCACCCACATGTATTTTCACGGCTATACGAATTCTTTTTCTCATTCTCATTCCGCTCTCTCATGGCGGATACCGCTCTCTCATGGCGGTTACATGTGGTTAATTTCTACACTCACGGGCTCCCCATCACACAACCTATTCTCTTTTCTCTTCTTTAGCACTTCTCTAGTGCTAACTCTTTCTTTCTCTTATTCTAAGAGAATTAGTTCTTTTCTTTATCTCTATTCTTAGAGTGTTTCTTTCTCATTTCTCATATTTCTTTCTTAGGTGATTATTCAAATAAACATATGCCTATGGATGGCTCATGCCTAGAATCTTTCTTATATGCATTCATGAATGCAAATATGCTATGTTGCATAAAGTAAGGTTCTCTACTTCTACTCATGCTTCTTTTAGGCATTTCATCAAACAATATGTGTGGCATACAAAATCTACTCTTACTATATTCTACTTCTTTCTAACCATCCAAATTGGAGTTCAACTCCTTTAATTCATCACACATCCTGCAAAGAAAATACACTTCAAATATTCCTCTCAAAATTCTTTCAATTCTGTCCATACTTCTACCAACTTTAATCACATAATCCTCCATTTTCATGTGGAATTCTCTTCATAAACAACAATAAACTCATTCATAAATCCATCAATACATGACAACAATAAAAATTCAATCAATTAATCATATAGAAATCTCTACACATCATTCAATCATGTAAATCACACTTAGGTGGATTTACTTACCTTAAACTCAGTATATCCACTTAAGCTCTCCACCCTTGATGGCTTGATACTTTCTCTTAACCTTAACACAAACTCAATAAGGATCCTACTCTTACACCAATAAAATTCACATCTAGAATAAGGATTCTTACCTTTAGTGCTTAGATCACTTGTATCACTTCTAGTCAAAAACCCTCCAAAATCCTTGGAAAGTTGAATGAAAATTTGAGAATTTGAATGAAAGAGGCGGTGGAAAGAAAGAAAATGAAAGGTTTCTAAAACTAAACCCTTAATATCTCATATTTCTCCCCCTCTTTCCCATCTTACCCTTACTCTTTCTTAAATTCCATCTTTGTCCTTTAATGCTTTGCAAATGCACCCCTAATAAACTATTCTCCATGCATTTCCTTGCATTTCACTCCCCCACTTTTCCTACCAATGAGGGTAGAATGGTCATTGTTGCCTCAAGGAAGAATTCTCTAAAACTCAAGGAAATTTCAGCCGAGTCTTCGCCACCGAAGCTATTTCTTCACCCGCGAAACTTACAGCAGCTACACCGTGGGTTGTAGCACCTCTTCGCCGGCGAAGCTTCTTCTTCGCCCCAGCGAAGACTATACCATCAAAATTTCGCCAAGTCTTTACAAATTTCAGGGCAACCACTCCAACCAAACCAACAATTACAACATACAAACTCAAATGAGGGTAAATCAATAAACATTCAGCCATTCATCAAGTCTTAACTACGTACCTCAAGTGGGCGTTACATGATTGTTCCTAGTGGTAGTGCCATTAATCATCCCTTTACTTTACTATCCCTTAATGAAAAAGGAACAGTCTTATATGATGGCATCATCTGACACTCTGTTTGATTTGAAGGTATCGCAAATCTCCAAGAATTTTTGCAATGTGTGAATTTGGATCTTCCTTTAGATCTCCCTTAAATTGTACCGACTGTTGGATCATCTGGATGATTGCCGGCTTTATTTCGAAGTTGTTGGCTTGCACTGGTGGCCTAGTTATACTTGGACCACTGCCATCAACCGTGGGTACTGAAATTCCCTTAGTGTTCTATTCTCCGCCATTTCAATGACTATAGCCTCTCGTTCTCTTCTTTCTCTGTCAAGTCTTCTTGCGGTTCTTTCAATCTCTGGATCAATAGGAACCACTGGATGACGTCTAGCTTTCGCATAAACTACATAGAAAGAAGAAAGCGTGAGATCACAGGCTAACAGAAAAGAACAACAAAATTAAACTAGAAACAATTAAAACTAAATTAAACTCCAATCTAGCTAACACAAGAAAAGTTCAATGTTAACACAAAAATCATCCCCAGCAACGGCGCCAAAACTTGATGCGTTGAAATTACAACAACATGCAATATGTAGCAAGTGCACTAGTCGCAAAAAGTAATAAAGTGATAAGTAAAGTATCTTTCCCACGGAGTTGTTTGTTAGCACTGATTTTCCTTGTTGTTTATCAGTTGGAGAAACCGAAAGATGTTTGGATTTGCGGGAGAAATTTAAGCTAAAGTGAAACAAGAATACTACGTACTTAAAACTAATTAAGACAGCAAGGTTAATTCAGAGAATATCATAAAAACAAACGGTTAGGTTTTTAACTTCACTAGGATTTTATGAATTAATCTACGAATTATGCTACTTCTACACTCACATGCACGGATTATAAATCAGATTCCCTAATGTGTAAAACATACCTTCTTAGGCATGTTTTTCCTACTTTTCTCTATTAAGCTTCCACACACCCAACATTTGAAGGTTAATAGATCCAATTCGTTAAGCTAATGGAATCCTAAATTGATTTCATTGATTCTCAAACCTATCTCTAGCGTCAATCAACAACGGCAATAATACCCTAAGAAGCTAATCATGATTCACTTCTCAGTCTCATCATGTTCACAAGTATTCATAAGAACAAGAATAATCACACAATCCATGCAATAGAATGTAAAAGCAACATCAATTTATTGATTAACATAAAAAAAAATCCCAATTACATCAAACCCTAACCCAAACAAGTTAGTTCATACTAAAATTACACAAATAGAACAAAAAACAGTAAACAATGCATTCAACATGTGGAATTAGAAAGAGAACAAAATCTTCCCTATTTGATGATCCAAGAAGTTCAATCTCCAATCTTCACTCATTTTTTCCCACAATGTCGAACTCTTCAATAAAAAGACTAAGTTTTCTTTATATAGTCGGTCCATAACAACCTAAAACTTTCGCCTAAATTAAAATGCACAGTTTTGAAAAATAAATCTTGTATACTTCGCTGTGGCAACGAGTTGGTTTAAAATTGTTAATCTTCCCGAGAGTTTACTTCGCTGCGGCGAAGTCTTCCGAACATTCTGAAATTATGGAAGTGCCCTCCGCTTGCTTCCCTGCTTGAATCTTCAATCTTTGTGCTCTCCAAGTAGGACAAACTTCATAGTGCTTCATATCCGCTTCAAACTTCCCCGAATCCTGAGTGCGCTTGCTTCTGGGTCCAAAACTCAAGTTTGCTCATTATTTGCTCTAACGGCACGTTTGTGGCCTGAAACATAAAATATATGCAATTAAGTTTAGAATTCAGGCACATAATAAGAAGTATCCAAAATCTGGCCAAAAAGCCTAGATAAATCAGTATAATCCTAGTTATCAAGTACCACAATCCTAAGTCAATGACACATTATGTTGACAGGAGAAGTTATCTCAATTAAGAACATACTTGACGAAAAAGTAACATTCTTCTCCTTTTTGCTAGAAGTTTTGCAATGTTTCCTCCAGTGGCTAGGATTCCCACAGTGAGGACAAAAGCCCTTTCTATCTATAGCAGTTCTTTCCAATGACTTCTAAGCCCTTACCTTCTCACTTGAGTTGGCTTTAACCAATGTTAATGTTCTAACATTCTCATGCCTGACTCAGTAGCATTCACATATCCAGAAGCCAGAAAGGGTATTCTTCTTATCATCCTCAATGAAGTCATAAACAAATTCAGAGTAAGAATTTGGCAAAGACTGTAATATTAGGTCTATTATTAAACCCTCATTAAGTCTGCATCCCAAAATCTCAGCCTATTCATATACTCGGTCAACTGAGTATATGATCACCAATTTTGTACCCTCTTCCATCCTACATCTGAATAATAACTGAGACACCATATGCTTCTCATTTCTTTGAAGAAAATAAAGAATAAAGCCAAGTCCATTTTATGGCACTACTGTTCAGTAATGGTGTCATTGATGCAAGCACAATGTATCTAGTCATTTCTGCTTTCGCATCATTGTATCCTTCACATATCCCCGTCTCATGGATAGAATTATCAGCAGGCTCTGGCGACAAAGTCTGCTCAATGGTGTATAATCTTCGCTTGACTGAAGTATATTGTTTATACTTCTAACCAGTCACGAAATTCTCACCATTCCATTTCTCTCCCATATTCGATGGTTTGTGCAGTGATGTTGGGATCATTTTGCTCTTAAAGTGAATCTACAAGTGCAGAATAAAGCAAATTATTATCATGTTAATTTTTATTTAATAAGGCCTTTTATTAAACAATCACTCCTATTATTTTTCCTTAAGTCAATAGCCCTCCCTATTAACTCAGGAAAGCCCGTTGGCTTTCCTAGTGGATTGAGATCCCATCTAGCCCATTTCAAACCTTCGCTTTGGCGACAAGCCAAAATGGTTGATTAGGTGACCACAAACTCAATCCACACTAGTTGATAGCTCCCACTACCACCTCAAATGTGAAGTAAGCCAACAACCAATCAAACAATCCAACAGCCCAGCCATCATCCTCAAGTGTGATTCCCAGTATTACAAGTGGACACTACATGTCGCCACGTACACAGAACATGTGCACTTCTCTACTATGCCTATGACGTGTTTATCAACCTTCGCTTTGGCAAACAAGCAAATTTGTCATTTTAAGTTGACCCATCACTATTAAGGAAAACTCCAATGAATTTTAACCTCCCACTGGTAGAAGTGTACCCTTTGCTTTGGCGAACAAGGTTTCGACAAACAGTGGTTTGATTAAAACCATGATGATGGAAGGCATACGTGACTTAATATACTTAATTTGAGAGTTTTTATTAATGTCTCATCAGATTATTATCTTTATTAGAATGACATTGTTTGGCATGTTATTGAACATTCAACCTTAGCATGCCTGCTAAACAAAATAAACTGCCAGTACATGGCCCACTAAAATCGATTTCCTCGAGCCTAGAGGAATCGGTAAGTCAACCTAGGGTTTAAAAGTAAATCTTGGGTCTTTATAACTCCTTCGTATTTGCTTTACGATCATTACAAAAATTTTATAATAAAATCATTCTAATTTACACTCAATAAAATAAAACCTCGCGTTACATACGAGGGCAGTGAGATGAAAGAAGAAATAAATGAGATATTAAGAGAGAGGTAGGACACGCAGTTCCTATTTCTTTATAAAATTACAAGCAAACCCAATATAACAGTAAACAATAGGTCTAAGGCTCATGTACCGGGCACCATGCAATTTCACAAGAACATTGCATATATTCAAAACAAACATTTTGAATTGGGTGGGTATAATTATTAATTACCCTCTTAAATGTACAGAATGATTATTCGCTTTAAAGGTTCAAAAACTACAATTTGGCCCCTGTGTGAAAAACAAAAAGCAAAACAGAATATGTAGCTTTCTTACTGCGACAAAGAAATTCTTCGCCGCGATGAAGTTCATACCCACATGGTTGCTGCACGACAGTTTTATTTCGTTGCCATATCGTGAACTTCCAGAAAACACAAACATTCCAAAGAATTTTGTGCCGTGGCAAATTTTTATTTTGCTGCGGCGTGATCTACTTTTCAACCCAATGCCGTGATGAAGTATATTTCACTGCTCCAATTTACTTTTGGCATCTCGTCGAAGCGAAGTTTTATTTCACCCGCGGCGAACACCACAAACCATGAATCGCACAGTGACACCTTTTTGCAGTTTTTCACGAATGACACGGATCCAAATCGAATCGAATGCACAAGCATTCGATCAGGACACCAACCAACAATAAATCATTCATCAACACACCATTAGTCATTCAATTAACAGAATTTTACAGATTTAAAAACAACCATTTATGCATCAACATGTTATCAATCAATATACATGTTATCAACACGACGATTAAACATACAATCTAGTAACCTGGCTCTGATCCACTGTTGGTAAGTAATCAAGTTCGTGCAGCGAAAAAACGTAATTATACGAACGAAAAGTCACTTACACATCCCAAAATCCAGGCACAAATTGTATTGTTCATATGCATAAACTTAAAACGTAAATAAAATCTGTGTAAAACAAACCCATACAAGGATTTAGTTCATACCCACGTTTGGAGGCTCCTCCGAATATCTCTGACTTTGCTCATAACACTGTTCATCACACTGTTCATCGACACTGTTCACCATATTTCTTTGCTAATCGATCCAATGTAGGATCACCACTCATGAAATCCACACGAAGATAATCCGAAGAACCGACAATTGTTTTGCCAGAACATTGCCCGCTTCAAGAATCAAAGACATCAAAGAAAAAGAAAATTTTCTTTTGCACTCAGAGTGAAAACATAAGAAGTGAGAGTAAAAGGGTGGCTAGGGTTTTTTTTATTGGATGAATTTCTATGTTTTTAATTTTAAGTTGCACTTATATAGTAACAAATTAAAACCTTATTCCACTTAAGAATAGCCATGGGCTCTAAGCCTAATTCACCCTTGCAACCAAACCCTTTAATTGGTATTTCAAATTTTATTAATTATTATTATAATTAAAATCAATTAATATTATATATATATATATATATATATATATAATATATTTAACATTTAATTAATAATAATTCATTTAAATATATGTGCACTATATTTAAATATAATCTTACTAATTTTTAATTTTAATATTAAAATTAAATACAAACAACAACCTCAGCAAATTTAATTTCACTGTGAGATTACCAAATACTCTTTCGTCCTAAAAGATGAAAATACCTCTTTCACAAAGACGATTCTTAAATTATCTTCTAAGTGTGTGACCCCAGGCTCCTATCATATCAGCAATGAATAGTATTGCGATTAACTCCAATTAATTGTCTTAATACACCCAGATCAGATTGACCCCTAGCGAGGCATCATGGCCACTTATAGATTCGGATTCAGCAAAATCGCAACTTATCAATGATATGGTTACCGTGCAATCAAATCATTTCATCATTTTTATCTCATCGAGACCGAGGTATAGAAATAATGTCAACCTCAGTTATCCTCGATATCTATGTATTCAGTTATTGGACCAATGACAGAATATTAAATTGAATTGGCAACACTCAATCCCACTGTGGCACAACTTTAGTGCCATTATCATTCACTAAATTGCCGTCAGGTGAGATAACTTCTCCCTTGGCTGGGAGTGATGAATCCTTTGTCAATCCACCATAGTCTTGATACACTCCTTGATGCATTCAATCATCGTATTGATAGCTCTGAATAGAACTACATTGGGCTAATGTCAAACTACACCAATCGGTGCACAAGGTACTCCGGTGATCTCAAGTCTACGGATCACATGCACCACCATTCGTTAGAGGATTTATTCCATAGACACTAGGGTTACCATCCATATAGAATCCTCTGGTGGGTCTGTCCAGTGAACTTGCCTACAACAAGCACCTATGTGTCACACCAAGTTGTTGGCAAACAACCTTAACAAGTGAGATCAGTCATTGTCCTTTGACATGGTCGTTTAACACTATGATAACCTTACCGTATTATCTGTGTTCTTGGTTAAAATAATACTGGGGCTACAGACATTTCTAGAATGGCCACCATATGTGATCATAGGGTTCTCACTATCAAGATTTGAAATACTTGATGTTCTCGTTCTACCATCCTATGGACATATATCAATATATATAATATGATTTACGTGATATAGTGGATAATGTCTTTTATTGATGAATAAACATTGTTACAAAGAGTCAATTCCATAATAATTTATTGGCTCTAGGACATTTACTCTAACAAAAACATGAAGACAATGAGTAATTTCAAGGTTAATGGGCATCGCTTGAAACCATACTTGGAAGATTTCCTTTCGAAACAAGTGGTGGAATACCTCAACGACATGAAGTAAAAGACCATGCATTCCGTAATGCATAGACTTTAAATAAAGCACTTCTTCGGAGGCAACCCAAGTTTTTTTATTTTTTTATTTTTTTATTTCTTTTACATTTACGTTATTCTTGTTTACGTGTTAGTTTTAATTTTTTTTTCTATTTTCAGGAATAACCGTTTTACGCCGTGGCTCGGATTTTTCATGTCGCGGCGCCAAAAGGGACCACAAGGCAGAAACTTCATGCTGGGGTGTGACAACTAATTCACGCCGCGGCTCGAAAATGATCACGAAGCCACGCCGCGGCACAAAAATGCCCTCCAAGACAGAAACTTAATGCTGTGGCGTGACAATTTTCCAAGCCGCGGCGCGAGCCCCCTCCATAACAAAAGCGCTGCAGCGCAACTAATTAATGCCGCGGCGCGAATCGGGTTATATAAAAAAGAAAAAAAAACGCAGATTTTTCTTTTCTCCTCGGACACTCTTCACGCCGCAGCACCATTTCACACTCTCCTCTCCAATCAATTTTTTTCGCTTTTTACTCCAGAATCCACACCATTCACCACATCCAATCCCTTCCCATATCACCCAAACTCTTATCGTCATTTTATTTTGCAGGATTTGTTCGAATTGAAGATGAAGAGGTTAGGTTTTGGCAATTTGGGGAATTTTTCTTCAATCTAAAGCTTCAGATTCGTTCTTGGTGTCTTGGTAAGCCCTTTTTCATTCTTAATTGAAGCATAAATTGTGCATGTTGATGCGGATTGGGCACTTGGGACACTTTACACCGAATGCTTTGATAAGTTGCCTTGTGGATTGTGTTGGGTGACTAATTGCGATTGTTTGCGGCTGGTTTTAAGTGAAATTGTCAATTTTTGAAGTTAAATTAGTGTATTCTACTTGTGTGATGCCGGCTGCCTTGATTGGAATTGAAGTGTGTTTGGGTTGATTGAAGTGCGTGGGCGTGAGTGTGTGTGTGGTGCAGTGGGGTACTGATTGAATTGCGGTGTAGTGTTGGCTATTTGATTGAGGTTACTTTGAGGGGAACTTTCAAGATTTTCCGTGTGTATTGTGTATTGTGTGAGTGTGCAGCTGTGGCAGGTGGTGTAGGCTTGTTTGTGTATTGTGTTGGTGAGTTTGTGTTAGGCTGAATAGGTGAAGAGTGTTGTTGATTGACGCTCTCATAGTGTGTGAGATGGCGCCCACCAAGAGACCTAGAGACAGTGGGGCTGCTGCTAAGGGAAAAAAGAAAGCAGCCCCACGTTCGAGTTATGTGCGCTTTGTAAGTCCTGTGGCAGAGAAGAGGTATATTGAGACCGTGACTGGCGGACACGGGTTTGTAGACGAAAGGGGGTTTGATTTTGAGAATGAGTAGCCAGGGGTTACTATTGTGATTAGAGAGATGAAATGGGAGAAATTCTGTTCTCATCCCGAGCCTGCCGTTGAACCTTTGGTAATGGAAATCTACGCTAACGCGTATGAAAGCAAAAATGGGAAGATTACGATTAGAGGAGTGGAGGTTAGCTTTGATACAGCAACAACTAATCAATTTTATGGCCTCCGTGATATTCCAGTGGCAGAGGATGAATTAAATACATTCTTCAAGGACCCAGTTTATGGATTGGTTTTGCAGACTTTAACCGTCGGTCAAGGTGAATGGAAAATGTCTAAGGACAATTACAAAGGTATTCTGGCAAAATTCTTGACACCCCTGCATCAATTGTGGCAGTATTTTGTGTGCGGCTCGATTTTCCCCACTGTTCATCACAGCACAGTAGACACAGAAGGGCACTATTGCTTTATGGTATTGCTCAGCAGATGCGGGTAGATGTGGGCAATCTTATTTGTTATCGGATTCTGCCCACAGCGAGAAACCCATTAGTGTCCTACTTGTTCCCTAATTTGATCACTGCCTAATGCAAGCAAGCTGGAGTGCCAATAGGGGATGATGAAGTCCGAAGAAAGCTATCATCCCCATTGAATGACGCCTTTTATCTGAAGCTGCATGGTTGGAACACGGGAGCAATCCGGAATCTCTGACCAAGGCCCATTGAGAGCATTTCATGTCTATCCACTTCTGCGCCCCCACCCATGTTGGAGCTATTGCTGAGTATGAGAGATCAACTAACCCGAGTGAGTTATGAGGTGTGCTGGATGCAGGCATGGCAGACTTGGGCCACGGATCAGATGACTTATCAGGCAAAGTGTTGGCAGACTATGCAACAGATTCAGCACTTCCACCTTACTCAGGCTGGGGCCGATAGTACTCAGCCTCAGTTTCAGTTTCAGTTTCTGATGTATCTAGGGCGTTTTGAGCCTGATGTGTCGGATTATATGCCTGATGACGAGCAGAGTGATGAGGCGCAAGATGATGAGGAGTGAGACGAGGAGAGTGCGGGATCCGAGGGATGTGGACCGTTGTTATTTCATTTGTTTTTGTCTTTCATATGTTGTGTGCATGTTTTTGTTTTGTTGATGACATTTGCCGTATTTTCATTTTCATTTTCATTTTCTAGTTGATTAAGTGTAGACGCTTCTCAAGTATGTGTGGTTGTATTCTTTTATTTTTTTATTTTGTTGTTTATTTCTTCCCAAACTCATGATCTTTAACAAGAATGTGGTTTCTACTTCAAGGATACCATGTTGTTTCTTTTGTTGGTAGATAGTTGAATCCAATACAGGGTGAACACTTGGTGCTACATAGCGTTCGCATTTTACGATGTTTCAACATGGGTAATTGATTCTTTCTCATAACCTCCTAATTGCTTTGATTGCCACATTGGGGACAATGTAGGATTTAGGTTGGGGTTGGGGACTTGCGTCAATTTATTTGTAAGAGTTTTTGGATGTTTGTTTTGTTTTGATTGTTCTTCTAGATCAATATATTTGTCGTTGATAGTAAGTAATTCAACAACATAAAGCATTGAGAATAATGCAAAATTTTGCTTTAGTCGAGAAATTATTCTAAATGTTAGTTTTGCTGTAATTTGAAACTCGCATGAATGTGGTATGTCTAGTAGGTTAGTTTTAATATTTAGGAATGGTTGGTATGTGCACAACCTAAGACATAATTGAGATCCCCAAACTCTGGAACCTATTTGAGGACCACCCGAGGCGAAATCCTAGATGATGCATGACTGAAGAAGTGACTTAGGCCATCTTTGGACCGTTTGAGTTTTTCAAGCCAACCCTATATGTTGTGATTATCACTAGTTACCCTTTTTGAGCCAAGGTTAAAATATTTTAGCCTTGATTTTCTTTCATATAGCCCACAATAACATACCCTTTTAACCCTTAAACACATTACTCGCCCATGATTTATCACTGTTTTAAAAGCCGGATCGGACCGGTCGGTCCAACCGGTTGGATCGTGAACCGGTCATGTGTCCGGTTCGAGTCAGTATAAAAACCGTTATTATGCAATAAACTGTTTTAACCCGTCATTGGACCGTTTAAACAATGCTAGACTGCTGGTCCAACAGGACCGCAAGAAAAACTGGCCCAATCTGAAAAATGAAAAAAAAAACCCTAATTTCTCACTTTCTCCCTTTGTGTTGTGCAGTTCCTTCTTCCTCAGTTCCTCTACGTGCAAAAAACTCTGAAAAAACTTGAATGAAATCGCGAAAATCTGAAAAATATCACAAATCAAAACTCAATCTTGCTGAAATCGCAACCATCCTTGGCTGAAATCACAACAATTTGTTGCTGAAATTGATTGGAACTCCAGTCTCTGAAATCGCGACGATGCGTTCCTCCCTCGCCGAAAATCGACGACGCGTTCCTCCCTCGCTGGAAATCGACGTTCATGAACCAGTTCGAAATTAGGTTCTTTTTCTCATTTTAGTTTCTGTGTGTGTGTTTGGTTGTCAAGAAAATGTAAGAGAGAAAGAAAGAACTGTAATTTTTGAGATAGGTTCATAATATTCGCTTTTTTTTCTCTCTCTGATGTGGAATAAAGTGGAGGTACAGAATGTTGTAACTGATCTTATCTGATATTTTGGAATATTTTTTGGGGTGGTTTTATTTGACTAGTTTTAGATGTTTATACTTTGAGGGGAACTTTCAAGATTTTCCGTGTGTATTGTGTATTGTGTGAGTGTGCAGCTGTGGCAGGTGGTGTAGGCTTGTTTGTGTATTGTGTTGGTGAGTTTGTGTTAGGCTGAATAGGTGAAGAGTGTTGTTGATTGACGCTCTCATAGTGTGTGAGATGGCGCCCACCAAGAGACCTAGAGACAGTGGGGCTGCTGCTAAGGGAAAAAAGAAAGCAGCCCCACGTTCGAGTTATGTGCGCTTTGTAAGTCCTGTGGCAGAGAAGAGGTATATTGAGACCGTGACTGGCGGACACGGGTTTGTAGACGAAAGGGGGTTTGATTTTGAGAATGAGTAGCCAGGGGTTACTATTGTGATTAGAGAGATGAAATGGGAGAAATTCTGTTCTCATCCCGAGCCTGCCGTTGAACCTTTGGTAATGGAAATCTACGCTAACGCGTATGAAAGCAAAAATGGGAAGATTACGATTAGAGGAGTGGAGGTTAGCTTTGATACAGCAACAACTAATCAATTTTATGGCCTCCGTGATATTCCAGTGGCAGAGGATGAATTAAATACATTCTTCAAGGACCCAGTTTATGGATTGGTTTTGCAGACTTTAACCGTCGGTCAAGGTGAATGGAAAATGTCTAAGGACAATTACAAAGGTATTCTGGCAAAATTCTTGACACCCCTGCATCAATTGTGGCAGTATTTTGTGTGCGGCTCGATTTTCCCCACTGTTCATCACAGCACAGTAGACACAGAAGGGCACTATTGCTTTATGGTATTGCTCAGCAGATGCGGGTAGATGTGGGCAATCTTATTTGTTATCGGATTCTGCCCACAGCGAGAAACCCATTAGTGTCCTACTTGTTCCCTAATTTGATCACTGCCTAATGCAAGCAAGCTGGAGTGCCAATAGGGGATGATGAAGTCCGAAGAAAGCTATCATCCCCATTGAATGACGCCTTTTATCTGAAGCTGCATGGTTGGAACACGGGAGCAATCCGGAATCTCTGACCAAGGCCCATTGAGAGCATTTCATGTCTATCCACTTCTGCGCCCCCACCCATGTTGGAGCTATTGCTGAGTATGAGAGATCAACTAACCCGAGTGAGTTATGAGGTGTGCTGGATGCAGGCATGGCAGACTTGGGCCACGGATCAGATGACTTATCAGGCAAAGTGTTGGCAGACTATGCAACAGATTCAGCACTTCCACCTTACTCAGGCTGGGGCCGATAGTACTCAGCCTCAGTTTCAGTTTCAGTTTCTGATGTATCTAGGGCGTTTTGAGCCTGATGTGTCGGATTATATGCCTGATGACGAGCAGAGTGATGAGGCGCAAGATGATGAGGAGTGAGACGAGGAGAGTGCGGGATCCGAGGGATGTGGACCGTTGTTATTTCATTTGTTTTTGTCTTTCATATGTTGTGTGCATGTTTTTGTTTTGTTGATGACATTTGCCGTATTTTCATTTTCATTTTCATTTTCTAGTTGATTAAGTGTAGACGCTTCTCAAGTATGTGTGGTTGTATTCTTTTATTTTTTTATTTTGTTGTTTATTTCTTCCCAAACTCATGATCTTTAACAAGAATGTGGTTTCTACTTCAAGGATACCATGTTGTTTCTTTTGTTGGTAGATAGTTGAATCCAATACAGGGTGAACACTTGGTGCTACATAGCGTTCGCATTTTACGATGTTTCAACATGGGTAATTGATTCTTTCTCATAACCTCCTAATTGCTTTGATTGCCACATTGGGGACAATGTAGGATTTAGGTTGGGGTTGGGGACTTGCGTCAATTTATTTGTAAGAGTTTTTGGATGTTTGTTTTGTTTTGATTGTTCTTCTAGATCAATATATTTGTCGTTGATAGTAAGTAATTCAACAACATAAAGCATTGAGAATAATGCAAAATTTTGCTTTAGTCGAGAAATTATTCTAAATGTTAGTTTTGCTGTAATTTGAAACTCGCATGAATGTGGTATGTCTAGTAGGTTAGTTTTAATATTTAGGAATGGTTGGTATGTGCACAACCTAAGACATAATTGAGATCCCCAAACTCTGGAACCTATTTGAGGACCACCCGAGGCGAAATCCTAGATGATGCATGACTGAAGAAGTGACTTAGGCCATCTTTGGACCGTTTGAGTTTTTCAAGCCAACCCTATATGTTGTGATTATCACTAGTTACCCTTTTTGAGCCAAGGTTAAAATATTTTAGCCTTGATTTTCTTTCATATAGCCCACAATAACATACCCTTTTAACCCTTAAACACATTACTCGCCCATGATTTATCACTGTTTTAAAAGCCGGATCGGACCGGTCGGTCCAACCGGTTGGATCGTGAACCGGTCATGTGTCCGGTTCGAGTCAGTATAAAAACCGTTATTATGCAATAAACTGTTTTAACCCGTCATTGGACCGTTTAAACAATGCTAGACTGCTGGTCCAACAGGACCGCAAGAAAAACTGGCCCAATCTGAAAAATGAAAAAAAAAACCCTAATTTCTCACTTTCTCCCTTTGTGTTGTGCAGTTCCTTCTTCCTCAGTTCCTCTACGTGCAAAAAACTCTGAAAAAACTTGAATGAAATCGCGAAAATCTGAAAAATATCACAAATCAAAACTCAATCTTGCTGAAATCGCAACCATCCTTGGCTGAAATCACAACAATTTGTTGCTGAAATTGATTGGAACTCCAGTCTCTGAAATCGCGACGATGCGTTCCTCCCTCGCCGAAAATCGACGACGCGTTCCTCCCTCGCTGGAAATCGACGTTCATGAACCAGTTCGAAATTAGGTTCTTTTTCTCATTTTAGTTTCTGTGTGTGTGTTTGGTTGTCAAGAAAATGTAAGAGAGAAAGAAAGAACTGTAATTTTTGAGATAGGTTCATAATATTCGCTTTTTTTTCTCTCTCTGATGTGGAATAAAGTGGAGGTACAGAATGTTGTAACTGATCTTATCTGATATTTTGGAATATTTTTTGGGGTGGTTTTATTTGACTAGTTTTAGATGTTTAAGAATGAAGCCTTTGATTTTTTTTTTTTTTTTTGGTAATTTACAGTATAATTTCGAAGGAAGATATGATATGGTTAAATTCATGAAGTTGGTAGCAGAAGCTGGTCTTTATGTTCATCTACGCATCGGTCTATACGTTTGTGCTGAATGGAACTATGGGTGAGAATTTTTTCTATTCTTTATTCGATAATGGTACTGCATATTTGTAGTTTCGATTAAACATTTAAAGTAAAATTTTATATAATTTTCTAGGCAGAGGATTTCCTCTTTGATTGCATTTTGTACCGGGAATTGAGCTTCGAACTGATAACGAACCATACAAGGTTTTCACTATGCCTATTTTATGCTTTCAGTTTGTTGATTATTGGTGTTTATTGATTTATCAGTTATTACATTTCTTGGTTCTCTGTTTCAGGCTGAAATGCAGCGATTTACAACCAAAATTGTTGGTCTGCTGAAGCAGGAGAAACTTTATGCCTCTCAACTCTCAAGGAGGACCCATCATTTTATCACAGGTCCTTATTTTGTTTTTAATAATGTTTTACTAATGATGGTGTTTGGCTTTATTTGTGAACTCTAATCAGTTGATGTATTTTCATAATTAATAAAATGAGTCATATATTGATTTCTGTTTGACTTTCTTATTTTATTGAAGAGTAAAATCGCTGACAGTGTTCTTATTTTTTTCCCCATTTTTGTTTTGCCAGATTGAAAATGAGTATGGAAACATTGATTCGGCCTACGGGGCTACTGCAAAGTCATATATCAAATGGGCAGCAAGTATGACTGTATCTCAGGATACAAGAGTACCATGGGTCATGTGCCAGCAATCAGAGGTTCTTGATCATGATGTGTGATGACATCACTGGTTCAACCGGCGGTTCAACCGGTTGAACCGTGACCTGGCTAGCAGAGCGGGTTGTCCTCTGGTCCAGTTTTTAAAACAATGTGATCTATAAGAAGATTTAATCTGAATTTATGCAAACTGAGAGGTTTGTGTGTGGCGTTAAGTGTTTTCTCAAGACGTTGAAGAGTCACTACAAGAATTTAGGCTTTTCACAACAAAATAATTTCACTATAAATATCAAAACTGTGACCATTTCGTTAATATAAGGAATTGTATTGATCACCAAGTTATAGTCACATTAAGATCATACTCTTAAGTGTATGATGACAAAAGAGTGTTTAATTATCATAACTTAATTATTTATTGTGACAGTTTATTGTGATAAATTATTTATAACAATAAAAGACAATTTTTATCACTATAAGTAATATTTTTTTACAATTAATTTACATTTAAAAACTAAATGATAAGCTTTACGATGGAAAAATAATATATTATGACAAAATTGATTTTGTCAAGATTGTGAATAGTGATTATATTATTTGCTCGTAATTTTAATAATGACAAAATTTTATTTGTCATTTGACTTTATTGTGACAACATTTATTTTGTCATACGGTTGTTTATATAACAATATTATTTGTAAAAAATTGTATGACAAAAATAATTTTGTAAAAAATTTAATAGAATGACAAATTATTTTTGATACAAATATTTTTACATGACAAATTTTTTACATCATATATAACACACAGATGATTGGAAAATTAACTATGAACAATAGTTAATAATTTCCAATCATTCAAAAAAATTTATCAACAAAAAACCAACGTATATATCTTCTTCAATTCCATATGTGCTACCATATTTACCAAAATGTCTTGGATTTTCACAACCTACAAAACCATTGACAAAAATCATCATCAATTCCCATGTGCATGGTCACTCTTGTTCTCAACTAATTAAAGCCAAACACTGCATAACTAAAGTGAATAATTTCATCAAAAATAATTCACAGCTTATAATCTGATGAATAAATATAATAACAATATCATCATCAGATTAACTAATTAATTAATTAACTTATAGTCAAACGTTACTAACCAATGAGCAAAGAACTTAACGACGGCGTAAGTAGCCGGAGTATATCTAAGGACGGCATCGAAGTTCGTAACGTTCAAGTCTACTACAAATTGCATATTTGAAGAGAGTAAACTTGATTAGAAAATATAAGACATGAAATAGAATAAACATTCGCATATCAGGGGAGAAGACTAAAAGAATATTTGGGGAATTTAAAGAACAATAAAGACATCTAATAATACTGATTTAAATTAATTAATGTTTATCAACTATCTTTATCTCTCATACTACCTCAACAACAAGAAGGCATTCATAAAGAAAAAAAAAAAATAGACACAATCACTGCAGTTTTATCAAAATTCTTTATCTCTCACACTACCTCAAAACTGCAGTCACTGCAGTTTCGCGAAAGGCATTAAGATATTGCAGACTGCAGTTTCGCAAAACTGCAAACAAGCTTGCAATGTGAAGACGCATGATACCACAACTTTATAAACTAAGTACACACAAATTAATTGTAAAATTCATAGGTTTTTCTGATTTTTTTAATCAACTTGTTAGCGTTTAGCAGACAAGTTGTGTTACGCTACCTTGTTTTTTTATTTGTTATTTGATTAGAATGGAGGGCTTGGTGCTCAAGCTGATTTGTAATCACCAAATCTGGAAGGGAGAGTTTGAGGGAGATGTGATTCACAATCGTTATAAAAGTAGGAAAGTGAGATATTTTCATATATATACTATTCAATTAATGCCATTTGCAGTCTTTTTTTTATTGCTAAAATTACTATATCCTAACAGAAACAGAAAAAAAGAAAAAAAAAAGCAAATGGTACTCCATCAGAATCAAGCAATTCAAAACATTTTGTGCATATACAAGACATAGCTCCACATTCAAATCTAAATATATTGGCACGCTGCCGGTGTTTCATTGGGTTCCAATGTCAAGTTGAGACAAAGAATGTCTAATTTTGGAAGTTCAATTGATATCATTTTATGCAAAGAAACAAAAATATACAGCATAGCAATATCACAATCTTAATTCTCATTAACATTTGAAAAGGAATGTCAAAAAGCCGTCAAACCACTTTTTTATTATCTTAAACATGCACCATACACAATCCAAATAGCAACAAAAAAGAGGTCTTTTTCCGAGGATAACTTTCACCATCCAAAAATCAACAAGCATATGAAAAACAGAGATTTCCAATTGACTGCTTAGATTAAGCAACTTTTTCATTCACTAATCAATCATCATTAATAAAGCTACTCTACACTTAACATTACACAACTTGATGCATCAATGCATCCAATGTTAAACTATAAGTCTACAAAAACTTCCTATTAATCAAAATTTCTTCACATCCTTTCCCTCCTAAATTTCAGACTGGTCACCCTGAGATATTCATTATCACTTCTAACCTCCTTCATTCAACATTGTAGAATGAAAATGTAGGGACATTTGACGATAACTAAAACTTTGTATGCATATATCTCAACCAGTTTGACAAATATTGAAAAGTTTCACAGTCCAAAGGCAGTCAATTACCTGTTATTGTAGCATAACATCAAACATCTGTGCTGCACTTTCTCCAATTTCAGGACTACATCAATTCAAAATCTAGTCCATTCATAAGTTTCATTAATCACAAACAAATTCTCCAATTTGATGAATACTTAAAACGCAATTTCCATTGTTCTCATGATCCCTTTCCTGTTTTCTGGTTTCAAATTTGACACTAAAAACATGACTAGTTTAACAACTTGTTACACTAAAAATTTAACTTTTAACTTATAACTAATTCTAAGAAATTCAACTAAAAACAAAAACGCATTCATACAAACTTAAATTCAACCAAAATTAATTTTCATTTTTACTGCCAGAAAGAGAAACTCACTACATATCAATCACCAGAACCCACTAAATCAAAAGCAATAATTCAAAACATGAGAGATCACTGATAATTTCAACCACCACCAACACCAATTTCAACACAAAAAGAAAAAAAAATGATTTCATGCCTGTCAAATAAAATCCGCATTCAAACAGTCCAAACAAACTCAAATCAGAAAAACTCAATCACCAGAACAGACAATCAAAAAACCAAATTGAAGCAAATCCATATCATAATTTAAAGGCATTAAATGAAATCCACATTTAAACAGCTTCAAAGCATACCCACATTCAAACAATTTCACAAGAACTCAATTCAATGAAAATCAAACCCACTAAAACAAGTAACCAAAAAACAAAATTGAAACCCTAAATTGCGTAATCGATTCAATTCAAGAATGAAAATTTTATAAAATTACATAACTGAATCTGAGCTGAGACCTAGAATTGCCACATTTGAGCTGAAATAGCAAGAACAGAGTCGCCTAAAATGGAGTGAAGATTCAAACCCTAAATAGAGTTCGCGCTTTGCAGATGAAATTTGAGAGAAATTACGAAAATCTAATGTACAATAAGACTTAATTGAGATAAGTAACAATGGAAAAGGAAGTTTGCAGCTGAAATTTGGGTGAAGACCATTATATCGCGAAAATAGAGTGAATAAGATACGAAGAAGAGTGAAATTTTGGGAAATTTTGGGTTGGCGGGAATTAGGTGTTAGTGAATGAAATTTAGGGAAATTTTGAGTTGGCGCTTGGTGGGTATAAGCTACAAAGTGTTTTTTTCCGGGTTAATATTCGGGTATATGGTAACATGTTAAGGTGTTATTGTACTTCAATTATATTGTAACACTATTTTAAAGCTAATGTATTATTGGGACTAGAGTAATATTTTAAAAGTATTATTATAAATATATATTAATAACATTTAAAAAAAAAGTTATCATTGGTAAATAATATGTTATAAAAGGATAAAGTGTTATTTATCAAAATTAATATCATAATATTTTCACAACAAATGTTACCAAATATACTATTTATAATATATTAAAGAAAAGTGTTACTATAGGTCATTTTTTTTGTAGTGGTTGTAAGTAGAGTAATTTAATTTTTGGTTGCGCTCGGCACACATTAACAATTTATGAATTTTATTGTGTAATTTGTATTTAGTTTGAATTTGATTTGTGTGGTTGTAAGTAGAGCAATTTAATTTTTGGTTGCGCTTGGCACACATTAACAATTTATGAATTTTATTGTGTAATTTGTATTTAGTTTGAATTTGATTTGTATTCTTTTATCATTAAAGCTAAAAATGGTACACAATATTTACATTTATAAAATTATTAATGAGTTTGTATTTTACAATTTTTTGGCCTTTTCAAGTTTTTAAAAATAGAAGTAATAATTTAACAGCTGATTAGGAACTGAAATTTGGGGACAAATATTTGCAACGGATTGAAATGTGTTGCTACGATTTTACAAACAGATTTTTGTTTTCATCGCTAATTTGTTGGTAATTTGTTTTAGAACAGATTTCTTTGATCTAGCTGGACATAGCAAAACAATCACCCCCCACTCTCGACCAAATTTCCTAGCCCCAAATCTCGTACCCGATCCTATGCATTAATGAGTTTTTTTTAGTGACATATATGCTAAGATTATTAATGAGTTTTTTTTTTTTTTCATGACATATATGTTATTACTAAAAACTTGAGAGGAATAACAAATAGTTATACACATATTAACTATAATTTTTTAGCAAATTTTTTCACAGAATATCGCATTTAATTTGACTTAAATATTTTGTCACTAATACCTCGATTTTAACATTATTAAATGCCTTTTTTTTTTTTTGTTTTTGTTTTTTTTTTTTTGTAATGATAAATCATTCTTTTGTGACAACTTAGTTTGTAATTATAGCATGTATTACTAAATATAATGACTAAATTTTTTGATTACAAATATGTTTATCATAATAAACAATTTTTCTCGACGCTTAAATTTTGACTCAAACATTTTGTCATTAATACTAGAGCTGGTCAAGGACCAGTCCCAAGCAGGCTCGGGCCTGGGCCTGGGACCATGAGCAATATTAGGACTCGAAGCAATCCCTAGGACTGGTCTTATGGGCCTAGGACCGGTCCTATGGGCCTGGAAAATTTCTTTTCCCCCCTGATCTTTTTTTATATTTTAGGGGTGAAATGAAATTTTATAGGAGGTTTTTAGTATTTTTCAGGGGTAGATTAGTAAGTTTCTAAAAAATTAATTAATTTTAAAAAATAATAAAAAGTTAATAGTTAATTTTTAATTTTAATTTTTAACATAAATATAATATTCACATTTCATACATTCACGCTTCACAAATAATCAATCAAATGATCATGCAACTTTCTAATTCTATTAATTTGAATCTTACCTTAACTCTATCATGTAAATGGGTGTTATATAAACCTTATTATAACCTGTCTTTGTGGGAGAAGATACAGAAAAATTAGTTCAATGTAATCATAAATACATTAATAAAATTCTTCTTTCATTATTATTCTTAATTATTTCTTGTTGATTATTTATAATCACGCAGCCATCAATTTTGATTTTATCGAAGTCAATCGGATTACTTTAATTGTTTGAGATTCCGTAACAATACTATTCTTCACCAACAATTAATTTTAAAAAATCAAACCCATTAAATAAATTGAATTGATTTTTAATAACACCAAAAGAAAAAAAAGAACAAAGAGATAAATGCTTTGTTGATCACTTGATCATGCGTGAAGGTGTGCGTGTGCAAACAAGCTGTTTGACAGATAAATATATATATATTTTTTTAAAATTTTGTAAAAATTTTTTTAAACCCTACAATTTATGTTTATTTCAAAATTTATAAGGGGTTTTATGTAATTGTACAAAGGACTAAAAGGAAAAAGTGCAAAAAAATTTAGGCCTAGGCCCGGGCCTTGGAGGAGGGTCCAATGGAGGGACCGAGCCCTCCTCCTTAGGCCTTATCCCGTTTTGGGATCAAGCCTCTTAGGACCGGTCCTAGGACCGGGTTTTGGGGCTGGGTTTTTGGACCCAGTCCCAAATGCCCACCTCTAATTAATACCTCTATTTTAGCATATATTATGACAATTTTTTTTTTTGTAATAATAAATAAATTCTTTTGTGACAAAATAATTTGTAGTTATAGCATGTATAACTAAATCTAGTGACTAAAATGTTTCATGACAAAATATGTTTGTCACAATAAACAATTTACCTAGGTGTCAAAATTTGGCACCAAAAATTTGTGACCGCAAATATTATGATAAAAATGTTTTTCTTCACTATATTCTTTATGGGTTTCTTTATTGTGATAAAATATTAGACAATATTTTTTTTAGTCATTGTATTTCTATTGTCATACTTAAGGTGAGTTTATTTTTTTGTCATAATACCTTATTACTCATGACAAAATAACATTTGACACAATAATTTTGTCACATATAATATATTTCTTGTAGTGAGTATTCAAAAGAATGGGTGGGGTAGGGTTGTGGGTGTATTGTAATAATGGATATGATTGTATATATCTATTCTCCCTATGATCTTCGTATTAAAAACAAAATAAAAAAAAAAAAAAAATACACTAAAAAACACACCAAAAAAAAAAAAAAGTGAGAAAAAAAAAAGAAAAATGGTAAAAGGAAAAAAAAAGTGAAAGAATGAAGGAAGTATAGAAAGTATGTTAATGCAATTGCGCTGGGAAAGAGTAGAGAGGATGTGATGTGCCTTGAGTGAGTTTATTGCCAATCGGTTAATCCTCTTATTTTGTTTGATTCCCTTTCCATTTTTTTCATAACCCAATACTTGGCCTAACATTACAAGCTTAATAAAGTCCTAATGATCTAAGGTTATGTCATTTTCTACATTAGTGGAGAGTGGTTTGAAAATTAGACCTATGGAGTTTGTCTCTACAGAGTTTTACTCTTATTTCATTTTTATTAGGATCAATGTTAGTTTATTGATGTTGCATATGTAATTATTCCTGGTGTTAGAATTGACGGATTGTCGACTGTTGAAAGGTAGAGAGTTGATAATGAAGTGAGATTGACGTTAGGATGTTCTTAGAAGTAAAGTAACGTTTGGTTATTTTTACTACCTAATGTGTATGAAATTTTTGAGACTGTTTAATGTATTGATCTGGAATTGTTAGTGTAGTAGTTACAAGTCTTGGTAGAACTTGTAGGATGTTTGTGGGTGGCATCGTTGTAAACCCTCACGAGACTATAACTCGTCCACTAGGGGGACTTAGGGGTTTAAAGGCTTATTGCATACGCTAAACGAAATTGTGTCAACCTACAGAAATGGTTTTGTTTAAAGTCGTTATAATAGGCTTAGGTTATTGTCGATCACTTTGATTGCTAGAGACTAGAAAAACGCTGGTTGGGGGTTGCGATGAGTGGTGAAATTGTATTTATATTCTATGATTCTAAGGGTAGATTGGATGAAATTCATTGACTTTAAGGGTTACTTTTATGCAAATTTCTTTATATATTTTTATTTTCAAGAATCACATGTATGTGCATGAGTTTTAGGTTTTTAGGTGGAAAAGGGATGATTGTATGCACGCATGATGGTTGAAGGTCTTCGATGTGCTAAGGAAGAGAAATCAGGTCATTAAGAGGAAGAAAAATGCGAATCAATGGGCTGGCGCCGCGACAGAGATTTTCCATGCCACAGCTCAAAAGAGGAAGATTGGGTAGAAAGATCATGCCACGGCGCAAGAGAAATTGAAGTCCATGGAAGAAGTTGGCGCCGTGGTGCCAAGAAATCATGCTGTAGCACAAATCACGAGAAAAAGAAAAACTTTACCTTTTCCAATTCTGACTTGAACTTGTATTTTCCCAAAAACATCCCTAGCAAAGGAAAAGTATAAATAAGACTTTGTAATTTATTTTAGGGATTATTCTTAACCTAAATTGAGACATTTTGTGGCTAGAGAGAGAAGAAGATTCTTCCTAGGGTTTTGGATTTTTCATGCTTGGGGGGGAGGGGAGGGGGGAGGGATGGGGGGATTAAGGCTTGTTTTCTTGATGTCAATGTGTAACTAAATTCTTATCTAGGGATCCAATGTAGCCTAATTGGAATACTTTTTGTTAAATAAATGTTATTGCTATCAGTTCAATTTGAATCTTGATTCATTCATGTTATTATTCAAATCTTTAATTTTCATTATTGTGTGACAACACTTAGTGTGAATTATTAGGTTGTATGTGTTGAAATTAGACATATATTATGTTTTAGTCAATGAATTATTAGTGCTCTGTGCATACGCCTTGACCGAGTATTAGTACGTTCATGAGTTCTTGAATAATTAGTGTTTGTGCATATATTCGCCCCGACAGATGCGCCTTTGTTCTTGATTTCGAGTATTCCTCTGTTTAATGGGCTTTTAATTCATAGGCTAGACTATACGCCCTAGTTAGTCTTGTGTTAAAAATACTAGGTTAATCCCGAACGCCTTACGGTAATACCTTGATTTAGTGAATGCGAACCCTAGAGAGTGAATTGATAAACAATAGAGAGATGTTTGACATAGAGCTGGATAATTATTGTGAAATTGGAGCCCTAGGTTTTGGTCAATTGTGTTTTAGATAATTTTAGTAGTTGTTTAATTTTAGTTTTATTCAGTTGTTGCATTTAAAATGACATTCCTTAATTCTTCATTATTAATTCTAGTTATTAGTTTTAATTGAAGCATAGTTATAAGGATTAGTAAATTGCTTACAAATCTTTGTGGGCTTGAACCTTGCTTTTGCACACTAAACTATGAGAGCGACTCATGCACTTGCGAGTTGTTCATCAACCATCAAACTCTATTGTTAAGGTACCCTTGTGCACATCAATCATAGTTCTTATTGTTTTCAAAAGTGGTCTCCCCAATAATATAGGTGTAGGGTTAGGGAATTATCTAAAAATCTGTAGGAAATTCTAACTCATTTACTTGCACGAACACATCCTCAATCACCCCTTCAAGGTAAGCATTAGTACAATCAACCAATTGTATAATAACACCAGTATTTTCAATGGTCTTAAATTTAAGGAAGCATAAATAGATTTTGGCATGACATTAATAGATGCTCTTAAATCTAGGATGGCCCTTTCAAATTTGGTATTGTCTATTCTACATGGAATGGTGAACATACCTGGATCTTTACACTTCGGGAGCAGCTTCCTTTGAAGAACTATTGACACATTCTCCCCCACACTTACCTTCTCATCATCCCTTAACTTCTGCTTATTTTTGCACAATTCTTTAAGAAATTTCGTGTACCTTGGCACTTGCTTGATTGCATCTAGTAAAGGTATATTTACCTCTACCTTGTGGGACGTCTCAAGAATTTCCTTCTTTTGCTTCTCCTTCTTGGACTTTACACACCTAGATGGAAAAGGAAGGGGGTTAGCTTTAATTACAATAAAAGGATAAGAAGTTACCTTAGGTGAAGACATTTCTCCCTCCTTCTCTATTTCCTCCTCAATGACTACTTCAGACGCTTTCTTCATAGATGGTGTCGTTAACTGTTTTCCACTTCTCAAAGATATAGCACTCTCATGCTCCCTTGGATTTACTATTGTTTGAGAAGGTAGTTTACCTGAGCCTTGATCCCCTCAAATTTGTTTATTGTAGTAGCCAGCTGACTCACCTGGTTCTCCAAATTTTGTATACTTGCCCTTATCTCCAGTTGAAATTGTTGAGTGTGAGTAAAAAAAGTTTTAAACATATCTTCAAGGGACGTACCTGAATTTGAACTAGGTGGTGGTGCTTGTGTATGCTGATATGGCAGCTGAGGATGCTGAAATCTANTTAGTGAATCCGATTTACAACCATCGCGCATGAATGTGAAAATAGTGTAACTCTTAGGTTTAATCCATAAAAGTCCAAACGAAGTCAAAACCCTACCCGTTTTACTTGAATTGATTTTCTGTGTTTCATTTTGCTTTCTTAGTTAAGATTTAATTCTTTGTTTAATTTCAGTTTTGTTTTCTTTTTCATTAAAATTTGCTCCCACCAATCCAAAGAATTCGATTACTTCAACTTGATACATTAGGAAACTTAGTGATTTGCTACAGTCCTCGTGGGAACGATATCCTACCCATCACTTTATTACTTGAGCGACTAGTGCACTTGCTAGTTTTGCATGTTGTAGTAAACACGCATCATTGAACGCTCTAGATCTCTCTACATCCATAGATCTTCTCTTATATCTTGTTAGTTGAGCCCCTGAGTCAACATTCAATCTATGACACATTACCTTAGGGCTGATCCCCACCATGTTCGCATGTACCCAAGCAAGCACGTAGAGGTTTTTCTTTAGGAGCCCCATTGACTACTTGCCAGCTCGTCGCTCAAACTGCTCCTAATTTTCAGTACACAAGTCGGATCCTCTTCGCTGACAGGCATTTCTCGCAACTGACAGTGTGTCATCAACACTACAAAATTAATAAACCTTACTCCTAATTATTAACCAGTAGATAGCGTGAGGTCAATCCCACAGGGAAGTAATTGAATCTAAATTCCAACTGTTTAAAATTAAATCCTAGATAACCAAATTGACCTAAATAACCAAATTATAAACTTGGGGTTTGTAAAATCAAGGAAACTAATTAATTACCAAAACAAAATTATGAATGAAAATCAATATAAAAACAACTTCAGTTCTCAGTTCAATCTCATCCTCACAATCAATTTATATTCTCAATTGCAACACAATCCTACCCTTTCATGGAAGTATCAACCCTAGGCAACAACAAACTCTACTACCCAAAATTCCCCTTAATCCATACTAATGAAACATGCTCATCAAAAGTCTCTAACCATTAGACAACCTAGAACAAGCTCTCTAGATTTAATGTAATGGTTGCTTTAAGTCCCAAAGAAATAGGTTAATCTAAGCAATAATCTCACAAGCTTAGATTATTAAACTTAGGTTTTGTTATTCAAGTAATAAAATAGAAAGTTTATCCATAATCTTCTATTACTAATTGCTATTGCATGATTAGGAAAAGATCGATTATGTAATACAATCTCTAATTCTAGCAATCTATATCAATTCAATCAATCTACTAGGCCTGAAGTAAATTTAATGAATCAAATATTGATAATCCTCTTTTTCCCTATGATTTTGCATTGAATTTTAATAGGATTTAGGATACTTCTCATACAATTTGGGCCATAATTACTGCATAATTCTATTAATTTTTCTTTATAGACCTAAACAATGATTTTGAGCATAAATGATGGTTTTGAGCGTAAATTACGTAACTTGAGTTTTGTAACTTTGAATGACCTAAATTTAGAAGCTATGGAAATCTAATAAGTAGTGCTAATACTTTCATGTTTTTGGTTTTTCCTAATTCTTACTGGAAGAGAGTGAAACATTGGCTTGAAGTCGTGAACAGTATGTTAGGAACTGAAGAAAAACATCTTTGGATGCACTTAAGTATTTTAGGCATAACTTGAGTTATAGACCTAGGATTGGGCTGATTCTTGAACTATTAGAAATATATTTGAAAGGGCTACAATTAATATGTTTACCACCTATTGCGTTGTAATTACAACATGCAATATAGCAAGTGCACTAGTCACAAAAAGTAATAAAGTGATAAGAAAAGTATCGTTCCCACGAGGATCGGTTGTTAAGCACTGATTTTCCTAATTGTTATCAAGTTGGAGAAATCGAAAAGTGTTTGGATTGACGGGAGGAAATTAAACTAAAATGAAAACAAAATTTACCAAGTATTTAAAGGGCTAATTAATGAAAGCAAGAGTAATATCAAGTAAAGCAAACAGTTAGGGTTTTGACTTCATTAGGATTCTATGAATTAATCTACGAATTATGCTACTTTTACACTCACATGCACGGATTGTAAATCGAACTCCCTAATGTGTAAAACATGCCTTCTTAGGCTATGAATTCCTACTTTTCCCTATTAAGCTTCCGCACCCAACAATTTGAAGATTAATAGATCCAAGTTCATTAAGCTAATGGAATCCTAGATTGATTTCATTTATTCTCAAACCTATCTCTAGCATTCAATACAACAATGGTGATTTCCCTAGGAAGCTCATACATGATTCATTTCTCAATCTCATCATGTTCAACAAATACTTTCAAGAAAAACAAGAGAAATCACAAAATCCATGCAATAAAATGTAGAAACAACACTAATTAATTGATTAAACATAGAAATCCCAAATTACATCAAAACCCTAACCTAAGATGAGTTAGTTCATACTGAAATTAACACAAATCGAAGTAAAAACAGTAAGCAATGTATTCAACATAATGAAACCAAGAAAAGAGAACAAAGATCTTCCCTATTTGACGAATCCATAAGGTTCAATCTCAATCTTCTCTCCTTCTTTCCAAAAATGTTAAACTTACTCTAAAAATGACCAACCCCTCTAAAAATGGCTAAATTTTTCTTATATAGTCGGTCCAAAAACCTAAAAACTTTCCTAAAATAAAACTGTGCGTTTTGAATAAAACTGGAAATTGTAGACTTCACCGCGGCGAAGAAGCTATGAGTTAAGTTGAAATCTCATGCCGAGCGTCATTCTTCACCGCGGTGAACCTTCCTGAACAATTCTGAATTTATGAAATTGCCCTCCGCTTGCTTCCTTGCTTGAATCTTCAATCTTCGATGCTCTCCAATGGGAACAAGCTTCATAGTGCTTCAAATCCGCTTAAGAACTTCCCTGAATTCTGAGATTTGCTTGCTTCTGGGTCCAAAAACTCGATTCCGCTCATTATTTGCTCAAAGTACATGTTTTGGCCTAAAACATAAAATATGTGAAATTAAGTTACAATTCAGGCACAAATGAAATAAGAAGTATCCAAAATCCAGCCAAAAAGCCTAAATAAAATAGTATAATCCTCGGATAATCACCACTTGGCTAAATTCAAATGTTATCATGCTCAAATTTGGCCCAAAAGATCCTCGTTGCGGCAAAGAAAAATTTTCACCGCGGCGAAACTGCGTTAGATGTGAAAAAAAAAAATGACGCTTTTTGGCTTGCAAGGGCTTTATCCTTTAGTGAGAGAGGTATAAATTGGCACGAAAAAAAGGGAAAAGGGTTTTGGTTCGTCATTTGGGAGGCAGCTCTTGGAAGGAGAAGATTATTGAAGATTTAGGCTTCAAATTAGAGAAGATTTCTCCATCTTTTGCTTGTTTTTCAATGATGAACCTTGATTCAGTTTGTTTTTGTTATTTTGTTTTGTTTTTGAGTATGAACTGAGTTGTTTAGCTAGAGTTTGATGCAACCTTGATAATACAATGATTCAAATTTATATGAATTGATTTACTTTGAGTTTTAATTTCATGATTGAGTATTTATCTCTTTGCTTAATGACTTTTGGATGCTTGATCACCATTCAAATGTATGTTGTTCACAATGAGACTGAGAAGTGATTTGTGATTGTGCCTCTTGGGATAAATACCATAGATTGAGCGAAAACTATAAATAGATAAATGCGATCTATGAAATCTAGATAGAATTCCACAAAGCTTAAGAGACCTTGAACTATTAAACTTTATTTTTTGGATTTAAAAGGTTAATAGGAATTGGTGGGGTGGTATAACCTGAGAAGAAGTACCAAACAACTTAGGGAATTTGATTTTCAATCAAGGAATTAGAACTTGGGTAAGAGATTCTATGATTTGGGTTAGCGTATCTAGGTGAAAACAACACCCTAGCATTTTTTAGCATTGTTTAATTAGTTAAGTTGTTGGGTTTCGCTTTAATTTCATTATCATTCATTTATATTTTGTTAATTTGTATTTAGTTTGTTAATTTTCCATCAATCCAATTTATTGTTGCTTCAATTAGGACTTAAAGTAGAGAAATCGGTACTTAGTAACACTATCCTTGTGGGAATGATACTCTACTTATCACTTTATTACTTTTTGGGACTAGTACACTTGCTACATATGCATGTTTGTGAAATCACATATCAAATATCATATTCCATTAAAACAGAATAACATAAATAAAATCCATAGAAAATGAAGATATGTGTTAGGAATTGAAATCCCCTCAAACTGAATTGAAAGAGTTTAGCCAAACATCGTAAATTCAGAATAACAAGTGTTTTTGAATAAATCCCCTTGTGTGTGTGTGTTTTATCTTCTTTTCAAAACCTAATGTTCTATTTATAGCCCCTTCAAATAACTTAAAAAAGTGTGTACAGCCTCCCAAACAGTTTACAACTCAAATTCCTAAATTGTAGGCATTGAGTCCCACTCAAAATAGGATGACTAGTTTTTTGTTGGAAATTGTAAGTTGATTTTGGGTCAGAAAACAACTGAATTCGGGAATGATATATTCATAAAAGTTGTAGCCCTGGTTATAATATTTCCAACGAATGTTCAAGCATCTCAATTTGACCTCTATAACTCAAGTTATAGCCCAATTACTGACCTATGCCCAATCTGTGATGGGATTTGATTTCTGACTTCGATGTAAACTTTGAATACCCAAATCTTCTCTGATTATAACGCGTAAGCCCAATTTAAAAAGCTCAAAATGTCTGCTTAAAACCTCAAGAAGACTTCTTTCTCATTATGCAACTCTATGATTGTCGAAGTCTCCACTAAACCTTCAGAGGTCAAATCTGCCAATGTCTGAAAACTGCACATTATGCTCCACTTTCATTCTCATGTCTCCATTCCTTTCTTAATTCAAAAAATATATTAATCAGCCCAATTAATCACAAAATATATCACAAAGATTAATATAAAGGGATTGAAAATAGAAATTATTGAACACTTATCGAATTCCCCCATACTTAGTTTTTGCACGTCCTCGAGCAAAACAACTCACACTAAGTACAAATTATATTGAAGCCACACTAAGTACCTCATCATGATGCACAAGTAATTATGTTTAATCCTTAATTATACCCATACCTTACTTAGAATTGTAGCAATAGTAGAATAAATTAGAATCAAATACATTCATTTCTCTCTTCATCTTTATCTATGTTTACTCTCCTTTAGTCAATGCAAACTAGGCAACTTAATACAATTGACTGATGCACAACTCATCCCTCAACCATTTCTCTTTACTACTACAAATTGGGTAGCAAACTAGGGTTTTATTTATTTATAAAAATAATTATTCCTTCAGCCGTAGCCCAGAACATAATCAATAGGGAACAAACGGAAGGTGCTTTACATACTCTTATCCTAGGTCACTTTTTCGCATAGATGCAAACACCATGGGCATGCCTACTTCTAGTTACTTAGCAACCAGAACATTGGAGAAAGACTAAATTGCAACCAACATTTTTTTTTTTTCAATTTTTTTCATTTTCTTTTCCTTTTTTTTTTCGCCTTGTTTACTTAAACTCGGATTTAGGACTAGCTTAAGAAAAACGGTTTCAAGACTTGCTATGCACTCCTCAATCATGCCTCATCACCCAGTCCACACATCTTTTCAAGACATATCATTTCAATCGATCCTCAAGACTCAAATGTGCTTAACTCTAGTTTATAGAATATTGCTAACATTCTAAGATAAAGAGTATATTCATTTACAGTTCCAGTATAGATCTCATGCATCATTGGGTATTCAAGGACATGACTCAAAGCATAAAAAAAACTTAGTTATTTAAAGCACACTCAAAACATAGTCTTTATTGAACGCAAAAGGACTTTTTTTTTTTTTTTTTTAAACAAATCAAATCCTACCTAAGCCTCTCCCCCACACTTAAAACTTACATTGTCCCTAATGTAATTCCTAATTGCAAAGAATAGATATTATTCAAATACATAAAACAGAGAAAGCAAATAAATACTCCCCTTGGGTTGCCTCCTAAGCAACGCTTTTGTTTAATGTCATTAGCCCAATGGCATACCTCTCAATCCGAGTAGATTGAGTCCTCCAAGTCCACCACCTCAACATTTTGCACTTGAAAGCCTTCATAGAAAGGTTTGAGTCTATGACCATTCACCTTACCTTCCCTGTCCTTGGACTTTGAATTTCTATTGCACCATGATGGAACACATTAGTAATAACAAATGGAACAACCCAACGAGAACGAAGTTTACCTGGAAATAACTTGAGCCTTGAATGGTTTAGGAGAGCTTTTTGTTCAACAACAAAATTCTTCCTCGAAATCCTCTTGTTATGGAAGGCTTTTGATTTCTCTTTATAAATCCTAGAGCTCTCATATGCTTCATTCCTCAACTCTTCTAGCTCTTACAATTGCAATTTCCTTTACTCTTTAGCCTTATCCATATTCCAGTTGCATTGCTTGATCGCCTAAAAAGCCTTTTGCTCTAGTTCCACTAGAAGATGGCATGGCTTACCAAATACCAATCTGTACGGTGACATACCAATAGGGGTCTTGTAGGCAGTCTTGTAGTCCCACAATGCATCTTCTAATCTCAAACTTCAATCCTTTTATTTGGCTTGACTGTTTTCTCTAGAATGCATTTTACTTCACAATTGGACACCTCAGCTTGGCCACTACTCTGTGGGTGATAAAATGTGGAAACCTTGTGGACAACATTGTATTTCTTAAACAGTGTCTCCACTGTCTCATTACAGAAGTGAGTGCCTTTGTCACTAATGTTGGCTCTTGGGATTCCAAACCTGACCAAGGTATTAGACTTTATAAAACCTGCAACCACTTTAGAATTGTTAGTCCTGGTGGCTTTAGCTTCTACCCATTTAGAGACATAATAAACAGCCAAAAGGATATATACATTACTTGCTAGAGTAAATGCCCTAGAGCCAATCAATTATTGTAGAATTGACTCTTTGTAATAATGTTCATTGATCAATAAAAGGCATTTTATACTAAATCACGTAAATCATCATTGTATGTATTGATATATGTCCTTAGAATGGTAGAACTGTGATGACGATATCAAGTGTTTCAAATCTTGATAGTGAGAACCCTATGAGCACATATGGTGGACATTCTAGAAACGTCCGTAGCCCCAGTATTATTCTGAAGTAACGGCATAGATAATATGGTAAGACTATCATAGTGTTGAACAACCCTATTAAAAGGCAGTGACTGATCTCACTTGTCAAGGTTGTTTGGTGACAACTTGGTGTAACACATGGGTGCTTGCTGTAGGCAAGTTCACTAGACGGACCCACTAGAGGATTCCATATGGATGGTAACCCCAGTGTCTATGGAACAAATCCTCTAATGAATGGTGGTGCATGTGATCCTTAGACTTGAGATCACAAGAGCTCCTTGTGCACCGATTGGTGTAGTTTGACATTAGCCCAACGCAGTTCTATTCAAAGCTGTCAATACGGTGGTGATTGGTTGTATTAAGGAGTGTATCAAGACTATGATAGATGGACAGAGGATTCATCACTCCCGGGTACGGGAGAAGTTATCTCATTGTGCAATTCAATAAATGGCAATGGCACTAAAACTGTGGCCACAGTGGGATTGAGTTGTTGCTCTATCTAGTTTATAATACAGGTCATTGGTCCAGTAACTGAATACACAATATCGAGAGTAACCGAAGGTTGACACTATTTCTATGCCTTCGTCTCGTCGAGATAACGTATGATGAAAGGATCGAATTGCACGGTAACCATATCGTTGACAGGTAGCTACTTTGCTGAATCCGAATCTATCGGGTGGCCATGATGCCTTGCTAGGGGCCAATCTTGGTCTGTGTATTAGTGAGACGATTAATTGGTGTTAATTACGATACTACACACTACCTGTATGATAAGGAGCCTACGGGTTACACATATAAAAGATAATTTAAGAGCCAGCTTAGAAGAAGAGCGTTTTCGTCTTTTTAGGCGCCAAAATTTGTTGGACCGGTCGTCACAGTCACAAAATTAAACCTAAATACCGTAGTTAGCGGTAAGCAGGTCGAATTACAGAGAGCAAGACTAATGCCTAATGTATATTTGAGTTAACAAAAGAGAAATTCGCAGGATGATTGATTAAAATTAAGGAAACAATTACTTCAGGAAATTAAAAAGCATTAAAATATTGTAACTAACACAATATTAAAAGCGTTGCCGCTACGGGTTCGGTTTGCTCAAGACCAACTCTCACAATTCCTCTCTCGCTCTTCAATTTCCTAAACCTACAAGGCTAGGCAAATCAATAAAAACATCTCTCAGCAATCTAGGTATAATCTATCCTGTCTCCCCGTCGTCTTAGTTACAGATCGTTGGTTAAAGACTATCATCAACTAACCGAAAAACGCTAAACCCTTAAACACCACTAGTTGGTACAACGTTAACAAGTACAACCTATCAACCTGTATCATCCAATCAACTAATTACACAATAATGCATTCCTAGTGAAATGATATTAAACGCTACTACAACTTGATTGCAATCAGTACGAACGCAATTTAAAGTCATAATCATATCAATAATCTCAAACCGACATTCAATTATGCGAAAGTTATATATCAATAAACTTTCTCAATGGACATTATCATTCAACACGTTGAACATCAGAATAATATTAAAGCATCGCAAACAAACTGAAACGAAAACAAATATAATATGAATACAAGAAACTAACCAAATATCCACATTCGGGCTCATCCAACAAGTCGAGAGCTGATGAGGAGATCAATGGAGTCAATCTCAATCTCGCCTACACCATAACGGACAACCGGGAACTTAGCCGCTCATGGTGGTGATGACAGAGGCTGAACAGTAGAAACGGAGCTGATCATGGCGGAGAGGAGGTAACAATAGCGATATGATGTAAGAAGGGGCAAAACCACCAACAGATAGCCCAAATACGAACAGCCGCACTTCACCGGAAAACGTTAATTTTTCGGCGGGTCTTCCGAAAAACGGTGGCAGAAATGGGATCCAAAGTACCGATGGAAAGCTCTGGTGATGGGAGTTCAGATCAGGTCCTGGGGAGGTGAGAAGTCACCGGAAATGAGCAGGATCTGGCTGGAGATGAAGAGGCGCGATGGCAAAATCGCGGATTCCGACGGTTTTCGCGGCGGCTAAAGCTTGGAAATGCTAGATCGGCCGTGGGGAAGGGAGATCAAGTCCTGGGGAGTCCACCGTCATCGGAAAATGGCCAAAACGGCCGAGAATGCGAAGCGTCACGGTGGGAAGATGAAGCGTCGCGGTGGAAGGCGTGTTTCACGGTGGTGATGATGGAATGATGGTGACCGAGCAAGGGAAGCCAAAACGTCACCGAAAATGAAGATGAAGGGTCGCCGGCTTGATCGGAAGGTGAAGAGTTTTGGTGGGCGGCTGCCACGTTTCTGCGAACTTGCACTGGAGTTTTATCAAAATTTGCAAATTTAAGTTGGTCCCTGCACGATTGAAACATGAAAGAATCAACCCCTTAAAACATGACATTTTACCCCCTAAACAGCATAAATGAGACAAAATCACCCTTAATCCATAAACCACAACCTAATATCAACTCATATACTTTCCAAAATCATTCCAAACACGTTAATTCATAAGAAAATCCAGGAAGCTATTTTCGTGAATAAATTCATAAATTATTTAATTATCTCAATATACTTCAATTAATCACACATGAGGTATTTTTATCACCAAAATAGAGTCACTTTCATGACTCTAACAAAAGGGTATTTGGTAATTTTACAGTGCAATTAAATTTGCTGAGGGCGTAGCCTTTATTTAATTTGATATTAAAATTAAATAAGTGAGATTACGTTTAAATATGTGTTCGCATATTTAAATAAATTATCGTTATGTAAATGTTAATATATATATATATATATATATATATATTTATATAATATATATATATATATATATATATATAATTTAATTTAATTAAGATAATAAATTAAAATTAAAATCTTAAAGGGGATGTTTGGATACAAGGGGTGCTTGGGTTGAGCTACAGCCCATTCCATGATGGAATAGGGTATAGTGTGCCTATATAAGTGCACACTTTGTGAAATATTTTAGCTCTCTCATTCATTCATTGAAAGAAAAAAATTCCAACCCCTTAAACACTCTCACCCAGTTTTGCTTTTTGCTAAAAATCAAATACACTTTGATTTCTCTTGGTTCTTAAGGCTAAAGAGGATCTAGAAAATCTCTATCTAGTTCCTTGAGGTTATCTTCGGGTGGACTACATCGGTTCGATCCTACACTTGGGTCGGTAGCGAAATACGTCCAGAGACAAGTGGAGGAGCCTCCAAATATGCGTATTTTCTTAAACTCTAAACTAAAATTTGTATATCTTATTTAATATATATAAACTAAAAATCTGGTACCCGGTTTTGATACAACTGTTAGTAAACGATCTAGTTACACAGTGTGGATGCCAACTAGCTCGTCGCGGCAATATCACATCGTCGTGGCGTGCGTTGTTGGAGTCCACGCTGCGTAACTGGTCGTTTACTAACAGTGGTATAGAGCCTAGATACCAGATTTTACAGTTTTTATGTGTATGGTTATTACATGTATTTGATTGATAACATGTTGCCTTGAAGAATCTGCACAAAATCTGCCATGAGAGCATGTTTTAAGAAATCGATTAATTGATTAATTTAATTTGTTGATGATCTGCAAATTTGGAACATTGGGTTATGGATTTTTGTTGAAATCAGTAGCTTAGATTGATTGTAAAATCCGATTGGCGTATATTGGTGGCTGGTTGAACTGATCTGTGCTACAGATCAGTGTACCGCGCCGTGGTGATATAACTCATCGCCACGGCGTGCGTTGTTGGTGTCCACGCTGTCGTAACATCAGCGCTCGCCGCGGCAATATAATCCATCACCGTGGTGATCGTCCTTAGGACGCATCAGCGCTCGCCACGACGATATAACCCATCGCCGCGGTGAGTGCGACGTTAATCAGGGCATCCTGTGCGATCTAACTCTCGCCGCAGCGAGTGCATTTTCGAGTGCGTAGGGGCCAATTGTAAAGTTCAAAACTTTTGGACCAAATTTTAGATCTGCAGATTGTCAGGGGATAATTAAATTAACCCACCCAATTAAAATTGATTATTTTTGAATGAATCCATGTACTTGTTTGTATATTGCATGGTGCCCGGTACATGAGCCTTAGACCTATGGTGAATGTTTTTAAAATTTTTGGGTAGTATGATGTAATTTATTAAATAAGGCTTGCGTGTCTTGCCTTTCTCCTTTTCTCGATGTACATTCTCTTCTCACCTTATTCCCCTCGAATGTAAATCGGGATTCTAAATTTTTTGTGTAAATTAGTTTGAGATTAATTTCATTGTAATCTAGAATATATTTTGTAATGTACTTGAAGACGGATCAAGGAAGAGACAATCATACTTGAAAACTCAAGATTTTTTACAAGACCCCTAGGTGACCTACCGATTCCTCTAGGCTCGAAGAAACCGTTTTTAGTTGGGCCATGTACTGGCACGTTTTAATATTTTGTTTAGATGCTTGCTAAGGTTGAATGTTAAATAACATGCCAAACAATGTCATTCTAACAGATGATAATCTGGTGAGACATTAAATAACAAACCCTCAATTAAAGGATATTAGTCACGTAAGCCTTCCATCACCATCGTTTTATCAAACCACATTCGTCGAAACCTTATTCGCCAAAGCGAAGGGTACACTTCTATCAGTGAGAGTAAAATGTTAGAGTTTTCCTTAATGGTGATGGTTTACTTAAGATTATGGTTTTGCTTGTTCGCCAAAGCAAGGTTGATAAATGCGTCATAGACATAGTAGAGAAGTACACATTGTGTGTGTACGTGGTCATGTAGTGTCCCTTTACTGATACTGAGAATTACACTTGAGGACAATGTTGGAGCCATTGGATTGTGTGATTGGCTTGTTGGCTTCTCTCACATTTGAGGTTGATAGTAGGAGCTATCAACTGTGTGGATTAAGTTTGTTGGCCTACCTAATCAACTCATTTTGGCTTGTTCGCTAAAGCGAAGGTTTGAAAAGGGTAGGTTGGGATCTCAGTCCACTAGGAAGTCAACGGGCTTTCTCGAGTTAATAGTGAGGCTATTGACTTAGTAAATAGTGGGAGTATCATTTAATAAAAGACCATATAATAATAATGAACTTTATAATCACTTTATCTTTTCTGCAATTGTAGATTCACCAAAATGAGCATTATGAACCTGTGACCGATAATCGAGAAAGAAAATAGGTTGGATGGATCCATTTCTCAGACTGGTATCATAATCTTCGGATTTACTCAAGTCAGAAAAGAAATTGTTAAAAGCCATACTGGTTGAGCCTGTCCTGATGCTACTCAGGAGTAAAGATACTTATGAAAGTCGTTGATGATGTTGATGGCATTCAATGCTTGATGTTACATCGATGTGTAACGCCCACTTGAGGTACGTATTTTTTGTTTCTTTTTTTTTCGCTCTTATTTGAGTTGGTTTTGGTAATATTGTTTGATTGAATGTTATGTTGAATGTTTTGCCCTAAAATTGGTTGAAATAGAAGAATTTAGTGTTTCAGTCTTCGCCGGCGAAGAAGAATCTTCGCCGCGGCGAAGGTGTTGAAGCCACGGGAAGCTGCTGGATAGTTTCGCCGCGGCGACAGAAGTTTCTTCGCCGCGGCGACAGGCCGATTAAAATGTTGGTTAAGTTTTAGAAATTTTCTCCCTAAGGACAATTTGACCATTCTACCCCTAATTAGCAGGAAAAGTGGGGAGTTAATTGTAAGGATTTTTCATAGAGAATATGTTGTTAAGGGGATGAGTTTGTAATGTCAAAGGATATAGATGGAATTCCCAAAGAAGAATAAGGGCAAAATGGGAATGAGTGTGTATATATTTCATAAAGGAATTAGAATTGGAAAACCCCTCATTCTTCTTCTCCAAAAACGCAACTCCCTATCTTTGCTCCTCTAACTTCTCTTTTCTTTTGATCAAGGTATTCCAAGGGTTTTTGAAGTGATTTGGGTAGAAAAGCAACCTAAGGCTTCCTAAGGTAAGGTCCTACTTAAGTTGTGATTTGTGAGTTTTGGTTCATATTGAAGTTTGAGGGTTTTTGTTCTTTTGGTTAAGAGTAGAGAAAAAGTCAAGCAAAACAAGTGAAAGGAAGAGTTGGTGAAGTCTCTCCATACAAGTGTAAATCCCAACCCAAGTTGAGATTTAAGAATTCTCTTGATTAGGGTTTTGTTAGAAATGATGTATGTATGTGATATACATGATATGCCATGTATGGAAGTTTAAATAGAGATTTCTATGCTTTGTGAATGTTAATACCTTGCAAATATGAGAAATGAGTTGTTGGTTGGAAAGGTAGTTTGAGATGGAATGGAAGGGGTGTATGGATCCCTTTTTTGGAAGTGCTTTCTTTGACAGGTTTTATGGTTATGTGAAGGGGTTTTTCCCCATTTTGGATGGTTAGAGAAAGATTTAGAATCATTGCTATAGTAGAGTTTTTATAGTGCACTTGAGTTGTTTGATGAAATGCCATAGAGGTTGAGTATGAGTAATAACCTTAATTCTTGCAACATTGCATGTTGGCATTTCATAAGTGCATTGGTATGATGAACCATCCATAGGCACTAATTGTGCATTAAAGTGACCTAAGAAAGTGTAGGAAAATGTGTATGTAATTACCCTATGAGTAGAGAGCTTGGTGGGTAACACCTACCTTAAGGGTAGAGAGAATTTGAAGAATGTTAGAATAGAGTGAATTAGAAGGAATAGAGTGAATTAGAAGTAGTATAGTTGGGTTGATCTTTGTGACCATCACCGCATAGTGACTAGAGACGGTTAATGCTTGGTGATCGTTACCCAAAGTCATGAGAAGCGGGTAGGTGCTAGGTGGTCTCCCCCCGATAGTTAAGAAATCGAGTAGGTGCTTTGTGATCCCCATTCGGTAGTCACTAAGACGGGTTGTACTATGTGATTCCACCCGATAGCCATGGAGAGTGAGATGGTGCTGTGTGAACGCCATCCGGCCGTACCTCCGGTAAGATGAGGCCATGATGTTATTAGAAACGCATTAGAAAAGGAAAGAATTAAGAGTTGTACATACGGGGACAGACGATAGAGGGTTTTACTTATTGAGCATTATTTTGTGCTCACCCCGTTATTTTCCTTTGTGATGCAGGCTCAGGTGATGATGCAGTCGGAGGGGCGTCGGCAAGCGAAGAATAGCTCACTGTTTCCCCTGTTTTGTCTTTTAAAAATGAATCTTTTGTAAACAGTACTCTTTGTGTATAAAAGACATGTGATTTATAATGAAAAGAAAATTTCGGGGCCCAATTTTATTTGTTATTATGCATGCATTGTACTAGTTTTCAGCAGTCGTTACAGATGACACCAGTGCTGTAAAAGCAATAGGAAATATGGACGCTGCTGCCATTATCTTCACCTTAAGGAGCTTTTCGAAGGAATGCTCGACATGAAAGGTAACAGGTGTCAAAAGCACTGTTTGGGAGTCGTCTGACTGAGGGAGCCCAAGTTGGTCCTCATGTGCTCAAGATGATCGAGCACATAAAGAAGGTTGAGACTTTGGATTTGAGTTGGATGCGAATTACAAATGGATTTGATTCTACAATCCTTGTCTGACTCTTATGCACCATTCATAATGAATTTCAATATGAACACGATGGTGAAAACCCTGCGGAACTTTTGAACATGCTGAGGATTGCAAACAAGACTTGAAGAAGTCCAAGCCTATTTTACTGGCTGTTGCCAGTAAGAAAGGGTAATGGCAAGGGTAAGGCCAAAGGCAAACCCAAACCCAAGCCCAACCCAAGCCCAAAGGACATGTTGCTCTTAGGCCTGAGAGTGGCATAGGGAAGGGCAAGTAGCCTGCTTCTTTTGTGGCAAGCTTGGCCACAAAAGGAAACACTTCAAGCTTTCCTCGCAAGCAGAAATATATGCTACGACTTCAGTTATGTTTATGATGAGATTAACTTCTCTCCCTCAACATCTTGGGTCATGGACACAGGATGTGGTACTCACATTTGTACTGATGTGCAGGGACTAAGGCAGAGTAGAGTGCTCGCCAAGGGAGAGGTGGACCTACGAGTTGGAAATGGAGCACATGTGGCTGCATTAGCTGTAGGGACTTATTGTTTATCTTTGCCTACGGGCTTATTGTTGGAACTACATAACTGTTATCACGTACCTTCTATTTCTAGAAATATTATTTCAGTATCCGTTTTGGATAATATGGGGTATCATTTTGAGATATCTAATGGATTGTTGTCCTTTAGTTTGAATGGTATTCTATTTGGAATTGCAAGGTTATATAATGGATTATATGTTCTTGATTTAAACAATAAAGATATTCTCAATATTGAAACCAAGAAAGCTAAACATAGCGATCAAAACCAAACATATCTCTGGCATTGTAGATTGTGTCATGTTAATAAGACTCGCATTGCAAAACTTCAAAGGGATGGAGTTTTGGCCCCTTTTGACTTCCAGTCATTTGAGGTATGCGAGTCATGCCTTTTAGGCAAGATGACCAAGTCTCCTTTCACAGGACAAAGTGAAAGGGCTACTGAACTGTTAGGCATCATCCATAGTGATGTATGTGGTCCACTAACAGTTGAAGCCAGAGGTGGATATTCATACTTCATCACATTTACTGATGATTTCAGTAGATATGGTTATGTCTACCTTATGAGACATAAATCTGAAGCCTTTGATAAATTCAAGGAATTCAGGAATGAAGTACAGAATATGTTGGGCAAAAGTATTAAAGCTCTTCGGTCGGATCGAGGAGGTGAATACTTAAGCTCGGGGTTTTCTGAGTACCTGAAGGAATGTGGGATAGTATCACAACTCACCCCTCCTTATACACCCCAACACAATGGAGTGTCAGAAAGGAGGAATAGGACCTTACTTGACATGGTTAGGTCCATGATGAGTTTTAGTGATTTACCTGCATCGTTCTGGGGTTATGCCCTAGAGACTGCGACTCACGTTTTGAACCGTGTGCCGTCAAAGTCTGTAGATAAGACTCCATATGAGCTATGGAGTGGGCGAAAGCCCAACTTGTCTTATCTAAGGATTTGGGGTTGCGAAGCTTATGTTAAGAAATTGACTTCGAACAAGCTGGGCCTAAAATCCTGTAAATGTATATTTGTGGGGTATCCAAAGGAGACCAAAGGATACTATTTCTACCACCCAGAAGAGCGCAAAAATTTTTGTTAGTCGTTCTAGTGTCTTTCTAGAAAAGGAATTTTTTTCTAAGAAGTACTAGTGGGAGAAAAGTAGAACTCAATGAAGTTCTAGAACCATAAAATATACTAGACAATGGATGGGATGATGTGCCACAGAAGGTGGTTGAACATCATGAGGAGGTTACTGCACAAGCTGTGGATCAAAGTGAACCACCTTAGGTAGCACAGAGAGTACACCATGAGCTCGAGAGATACGGTTATCTCATGACTCAACATGGTGACGTACTAGTCTACCAAGATGATGAACCCAAAACCTAGGAAGACGCTATATCAGATCCAGATTCCGTTAAATGGCTTGAAGCCATGAAATCTGAGATGGACTCCATGTACCAGAACCAAGTATGGTCTCTGGTGGAACCACCTGAAGGGGTAAACCCCATAGGGTGTAAATGGGTTTTCAAGAAGAAGACTGACATGGATGGCAAGGTGCATACTTATAAAGCACGACTGGTTGCCAAAGGTTTCAAACAAATTCATGGTATTGACTATGAAGAAACCTTTTCGCCGATTGCCATGATTAAATCCATCCGGATTATGCTTGCGATTGCTGCATATCATGACTATGAGATTTGGCAAACGGATGTCAAAATAGCTTTCCTAAACGGAAACCTTGAAGCGGATGTGTATATGACACAACCTAATGGTTTCGTTCTTGATAGGCAAGTTGATAGGGTATGCAAGTTGTAGAGATCCATATATGGACTCAAGCAAGCTTCAAGGAGCTGGAATATTCATTTTGATGAAGCCGTAAAAGAATTTGGTTTTATCAAGAACGGAGATGAGCCTTGTGTTTACAAGAACGTGAGTGGGAGCACAGTGACATTCCTAGTGTTGTATGTCGAAGACATACTTCTGATCGGGAATGATATACCAAACTTACAGTCAGTAAAGACTTGGTTATCCAAGTGCTTCTCCATAAAGGACTTAGGGGAAGCAGGTTACATCCTTGGAATAAAGATCTATCGTGATAGATCGCATAGGTTGCTTGGCCTAAGTTAGAGTGCATATACTGACAAAGTACTGAAAAGATTCAGTATGGAAGAATCTAAGAAGGGATTTCTTCCGATGTCACATGGTGTTTATCTCTCTAAGGAATTGTGTCCTAGAACACAAGATGACAGAGATAGGATGAAAAGGATCCCATATGCATCAGTAATTGGATCCATCATGTATGCCATGCTATGTACTCGGATTGATGTCTCATGTACTTTTTGTACTTGTAGTATATATCAATTGGATCCAGGTGAGCGTCACTGGATGTCTGTCAAGAATATTCTTAAGTACTTGAAGAGGACTAAGGATATGTTCTTGGTTTATGGAGGGGAAGATGAGCTCACTGTAAGAGGATACAGTGATGCTAGTTTCCAAATGGACAAAGATGATTATCGATCGCAATCAGGGTTTGTATTTTATCTCAATAGGGGTGTAGTGAGCTGGAAGGGCTCCAAACAAAGCACTGTAGCAGACTCTACAATGGAGGCTGAGTATATTGCATTGTCAGATGCGGCCAAGGAGGCAGTTTGGATTAAGAAGTTCGTTATTGAATCCAATAGACATCTATTGTGACAACAATAGAGCAATCACTCAAGCTAGGGAACCACGGTCTCATCAGAAGTCCAGACACATACTCAGACGATTCCATCTCATCAGAGAGATAGTTGAGAGGAAAGATGTGCAAATTAGTAAAGTGCATACTAACGACAATCTCGCAAATCCACTAACAAAGCCTCTGTCATAGTAGAAGCATGAAAGGCACTTGAGATCATTTGGTATTAAATACATGAATGATTGGCTATAGTACAAGTGGGAGATTGTTAGAGTAGATGCCCTAGAGCCAATCAATTATTGTAGAATTAACTCTTTGTAATAATGTTCATTGATCAATAAAGGGCGTTTTACACTATATCGTGTAAATCATCATTGTACGTATTGATATATGTCCTTAGAATGGTAGAACCGTGACGACGGTATCAAGTGTTTCAAATCTTGATAGTGAGAACTCTATGAGCACATATGATGGCCATTCTAGAAACGTCTGTAGCCNTTGGTATTAAATACATGAATGATTGGCTATAGTACAAGTGGGAGATTGTTAGAGTAGATGCCCTAGAGCCAATCAATTATTGTAGAATTAACTCTTTGTAATAATGTTCATTGATCAATAAAGGGCGTTTTACACTATATCGTGTAAATCATCATTGTACGTATTGATATATGTCCTTAGAATGGTAGAACCGTGACGACGGTATCAAGTGTTTCAAATCTTGATAGTGAGAACTCTATGAGCACATATGATGGCCATTCTAGAAACGTCTGTAGCCTTAGTATTATTATAAAGTAAGGGCACAGATAATTCGGTAAGGCTATCATAGTGTTTAACGACTCTGTCGAAAGGCAGTGACTGATCTCACTTGTCAAGGTTGTTTGGTGACAACCTGGTGCAACACATGGGTGCTTGCTATAGGCAAGTTCATTAGACTGACCCACCAGAGGATTCTATATGGATGGTAACCCTAGTGTTTATGAAACAAATCCTCTAACGAATGGTGGTGCATGTGATCTTTAGACTTGAGATCACCGGAGCGCCTTGTGCACCGATTGGTATAGTTTGACACTAGCCTAACACAATTCTATTCAGAGCTATCAATACAGTGGTGATTGGATGCATTAAGGAGTGTATCAAGACTATGGTGGATAGACAGAGGATTCATCACTCCCGGGTACGGGAGAAGTTATCTCATGGCCCAATTCAGTAAATGGTAATGACACTAAAACTGTGGCCACAATGGGATTGAGTTATTGCTCTATCCAGTTTATAATACAGGTCATTAGTCCAGTAACTGAATACACAATATCGAGAGTAACTGAAGGTTGACACTATTTTATGCCTCGGTCTCGCTGAGATAACGGATGATGAAAGGATCGAATTGTACGGTGACCATATCGTTGACAAGTAGTTGCTTCGCTGAATCCGAATCTATTGGGTGGCCATGACGCCTTGCTAGGGGCCAATCTTGGTCTGTGTTTAGTGAGATGATTAATTGGTGTTAATCATGATACGACACACTACCGGTATGATAAGGAGCCTACGGGTCACACACATAGAAGATAATTTAAGAGCCAGCTTAAAAGAAGGGCGTTTTCATCTTTTTGGGCAATTAAATTTGCTGAGGTCGTAGCCTTTATTTAATTTGATATTAAAATTAAATAAGTGAGATTACGTTTAAATATGTGTTCGCATATATTTAAATAAATTATCATTATTGTTAAATGTTAATATATATATTAATTGAATTTAATATATATTTACAATATATATATATTGTAAATATATATTAGTTGAATTTAATTAAGATAATGATAAATTAAAATTAAAATATCTTAAAGGAGATGTTTGGATAGAAAGGGTGTTTGGGTTAGAGCCCAAGCCCATGGCATGATGGAATAGGGTATAGTTATAAGTGCTCACTTTGTGAAATATTTTAGCTCTCTCATTCATTCATTGAAAGAAAAAAATTCCAGCCCCTTAAACACTCTCACGCCAGTTTTGCTTTTTGCTAAAAATCAAATACACTTTGATTTATTCTTGGTTCTTAAAGGCTAAAGAGGATCTAGCAAATCCCTATCTAGTTCCTTAAGGTTATCTTCGTGTGGACTACATCGGTTCGATCCTACACTTGGGTCGGTAGTGAAATATGTTCAGAGACAAGTTGGAGGAGCCTCCAAACATGCGTATGATTTCTTAAACTCTAAACTAAAATCTGCAGATTCTTATTTAATATATATAAACTGTACATTTGTGTCCTGATCTTGGTTCTATAGAACGATCCATGTCGTAAATATTTTTGTTTTCCGCTGCGTAACTGGATCGTTTACTAACGTTACCACAAGATGAAGGGAATGGTCCTATGAAATCAATGCCCCAAACATAAAAATTCTCAATAATCAAAATAGGGGTTTGTGGCATTTGATTTCTATGGCACATATTACCTGTAATGTAACCCCCTTACCCCTTTGTGTTTACGTATGTTGTATATACTTATGTATTGGTATGACTTTTGCATGTTTTCTCATTTTTTTTAATGTTGGATGAATGAAAAGATTTTGTTGGTTGGTTGTGAGAGTGCCTTTTTGTAGTATGTTTATTACTAGAGTGTGTTGGATTGGAAATTTGTATTAGAAGTCATATTGGTTATGGGTTGGTTAGTTGTATATCACGCATATGCATAAAATGTGTTGAATGAAGTTGTGGTGGAATATTATTTGTGTTGTGATTTCTTGATTTGAGTTGATAAAAAGAAATCCAATCGATTTGGTGGGATTGGTTTGTCTGATTGATAAATGGAAGTGTTTTGGTTAACTTGAGGTGTGAAATGGTTTGTGTGAAATGTTCACTCTTGACTTGTTTTTGCAATTGTGAAAGTGTAGAAAAATTCAATCACTTGGGTTATAAAGTTAATGTTTGGTGTATTATATGATATTTGGTGATTGGTTTGGAAAGGGATGACTTTTCCATGTTGGTAATTTGAGTTGAGTTGAAATGTTGCTGGGAATGGGTTAAAAAGGGGGGTGAACTGCTAGTTTTTAGAAGTTTTTGGGGTTCCAAGTGAGAAGATTTAATACCTTGGGACTATACAAAATTTTATAGATTTTGGCGCCGCAATAGAAGAAATTTTTCGTCGAGGCAATGGACATTTTGGAATTTGAACTAAATTGTAAGTTTTGAAAGTTTCTTTGTTATTTTGGGGTTTAAGTGCAAATATTCAATCTATTGGGACCTTATAAAGGATATTGATAATTTTGGGGGTCTTTTGTGATAAAAATCTGATGTCTTAGGGGCCTTTTAAAATAGTGCAAAAATTAAGGGGGAAAATTGATGTTTGCCACTCACCCAACTTAAATCCAGTTTCAGTCGATTGGAAGGAGAAAGAAGGGAAGAAAAAGGGAAAGAGGAAAGAAGAAGGAAGAAAAGGGGAAAAAGGGTGGTTTTGACCCGATTTTCGTTATGGAATCGATTTTTTGGCATGCATTATCCATGGGAGAAGGAGAACCAAGCTTTTTGAGGGCTTTCGTTATTTGGGACAAGCGTCATGGGAGTGAGCGGAAAATCCAAAACCCGAACTTTTATTTTTAGCAAAAATTATACAAATCATTTACTCTAGTATTATTGATGTTTTAATTTCTTAAATCCTTTGATTTTTGTTATGGAATGTTTTTAATACAAAAATTATTATTTAGATTTGAGAATTGATATGAGAATGATTGGATTTCGATATGTTTTGGGCAAGAATTGTTGATAATACAAAAATTTGGCTAAATTGTTATTAAAACTTGTATTTTTAGCCTAATATTATATATTGTGATTTAATATTGTGTTATATGTTTCTCTATGAATGAAGGCATAATATTTATGAAAAGTTGTGAGTTGAAAGCATGTATATTGATAATAGTAGTTTCAACCACCATATATAGTACCCATCCCCCTCATGATATTGATTTGATCCTACGCATGCGTATGGTTGGTTATTTGNTTACTAACTACCAAAAAATAATAATTAAGAATTAAAATATATATATATCAAGTACTTCTAATTTAAACAAACATTTCAACTATATTTTTTATTCTAAAAAGCGTTTGGTTATCAGTCACACACTACGGTATAAACACATAGATATCTCTTATATAAAGTTTTTTTTGTAAAGGCACCCTTTGCTTCCTGGTTATGCTTCGAGTGTGGACTGCTTTGTATAGGATTGTGCATCCTAGCCTTTTGTTCTTTTGAGTTTCTACTTTCTACGTCTTATGTGTTTTGCTCACGAGCCGTAGTGCTTGAGGTCTTTTCCCCATTTAGGTGTCATTCATTATTCTTCATAAAATTACTAACTACCAAAAAATAATAATTAAGAATTAAAATATATATATATCAAGTACTTCTAATTTAAACAAACATTTCAACTATATTTTTTATTCTAAAAAGCGTTTGGTTATCAGTCACACACTACGGTATAAACACATAGATATCTCTTATATAAAGTTTATTAGCAAAATTTAATGCATTTAAAAGTTTAATTTTTAGGTTTTCAATCTAATTTTTTTGAACGTTTTATTTTATTTTTAAGTTGCCTTATTAGAGCCAAATCCTGGCTTCATCGCTAGGTGATTAATGAGTGTGGTTTTAGTGAAGCTGGAAAGAGATCTTTTAGGAAGAAATATTCAGTGAGGCTATGATTTATGAAGGCAATAAAGTATCTTTTTCAGCTTGATCATGGGTTTGGTAATACGATGAGTAGATTTTTAGGTCAACTTAAATTAAATTAAATGGGATGACACAAGAAACTTTGCAAGAGATAGTAGGCATGCGCAATTTAAATATTAGCTCATAAAACATGCTTCACATGCACACTGACACCAATAGTAACATTTAAGTGCCTTGAGTTAGAGAGAAAAATTAGAGTGTGTGAGAGTTTGAGAAACATTAGTTTTATTTGGGTTTTGGGATTAAGAGTTTAACCAAATTTTGTATACTTCATTTTGTTAGTGAAATTCTTGTTTTATCTTTGCTTGTGGATGTAGACTAAAAAGCCAAACCACGTAAATTATCATGTGTTTTGTGTGTGTTACTATTCTTCCATGTCTTTTTTTTTTTTTCCTTGTCGTTAATTATTTTCATTGGATTAGGTCTATCACAACAAATTGGTATCAGAGCCATAGTCGTTCTGACCGAATTTACGATGGCCGCTACAGTATCAGAAATAAACAAGATCGAGAAGTTTGATGGCAACAACAACAACTTTAGTCTTTGGCAAGTCCGTATGAATGTTGTTCTTGTACAATAAAGACTTGCTGTTGCTTTAGAAGGAAGGCTATCAAAACCTGATGACATAACATATGAAGATTGGGCTAAACAAAAACTTTCTGATACAGACTGGGATAAACTAGATCGAAGAGCCTTGTCAGAGATCTGGTTGAATTTTTCTGATGAAGTTTTGCAAGAATGCCTCGGTGAAAAGACGGCGACATGATTGTGGTCGAAATTGGAGAGCATACAAATGACCAAATCACTCACCAATATAATTAGTTTGAAGAAATCATTATACACACTGCGTATGGCTGAAGGTACATCCATCTAGTCTCATATTGATGAATTTAATTCAATTATTACAGACTTAAGAGAGAATTGATGTTAAGATTGATGATGAGAATCTAACCCTATTATTATTATGTTCTTTGTCATCCTCGTACAAACATTTTAGAGACACGATGATTTATGGTAGAGATATAATCTCTACTAAAGATGTTAAAACTAAGTTAAAGAATAGGGAAAAGATTGATGGTCAATTAAAATCAACTGGTAGCAATGATAATGGTGTTGGTCTAGTTGTTAAAGGGAGAACACATAATAGGAATCCAAATAATGGCAAAAACATGTCTCCATCAGTTTCAAAATTTAGAAGTAATAAAATTTGTCATTACTGTCATCAACAAGGGCACATTAAGAAATATTGTTACAAGCTGAAAAATAAAAATAAAAATGTCGTTGAAAATAAAAAAGTAAAAGAAAAATTTGTTGAAGCTGATACTATTGTAGATGAAAGTGTTTCAAGTTTGCTTTTGGTAACTGAGAGTAGTAATGGATCTCAAGATGAATGGATCCTTGATTCGGCTTGTTCCTACCACATTTGTCCCACTAGGGAGTGGTTCTCCACATATGAATCAGTTGATGGTGGAGTTGTTTTGATGGGGAGTAATGCCTGATGCAAAACTGTTGGGATAGGAACAATTTAAATAAAGATGCATGACTGAGTTATCAAAACCTTGTCGAATGTCAAGCATGTTCTTTACTCAAAGAAAAATCTCATCTCTTTGGGTACACTTGATTCAAAAGGGTGCAGGTATATAGCTGAAGGTGGAGTCATGAAGATTAGTAAAGGTGTTATTCTCTTGATGAAAGGGAAGAAAGTTGGCAGTTTATATTTTTTGTAAGGGGTCATAGTCACTAGTACATTTGTAGTTTCTTCATCATCAATGTCAGATTCAGACGTCACCATGTTATGGCACTGTTAGAGTCGTGAAAGTGACTCTATTTTGGTGATAAAAATACCCCATGTGTGATTAAATTGAAGTATATTGAGACAATTAAAGAATTTATGAATTTATTCACGAAAATCGCTTCCTAATATTTTTCTTATGAATTTAACGTGTTTGGAATGATTTTGGAAAGTATATGAGTTGATATTAGGTTGTGGTTTATGGATTAAGGGTGATTTTGTCTCATTTATGCTGTTTAGGGGGTAAAATGTCATGTTTTAAGGGGTTGATTTTGTCATGTTTCAATTCTTTAGGGACCAAAGTGATATTTTTCATTTTGTTCTATAAAAGGAAGATGAAAAGTCGCGTACAGGGGAGGCTGTTCACCCAGTTTTCTGGCGAGCTCCGGCGACCCTTCGTCTCCCTCCAGTGACAATTCATCTTCCCGGTGCACCGCCATTCACCAGCCACTGTCAGCACCACAAATCACGAACCACCACCGCGACATTTCGCCTTCTACCACCGCTACTTTTCATCTTCCAGGCGAGATTTTGCCGCTTTCCGGCGATGTTTCAACTCCCCAAGGGTCGATCCCCCTTCCCCACAATCGGATCTAGCATTTCCAAGCTTCAGCCGCCGCAAAAACCGCCAGAATCTGTGGTTTTGCCGTCACGCCTCTTCATCTTCCAGGTTAGATCTTGCTCATTTCCGGTGACTTCTCACCTCCCCAGGACCTGATCTGAACTCCCCATCACCAGAGCTTTCCATCGGTACCTTCGGATCCCATTTCTGGGCATATCACCAATGGTTTTCTCTAGGGCCTGCACATCATCTAAGAGCTTGGATTGCTAGGAGTTAGCTTTGAAAGGGATAGTATAGGAGGATGATGAAACATCCATAGGAAGGGCAAGAGCAGAGCCATAAATCTTAGTGGTTTTGCCAGTTGGCTTGCCTCTTAGGGTTGTAAGGGGAGATAATCCTATGAATTAGAGATGGGAAAGGAAAGGTTTTTGACTCATCAGCTATTTTGATGCAAGAGTAGATCATAGAACCTAGATATGTCTATTTCCCAATTCCAATTCCATAAATGAGTTGAGCCTTTTCAAGTCTAACAAAAGAGTTGTGTAAGGAGGGTTACCAATTGGTTAAGGCAATCTTGAATATATCCTTATAGAACGACGTGAGCACATTGGACTGAATGTAGCCACATTCAGACCATTTTGAAACAGATCCACCAGTGAGGTCTTTGACAATTTTGTCTAAATCATCAGGTTCGATAGTTAAGTCCTCTAGGTTTTCAACAAGGAGAAAACTTGGGACTAAACAAATGACATCAATGGTAAACTCAACCCATAAACCTTGAACAAACACATGATTTCTATGGGGGCCAGTTTTATCAAGGTCTTTTCTAAAGTTTGCGTAAAACTCTTCCACAAGAGCTTGTGATGGAATCACAATGTTGCTAACCAACTTGTTCCAACCTCTTAGCATAAAAATTAAAGAAATAGCAGGGAAATCATCTAAATGAATATGTAACTCACAAAGCATGGGTCTATTAACCATGTGCTTATTGAATCTAGTTTCAGTACCAGTGGAAACAAAGGTAAGACGTTTACCAACATCAAAAGGTTGATGAGCAGTCTTTCCTTTCTTCTTCCTTATAGGAGATTTAGATGACTTCTTTGATGTTTTGGATTTTGCAAGAGAGCTCTCTATTTGTTTCATCCTCTTGATAAGTTGCTCATTTGATGGAGGGGAATCAACATTTTGAGAATTAGATGTAGTTTGGTCTTCTCAGATGAGGATGAAAAGGGTTCAACTTCAACTTCATGGTGAGACTGATGAAGTCTCGCTCTTTTCTTGGCTATAATCGATTGGTGAATATCTGCTCAAGTAATGCTTTGATGATCCATTAGAGAAGAATCGAAGATGGATTAGATGCACAAATGAGATTTCAATAAGAGTCGGAGTGTAAAGAGATTCAAGTGGCACAAAATAGGTTTAAGAGAAGAAATCGCGTTGTTGCAACTCTTAAATAAAAACCCTAGAAAAATTCAGAGTTTTGACATTATACGGACACTTAAATCAGGTATCTTCACATTGTGATGCGATATGAACACACAAGAACCAACATAACACTGTGACGACATGCAACACCAATGTTGGCACACAAGACAAAAATTGAATGAATTGAAATCATCTTCAAACATGTCAGCACAAAGTCTCTCAATGTGGCAACAATGTCACAAAAGTAATAGACTTAAAGTCACTTATTCAATTTTGAACAAAAACAAAATGATGCTGAAATCGTGAGATAAAGCAATAATTTCACAAGATTTAAGAAGGCAAATTATGTAGATCTGAGCAAATAAATAACAATCCAAATCTCAATCTTTAAAAGTTGATACACCAAGAGAATCTCATCCCACATATTTCAACAATTAAAGCATCATCTCCTTAAATCATGCAAGAGTAAGTGACAATGTGTCGTCAACACTACAAAATTAATATATCTTACTCCTAATTGTTAATTAGTAGATAGCGTGAGTAAGGGTCAATCCCATAGGGAAGTAGTTGAATCTATATTCCAATTGTTTAAAATTAAATCCTAGAACTTCCATGAAAAATAAATTCCTAAATTGAATTGACCTAAATAACGAAAATATAAATTGGGGGTTTTGTAAAATCAAGGAAACTAATTAATTACCAAAACGAAATTATGAATGAAAATCAATAAAATAATAACTTCAGTTCTCAACTCATTCTTACCCTCACAATCAATGTATATTCTCAATTGCACTGCAATCCTACCTTTTCATGGAAGTATCAACCCTAGGCAGTAACAAGCTCTACTACTCGAAATTCCCCTTAATTCTGACTAATGAAGCATGCTCTTCAACAGTCTCTAACCATTAGACAACCTAGAACAAGATCTTCAGATTTAATGTAATGGTTGCTTTAAGTTCCAAGGAAATAGGTTAACCTAAGCAACATTCTCAGAAGCTCAGTTATTTAACTTAGGTTTTTTCATTCAAGTAATAAGATGAAAATTTTATCCACAATCTTTTATTATTAATCGCTACTGCGTGATTAGGAGCATATTGATTACGTAATACAATCCTAATTCTAGCAATTGATATTAATTCAATCAATCTACCAGGCCTGAAGTAAATTAAACTAATCAAATATCATATTCCATTAAAATAGAATAACATAAATCAAATACATTAAAAGCTAAGAAATTACATTACTTTATCAATTATACCATCGATATGTGTTAGGAAATGAAATCCCCTCGAACTGAATTAAAAAAGTCTAACCAAACATCTTAAACTGAGAATAACAAGAGTTTTTAAACGAATCTCTTTGTATCTCCTTAAAACCTAATGTTCTATTTATAGACCATTCAAATAACCCTAAAAGCGTGTGTAAAACCTCCCCAACAGTTTACAACTCAAATTCCTAAATTGTAGGCATTAAGTCCTACTCTTTCCAAAACAGGTTGACTAATTTTCCGCTGGACTTGTGAGCTAATTTGGGGTTAGAAAACAAATGAATTCAAGCTTGGACTCTTCATGAAAGTTGTATCCCTGGTTATAAGCTTTCCAATGAATCTTCAATCATCTTAATTGGACTTCTAGAACTCAAGTGATTGCCCAATTACTGACCTATGCTCAAGCTATGATGGGATTTGATCTTCTAACAATGATTTAAACTCTGAATACCCAAATCTACTAGGATTAAAACGTTTAAACCCAATTTAAAAAGTTCAGGATGTCTGCTTCAAACCTGAAAGACCTCTTTCTCATTCTAGAACTCTAAGATTGTCAAAGTCTCTACTGAACCTTCAGATGTCGAATTTGTCAATGTCTAAAAATTGCACATTATGCTCCACTTTCATTCGCATGCCTCCATTCCTTTCCTAATTCAAAAAATATATTAATCAGCTCAATTAACCACAAAATGTATCACAAAGATTGATATAAAGGGATTGAAAATATCAATTATTGATCAGTTATCAAATTCCCCCACACTTAGTTTTTGCACATCCTCAAGCAAAACAACTCACACTAAGTACACATTATACTCAAGCCACACGAAGTACCTTATCATGATGCACATGTAATTATGTTTAATCCCTAATTATGCTTATACCTAACTTAAAGTTGTAGTAATAATAGAATAAACCAGAATCAAATACATTCATTTCTCTCTTCATCTTTATCTATAATTACTCTCCTTCAGTCAATGCAAACCAGGCAACTTAACACAACTGACTCATGCACAACTCATCCCTCAACCATTTCTCTTTACTACTACAAATTGGGTAGAAAACTAGGGTTTTATTTATTTATAAGAATAATTATTCCTTCGGTCGTAGCCCAAAACTTAATCAACAAGAACAAACAGAAGGTGCTTTGCATACTCTTATCCTTGGTCACTTTTTCGAATAGAAGCAAACACAGTGGGCATGCCTACCCGTAGTTACTCAGTAACCAAAACATTGGAGTAGAACTAAAATGTAGCCAATATTTTCTTCTTCATTTTTTTCTTTTTCATTATTTATTTATTTTTTACCCTATTTACTTAAACCGAGTTTAGGACTATCTTAAGAAAAATGGATTCAAGACTAGCTATACACCCCTCAATCATGCCTCATCACCGGTCCACACAACTTTTCAAGACATATCATTCCAATCGACCCTTAAGACTTTAATGTGCTTAACTCTAGTTTATAGAATATTGCTAACATTCTAAGATAAGGAGTATACTCATTTACAATTCCAATAAAGATCTCATGCATCATCAGTTTCAGAACATGACTCAAAGCATTAAAAAAAAAAAAAAAAAAAAAAAAACCTCAGTCATTTAAAGTACCCACAACACACTCTTTATTGAATCAAAATATATATATATATATATATATATTAAACGAATCAAATCCTACCTAAGCCTCTCCTGCACACTTAAAACTTACATTGTCCACCAATGTAATTCCCAATTGCAAAGAAGAGATATTATTTAGATGCATAAAAGAGAGAAAGCAAATAAATACTCCCCTTGGGTTGCCTCCTCACAAGCAGTGCCTTGGTTTCCTCTTCATCCGAGTAGACTAGGTCCTCCAAGTTCACCACCTCAACATTTTGCATTTGAAAACCTTCATAGAAAGGTTTGAGTCTATGACCATTCACCTTAAATACCTTCCCTGTCCTCGGACTTTGAATTTCTATTGCACCATGATGGAACATGTTAGTAATAGGAAATGGACCAACCCAAGGGGAACAAAGTTTACCTGGAAATAATTTGAGCCTTGAATGGTATAGGAGAACTTTTTGTCCAACAACAAAATTCTTCCTCGAAATCCTCTTGTCATGGAAGGCTTTTGATTTCTATTTATAAATCCTAGAGCTCTCATATGCTTCATTCCTCAACTACTCTAGCTCTTGCAATTGCAATTTCCTTTGCTCTAGCCTTATCTATATCCCAGTTGCATTGCTTGATTACCCAAAAAGCATTGTGCTCTAGTTCTATTGGAAAATGACATGGCTTAGCAAATACCAATTTGTATGGCGACATACCGATAGGGGTCTTATAGGTAGTCTTGTAGGCCTACAATGCATCTTCTAACCTCAAACTCCAATCCTTCGTATTTTGCTTGATTGCTTTCACTAGAATTGATTTTACTTCACGATTAGATACCTCAGTTTGGCCACTACTTTGCAGGTGATAAGACGTGACCTTGTGCACCACATTGTATTTCTTAAACAATGTCTCCACCATCTTATTATAGAAGTGAGTGCCTCTATCACTAAGGATGGCCCTTGGGATTCCAAACCTGACAAAGATATTGGACTTTATGAAATCTGCAACCACTTTAGAATTGTCAGTCCTGGTGGCTTTTACTTCCACCCATTTACAAAGATAATCATCTGACAAAAGGATATATACATTACCAAAAGATGAAGGGAATAGTCCCATGAAATCAATGCCCCAAATATCAAAAATCTCAATAATTAAAATAGGGGTTTGTGGCATTTGATTTCTGTGGGAAATATTACCTGTACATTGGCAATTCTCACAAGACTTACAAAACAAATATGCATGCTCAAACAAGGTCAGCCAATAAAATTCACATTCTAAATTCCTACGAGCTATTCTGTTTGGTCCAAAATGACCTCCACAAGCATATGAATAACAGAAGGTTAGAATAGATAAAAATTCAGTTTCGGGTACATACCTTTTTATTACTTGATCAACACAAAATATCCACAAGTATGGGTCATCCCACACATAATACTTGGCATCATGTTTAAGCTTATCCTTCTGAGCCCTAGAAAAATCATCAGGTAATTCTCTATCAACTAAGTAATTTACAATATATGCATACCATGGTAGGTTCTTGTTGACAAAAAACAGCTACTCATCTAGGAATGTCTCTCGCAATGGTAGTTCACCCTCTTCACGCACCAATCTGCTTTAATGATCCACTACAGAATTCTCACTCAATTCTTATCTCAAATCTTCAAACTGAATTCCTGCAGTAATAGAATCCACCTAATGAGCCTCGATTTCGCTTCAATCTTCGATAGCAAGTACTTGAGAGCTTCCTGATCAGAATAAGTTTTTACTTTAGTGCTAAGCAAATAAGACCGGAATTTTTCTAAAGAAAAAACAACAAATAAGAGTTCTTTTTCAGTGGTGGAATAGTTTATTTGGGCTGTATTCAAAGTCCTTGAGGCATAGTAGATAACATGTGTAGCCTTGCCGACTCTTTCTCTTAGAACAACTCCCACAACATAATTGCTTGTGTCGCACATGATCTTGAATGGCAACTACCAATTTGGTAGTTGAATTACTGGTGCCGAAGTCAAAAGCTTCTTCAACTTGTCGAATGCTTCCTTACACTCTTCATCAAACTAGAATGGTATGTCTTTTTGCAACAGCTTACACAAGGGCAATGCAATCTTTGGAAAATCCTTGATAAATCTATGAGAAAAACCTACATGTCCAAGAAAATATCGAATCTCCCACACATTCATGGGGTAAGGTAAAGCAGAAATAACATCTAAATTGGATTTATCTATCTCTATCTCTCTAGCAGAAATAACATGCCCTAAAACTATACCTTGTTTTACCATAAAGTGACATCTTTCCCAATTTAATACAATGTTAGTTTCTAAAAATCTCCTCAATATTAGTGTAAGGTTATCTAAGCATTTATCAAATGAATCACCATAGACACTAAAATCATCCATAAATACCTCTATAATGTTTTCTACATAGTCATAGAATATACTAACCATACATCGTTGAAAGGTTACCAAAGCGTTACACAATCTGAATGGCATTCAACGGTAAGCAAATGTCCTAAATGGACACATGAAGGTCATTTTCTCCTAATTCTCAAATGTTATCCCAACTAGGTCACAACCTAAAAAACCCATATAGGACACAATAATGAGTATGATCAGCTAATCTCTCTAACATCTTATCTATAAATGGGAGAGGGAAATGATATTTTCGAGTTATAGCATTCAACTTCCTATAATTTATGCACACTCTCCATCCCGTTTGGACACGTGTCGGCACTAACTCATTCTCATTATTACGAACCACAGGTACACCAGACTTTTTAAGAATCACTTATATTGGGCTCACCCTCTTGCTGTCTGAAATTGGGTATATAATACCCACATTTAGTAGCTTCAAAATCTCCTTTTTCACTACTTCTATCATTGGGGGATTCAACCTACATGAGCTTCCCTAGTTGGTTTGGCTCATTCTTCCAATAGAATGCAGTGCATAGAGATGACAAGACTACAAGACTTATCCTTTTAATGTCTGCAATTGTCCAACCAATCGCCATTTTATGTTCCCTTAGCACCTGAATCAGCTTATCTCATAGACTTGAATCAAGTCATTAGCAATGATTATTGGTAACGCTTCATTCTCTCCCAGATATGCATATTTCAAATGGACAGGCAAAGGCTTTAATTCCAAAATAGGGGTCTGCACAACAGAAGGTAAAAGTTTCTTATGAGCAATAGGTAATTGAATAGAAGAAGCAGATGCAAAAGTGAAGCATTTCCCAAGTTTTGGATGTCATGCTAAATGTGTCGTAACTTGCTCGTCTCAACTCCGATTCTGGAACTATTTGTTTCCAATTGTCACAATTCTCTTACAAACATCATATTTCATCTAAATATTATTCCTCCGCTTTTATGCCCTAAAAATACAACAAAAATACCATGATCCTGAAATGTGCATTTATGAAAAACCAAGTTAACTCATGCAAATTAGCTCTAATTCCCCATAAACAATAACATTAATACTATATTTATAAAGAAATCTTACAAAGATTTCCATACAAAGTAAGGTCGGAAAAATTGAATGGAAGACTAAAACAAAAGTCAAACTCATTAGATTCACTCTTCCATTCATTTTTTGCCATATCATTCACTCTTCCATTCATTTTTTGCCACATCACTTTGTATGGAAATCTTTGTAAGATTTCTTTGTAAGTATAGCATTGTTCAAACAATACATATATATCACTAAGTATAAGTGCATTTTCAAGCACCTATCAGATGTTCAATATGTGGATGTAAGTAATGCTTTTCTCAATGGTTATCTTGTGAATGTTTATATGCATTAGCCTGAGGGCTTTACTGATCTGGCATTTCCCTACCATGTCTACAAGCTTCAAAAACATTATAAGGGCTCAAGCAAACCCCTCGTGCATGTTTTGATAAATTAAAGGGTCCCCTGTTTGCAAGGGTGTTTGTGAACTCATTAGTAGATGTCAACTTGTTTACTTATAGAAATCAGAATTAGGAAGTGTTGTTTTGGTATATGTCGATGACATTTTGTTGCTAGAAAATGATAATAAGTTGATTGGCTAGATTGTAAATGATTTGAAAGTTTTAAAACTTACCGAGTTGTTAAAACTTAAGCAGAATAGGTTCACTTGTTCATTTTGTGCTTTATGAGTTGATTTAAACAATGATCAAAACAAATAAATCATCCATTATTGAAGTAAAGAACACAACTCATTTTTACATGGTTTGGCAACTTGCCTACGTCCATGGGACCAAGTGCAAAAAGAAGCAATCCACTATGTAAAATTTTTCTGTTCAAATACAAAGCAAAAGATAAACACAAGTTGCAAAACACTCCTTGTTTTTGTCAACACATCAATCTTCTCATCTTTGGTTGAACATCAAGCCACCATAGATAGCTTTACTCCATAAGACCATCTGGTCACCCTTGAGCTCCTCTCAAGGTTAAACACCAAAGATGAACTCTAGGTTTAGTAGCTTGAACTCCTCCAAGCAGCAACAATATAACCACGTTCTAAAACAAACTCAAACATCAAGGTAATTTAAGCCTACCTAAGCATTAGGAAACCTAGTCTAAAACAAAGAACCTTAACAAAATATTAAGAGAATCTCAGGGGCATATCTAGGCTTCCTATCAAAGAAAAAAATAAAGAGATCAATATATAGAATTCATGCACCAAAAGTTGGGGGACAATAAAGGGGATGAAAAGCAAATTTGTTTTGCCTTTTTGGGAAAAGATTCTTGAGACTATTAGAAGGCAAAAACTTTTCCAGCACACTATTTTATATAGTGAGATGTGCACATGGACCACAAATGATATCTTAAAAGAGAATAAAATCAATTCAATTGAAAATAGAATGCAATACGTGTTGTGCAAAATATCTACTAGATACGTGTAACCACCTAGACTATGATGTGCCCACACGGCATAAGTGAAAATAGAATAAATTGAGTTGGTTACATTGACAGAGAGTCATCATACTGGAAATGAAACAAAAATGATTGTGTAAGAATAAAAAAGAAATGCTCACAGTATGACTAGTGTTACCACACTAAACTAATAAGTTGACAAAATACTTACAGGATTTGAATGTGACATTTGCACTTAAAACTCTAGGTTATCTATACTATTTATTAGGATTTGCAATAAAGAGAATAGAAGCAGGTATTCTCTTAACTTTATCTAAATATGCTCATGAATTGCTATCTAAAACAAATGTGGCTGAAGCAAAAGCAAGTGCTATTTTTATATGACTACTAACATCAAGTTTATTTTGGAAGATAGACATGCCTTCTTTTTACAGAAGTATCATAGGTGCTTTATAGTACCTAACTATAACAAGGCCTTGTGTATAGAGATAGGCATTTTGCTTGCCTTGATGGGGATCCACTTCGACCCAATCAGTGGGGATTCCCTGAATTTGATGGACAAGGAAAAAAAAATCCCCGCATTCGAGGATGGGGCAGGTATGGAGGTTAAATTGCCCCGATGGAGACCTGCCCCGCCCCCTAATGCCCAATAAAACTTTGACCCATGTCGTCCCCAACCGCCCTATGAAAATCTCGCCCCGCCCCGCCCGGCCCCGAAATTTAATTTTGATATTCTATATAATATTTTTAAATTTAGTCAATTAATTCAATACAATTTAATTACTTAATAATCTAATCACATTGTAATTAAGTAATTAATTAAAGTTTTATTAAATAATTAATTAATCCTTTAAAGATTTGCAATTTGTAAATTTATTGCACTATTACATAACTAAGGTAATTGAGTTTCTCTTCTAAATAAATTATCTAAACTTTAGGAACATTTTAGGAGAAATCTATATTATAAAATAAATATCAAATTGCATAAATTATGTTATCTTTCTAATCAATTAATTAATCATTTATTAACATTGTTTTATTTTACACAAATTCTATTATCATGTCTTTCTAATCAATTAATTAGTCGTAAACTTTATTTACATTGTTTTATTTTTTTTCAATGGTTCACTAAGACTTGATGCAGTGATGTATGATGTATCAATCTTGATTTTTATTTTTATTAATTAGTCGTAAATTATATTAATAGTTTCTGATTCTTCAAACCTTTTCCATTAAAAAAGTAATCAAATCAAATAATTGATTATGAGTTATGAGTTATTAAATATCAATCTTGATATTTAATTTTGATATTCTATATAATATTTTAAAATTTAGTCAATTAATTTAATACAATTTAATTACTTAATAATCTAATCACATTTTAATTAAGCAATTATTTACAATTTTATTAAATAATTAATTAATCCCTTAAAGATTTACAATTTGTAAATTTATTGCACTATTGTGTAAACCAAGGTAATTGAGTTTCTCTTCTAAGTAAATTATCTAAAGTTTAGGAACATTTTAGGAGAAATTTATATTAGAAAAATAAATATCAAATTGCACAAATTTTTTTATCTTTCTAATCAATTAATTAGTTAATTAATTATTTATATATTAACATTTTTTTCATTTTACATGAATTCTATTATCATGTCTTTCTAATCAATTAATTAGTCATAAACTTTATTAACATTATTTTATTTTTATTCAATGGTTCACTAAGACTTGATGCAATGATGTATGATGTATCAATCTTGATTTTTATTTTTATTAATTAGTCATAAATTACAGTAATATTTTTTGATTCTTTAAACCTTTTTCATTAAAAAAGTAATTAAATCAAATAATTGATTATGATTTGTGAGTTATCAAATATCAATCTTGGTATTTAATTTTGATATTCTATATAATAATTTAAAATTTAGTCAATTAATCCAATACAATTTAATTATTTAATAATCTAATCACATTGTAATTAAGTAATTAATTATAATTTTATTAAATAATTAATTAATCCCTTAAAGATTTGCAATTTGTAATTACACTATTACATAAACTAAATAATTGAGTTTCTCTTCTAAGTAAATTATCTAAACTTTAGGAACATTTTAGGAGAAATCTATATTAGAAAAATAAATATCAAATAACACAAATTATGTTCTCTTTCTAATCAATTAATTAGTTAATTATTTATTTATTTATTAACATTGTTTTATTTTACACAAATTCTGTTGTCTTTCTAATCAATTAATAAGTAAACTCATTGAAGTCCATTATGTAATGTAAACCAGTACTTGAGCTTATGTTACATTATGGTGCAAAGTTTTTGCTTATGTAAATAGTAAATATAACATTTTGAACTTATATAACATTATGGTGCAAAATTTTTGGAAAATACTAGAAGTTTATTTAATAGATAACACCAAAAGAAAACAGCTAGTCCCAAAATAAAATATATACTCAAAAATTAACTAAATATACATTGATTTTCATATCAAAATTTTATTCATATATTTCAATGAGTTTTTATTTTACTGTCTAGAGTTATTACTAAAGAATTATACAAAATCAATATTAAAAAAAAAAGTTAAAAATAATTCGTATAAGCCATTCAGGGAAAATTCCCTGTTGAGATTATCTCCATGGGGGAGAATCCCCATGGGGATTAATACCCGTTATTCCCTCACATCCAGTTCGGGTCGGGGTTGGGATGGAAAACATCTCATCCCTGCAAGATAGGATCGGGGATTTCCCGACCCCGTTGTTGGCGAACCTTGAAGGAGTCAGGTACGGGTCTAGGGACCCTAATCCCCAGCCCCAACCTGCCCCGCGCCCATCCCTACTTATATCTTATTTTCCATACACAAGCTTGGCATTCTTGCAAGCTCCCACAATGCAACATTGGCAATAAAAGAGTGCTATGGTCCATCAAAGAACTTTAGCTAGTGGATTGTTCTTTTAATCACGTGGCCATCTGATGCTTGAAGTTTTTTCAGATGTAGACTAGGTAAACAATGTTTGTGATAGACAATCAACAAGTGGATAATGTGTATTCCTAGGAAACAATCTTATTCAGTGGAGCATTAGAAAACAAAGAGTTGCCTTGTCATCAATAGAGGCTGAATATAGATCACTATCACAAGCTACAATTGCATTATTATTCCGATGCCCTAAGGTATCAAATTTACCTTTTCAAGTAATTTTCTTTTTTTTGAATGGAACGGTAAAATGGTCAATTTACATGTATTTTGAGATGTGGCCATTATAAAGTATAAGGGGTGATGGCATTGAAGAGAAATGAGGGTAGAATAGTCATAAAGTTGATTGATATGGTTAAATGGCATAAACCGTAACCAAGGGTATAATGGTCTTTTCATTAAAATCCATATAAATTCAGTATCCATAAAAGTGCATCAAGGGTAAATTAGTCATTTACCTAATGGGATTGCTTAATCAATGTTCTGAAAACCGGACCAGACAATGACCCGTTCAAGGGTCCGGTTTCCGGTTTGACCGGTTGGATCGGTCGGTTGGACCGTAATTTGTAAAATTACATGTTAGTCCCTAAAGGTTTAAAATTCATCAAAAACACCCCTATAATACTCCCTTAAGGTTTGAAATCTATCTAAAACACCCTGTCATGCGAAGATTCTGGTGAGTGGTGACGGCAGCGACGATCGACGGCCAATCGAAGCTGGAATCTTGGGGCTTTTGATGTGTAGGTGCCGGCGACTCTGATGATGGTGCCAAGGAGTTCCATCGGCGCCGGAAATCGCTGGAATCAACAAAAGAACTCTGACGTTCGCGTGAAGTTTAGGTGGACGGCGAGCGACGATGGCTGGACGACGGCCACTGAAAATGGCAGGGTTTTGTAGTGGAGATGCCGTCAAGTCTAATGGCGGTGATTTCTCCCTCGATCGGTGCCGGAATCCGGCGGGATTCAACTACGATTGGACCGCGATTGGACCGCGATTCGGCACTATTCTACCGGTCCAACCGCGGTCCAATCCGGTTTAAATGCAATTAGCGGTTTTTTACGTATTCCGGACCGAAAATGCCACCGGTCACCGGTCAAACCGGTCTGATCGGACGGTCCGGTCCGGTTTTCAAAACCTTGTGCTTAATTACAAAGTGTTTTAAAAAAGGCAAATGGCATTAAATGAGTGCTAATCATTATGTTGCAGTAGAAATAACCAAAATGCCCTTGTATGCAAAATTTATACCAAATGACCCATATCTCTAACTTTGATGCCAATCCCATTTGGGAATTAAAAAAAAATCAAATATTTATAAGATATTTCCTTGATTAAGTCAGCCAACACTCTTAGAATATCAAACTCTCTTCTTCAAGTCTCATTCTCCTCCATTAAAAGCTTAAATTCAAGCTCTCTCTCTCAAATTTTCATAGGATTTCAAGTTGAATTTCAAAGGAGATCACCATCCACACTTAAAACTTCAATTTTAGGGTTTAAGGTGAGTTTCAAAACCCTATTTGTTCTGATTTTTAGTTAAAACAAAAATTTATAAGTGGTTATGTGTGTAAGGTAGAAAGGGTGAACATTTGGAGCTAAGGAGGAGTCTCTTTGTGTTTTGAATACTAAGGTAAGGAAAAATCTCCCTATGACTACAATTGATAACACCTAGGGTTTATGAAACTTATTTTTATCTATGTTAATATGAGTATGATGCTATGTTTTGGTTATGGATTGTTTAAATGGGTGTGTTGATTGGTGTATGTGTGCATATGGAGGATGATTATGCCAATTAAGAGATTTGTAGTTGGATGATGTTTTCGCACTTTTTGGATCTGTAAAAAGGAAGGGTTTTATGGCCTTTTATAATTAGAATGATATGGCAAATGATATGAATGTACAAATGAAGGTGACATGGTTAAAATGAATAGAATTCGGATTTGGCTTTTTAAGACTAATACTGTACATGCTTCACTGAATCGGTCATAACTAAAGTTATAGAAGTCTAATTGAGTTGATTCTTGAAGTATTAAAAATTTTAGAAATAGACCTAAAACTTTTATGTTTTAGCCAAAAATCAATTTGAATTGGAAGATGAGGGAAAAAATTGCTTGAAAAGTGACGAACTATATGGCATCCACCTTCTTAATGGAAATTCCCTTTTTTTTTTTTTTTTTTAATTCTAGTAAACCCCTGAATAAGCTTACTATTGAAATTCCTTGTATTGTATGAGAAATTGAATGAATTAAGTTAAGGAATTTAGTAGGAGAATATTCATGTCATGGAGTTTTGATAAATTGATTGATGAGTTGTGCAATTGGCCAAGGGTACATGTTAAATGAATGAATAGCATGATTGAGCATAGGAGATGTTATTCCATATGTTTGCATTCATAATGGTAATGCATATAGCTTATTTAGTTGACGTATAAAAAAATTTATGAAATGTTAAAGAATGAATTCCATGAGTCTCTTGAGGTATAAACCAAGATCAGAGGAATGGAATTCTTGTAGAAACCATGAGTCCTTTGAGGTGATGACCAAGAACAAGGTAATGGTTCAAATGAATCTGATCGGATAATAAAGACTAATGAAAATATCAAGTACAAAGACAAAAGAAATAGGCATGCCATGTTTATGAATATTGCATAAGTCATATATATTCTGTGTTATTTTATGTATGGTTATGCTATGACTTATGTTTATGAGAAAAGTCCAAAGTGTATGACATGTTTTATGAACTTGTTAAAGTCAATGAATGAAGGTCATGTCTTGTAGGTAGGTAAGGTTCTAAGTAATATACTTGTATAATGAACCTTAATAGTTTATAAATGGCCATATTCCCTCACTGAGCGATTAGCACTCACCCCAGGAAATGTTTTAAAATGTTTTGCCGGTAAGGATTAAGGCATGAAGCTGTAAGAGGATTCCGAGGGACGCTATGAGCTTGAAGGGATGTTTTAATTATGACTATTGAATGGTTTTGCTAGTATTTAGTGTAATAATTATGTTTATATCTCATAATGCAATAAATATGTCCATGTTATAATGGAGTATATATGTTTGTGTTAATAAAAGAAATCAAATTGCTAGTAAAATTTGTAAAAGTGTGTATGTTCTAGTAAGTACTACCATGGATTTCATAATTTTCTCCAAGAAAGAAAACTATATTATTTGACTTGTACAATGAACTTATTATAGTTTATATATATATGTATATATGTTTATAAACTACAAGTTTATTCTTTAAATATGATTTTAAATAAACTTCTTTTCTAGGCGTGCGTTTTTTAGATTTTCAATGGCCAAAGAATACTTAAGAAATACCCGGCTATGAAGGGGTTTTACAGTTAGCATGGATTCAAAATGTGCTTTGATGCCAACTTAGCTGTGAGTTTCAGAATGTTAAAGCTACAGAAAAATATAAATGAGATCACTGATAAATTTCTCATTCTCTTTCTAAATTTTATACTCTTTAAGTTCTTCAGTACATATAAATGAGAACGAAAAAAAATTAAAATCTAAAAAAATTGAGAAAGGTTAAAATCTAAAAAAGAACATAACAAAACAAAGAGTTGCCTTGTCATCATTAGAGGCTAAAGCCTGAATATAGATCACTATCACAAGCTTCGATTGAGTTAGCATGGATTTAAAATGTGCTTTGATGCCAGGTTAGCTGTTATTTATAGAATGTTGAAGCTCCAGAAAAATATATTTTTCCTAATATAAAAAGGGAGAACGACATTTTCCCACCCAAGGTTTGATGAAACGACACTTTCCCACCCATCAAGTTTCAAAATGACACTTTCCCACCTTTCGTTAGGTTCTGTTAGTGTTTTCAGTTAATATTTGACTGAAAAGATGAAAATACCCTTAAATAGTTTATTATAAATTAAAATTAGTTATTCAAAGTCTTTATTCGATTATTTATTAGTCCAAGTATAAAGATACATTTTTTTCTTTATTTATTTAATTAATTATAAATATTGATTTTTTTATGTTAAGTAGTAAAAATGAGAAACATTATAAATAATAGTAATGTGATATTGATGACATTATAAATAAATACAGTATTAAGATTATTTAACTTTAAACAATTTTATAGCATTACTCTTAACTTTTTAAGTGAGGTTAACTATTTTTTTTTTTAAATTTTTAATATTTGACCTTTTGGCTAATTAAAAAATAATAAAAAATTTATAAAGTAAAATATTTAAGGGTATTTTCGTCTTTTTAGTAAAATATTGACGAAAAACATAACAGAATTTAACGAATGGTGGGAAAATATCATTTTGACACTTGATGGGTGGGAAAGTCTCGTTTCGCCAAACCTTGGGTGGGAACATATCATTCTCCCCTATAAAAACTATGTGCAAGCTGATTTCCTAGTTAATGAAAATCAGTGATAAATATACATGTAAATGAAAAGAAATTAAAATCTAAAAAAATTGAAAAAAAGTTAAAAATCTAAAAAGAAATTAGCAGAACATAACAGATAAGCTTTTCCTGCTTCTGTGTCTTCAATATTTGTTCTTTCGACGAGTGATTGTCAGCTAAATACCTCGGGAAGGGGAAGGAATCTCAAGAGCGATAATAATTGAATGCAAAAAGTACAAAGTATTTGCTAGAACCCAAAAAGTTTTAACTGTTTGTCATGAATAATCTTTTTTTTTTTTAACTAATAAATAATGTATGCATACTGTGTTATTAACAAAGACGCGAATAACAAGGTTTTATAAATAAAAATAATTTTTCTTTGTTACTGTCCGCTATGATTGGTTTTTGGTCCAGTGACAACGTATCCCGTATTCCCGTTTATTATGCTTACAAATTTGTCTAGTACAGTAGGGGTTTTACTGTTGGTATCAAAGCATGATTTTGGGTGTTCGAAATGATGTTTTGATTGAATTGTTATAGTTATTTTATATTTAATTGATGACGAAAATGGTTTTTGTAAGTAATGAAAGTATCATTCCTTATGCATCCCCAAGATACTCTCTCCAGTCGATTGTTGTAAGTGTTTTCTTTACTTGCTTAGTGAATAGAATTGGCTAATGTTGATTGAAATTTGTGTGAGTAAAGGGTATAACAACGAGGCATTCACGAAAGGTTAATAGGAGGGGCGAGGAGAATGTTAATGGAGCAGGCGCTAATGAGCCAGTCACTGGTTGACGGTTTGACACTGTTCTTTGATTTGATTGACTGCTTTGATTGCTCCAGGACAAATTTGGTTAATTCCCCCAACCAAGATTGTAAGCGTTCGAGAAGGAGTCATTTTGCAGTCTTTGTGAACTAACCATGTAATTCACTTGCTCAGTTGTTGAGAAGAGTAACTGGTTTCCATCTTGGCATTCCACACTCCCATGGTTTCCTGCACAAAATTCACAAGTTATAAAAGGTGAGTGAATAGAATTTACATTTATACCTCCCAATTGGCTTTGAAGTGATGCAATTTGTACAGATAATGTGGCGAACTCATCGACTTCATGTAGATCCATTGTTCTCTTTGGCATTCCTCTCTCATTAGGTCTTTAGTAGTTATTGTTGGTTATCACCTCAAGCAATTCATAAGCATCTTCTGGGGTCTTGTTATTTAAGGCTCGCCTGCTGCCACATCTATCATAGTTTGAATATTTGGTACCAACCCATTTTAAAATGTTTGGACTTGTATCCAAAACGGTAGACCATGATGTGGACATTTCCTTAACAACTCCATATAACTCTCCCAAGCTTCATATAGTGATTCATCATTGCCTTGCATGAAAGAGATAATGTCGTTTCTCATTTTTGCCATCTTCTCTTGTGGGAAGTATTTTGCAAGAAACTTCTAAGCTAATCTATCCCATGTGGTGATTGTCCCAGCTGGGTGTGACATGAGCCAACCTTTTGCCTTATCTCTCAGTGAAAATGAGAAAAGTCTCAGCCTAATTGCATCATTAGTCATTCCATTAACCTTGAATGTGTCACATATCTCTAGAAAGCTAGTGATATGCAAAATTGGATCCTCATATGAATTTCTACCAAATTGGACTGACTATTGGATAATCTGAATTATTGTCAGCTTAATCTCAAAGTTCACTACAACAGGTGGCCTTGTAATACCATAATTGCATTCTTGCATCATTGGTATGGCATAATCCATCAACATTCTATGTACTTCTGCCATGATCTCCACATGCACTACAAGAAACAGTTAATTAAGCTTAACTACAAAATAAAAATAAAAACTACAAAGAAAAGAACTCCAGCTTAAGACTATACAATATTTACGATTAACTACAAAAATGAAATAAAAGCTTCAATTTAGCACTACACTAGATACTATCAATATTAATAACCAACTATCCTCAGCAACAGCGCCAAAAACTTGATGCGTGATTTTTCATAAACATGCAATATGTAGCAAGTGCACTAGTCACAAAAAGTAATAAAGTGATAAGTAGAGTATCATTCCCACAAGGATAGTGTTACTAAGTACCGATTTCTCTAGTATAAGTTCTAACTAAAGCAACAATAAATTGGATTGACGGAAAATTAACAAACTAAATACAAATTAACAAAATATAAATGAATGATAATGAAATTAAAGCAAAATCCAACAACTTAACTAATTAAACAATGCTAAAAAATGCTAGGGTGTTGATTTCACCTAGATACGCTAACTGAAATCATAGAATCTATTACCTAAGTTCTAATTCCTTGATTGAAAATCAAATTCCCTAAGTTGTAAAACATACCTTCTCATGCTATATTTTCCTACTTATCCCTATTAAGCTTTCCCACTCAACAAAATGAAGACTAATAGTTCAAAGTCTCTTAAACTTTGTGGAATTCTATCTAGATTTCATATATCACGTTTATCTATCTCTAGTTTTCGCTCAATCTATGGTATTTATCCTAAGAGGCACAATCACAAATCACTTCTCAGTCTCATTGTGAACGACATACATTTGAATGGTGATCAAGCATCCAAAAATCATTAAGCAAAGAGATAAAAAGTCAATCATGAAATTAAAACTCAAAGTAAATCAATTCATATAAATTTAAATCATTGTATCAAGGTTACATCAAACCCTAACTAAACAACTCAGTTCATACTCAAAAACAAAATAAAATGACAAAAACAAACTAAATAAGGGTTCATCATTGAAAAACAAGCAAAAGATGGAGAAATCTTCTCTAATTTGAAGCCTAAAGCTTCAATAATCTTCTCCTTCCAAGAGCTGCCTTCCAAATGACGAACCAAGACCCTTTTCCCTTCCTATTCGTCCTAATTTATACCTCTCTCACTTAAGGATAAAGCCCTAGCAAGTCAAAAAGCTCGTATTACTTTTCACATCTGATGTAGTTTTCGCCGCAGCGAAGCGTTTTCTTGCCACTGTAAGGATCTTTCAGGCCATATTTGAGCATGATAGAGTTTGCATCTGGAAAGGTGTTAAACATGTGAATTTTATCCCTTTCAATTATATTTCTATACTTCAAGAATAGGCCCAATCTGAGGTCTACATCTCAAGTTATGACAAACATACTGAAGCACGTCCAAAGACGTTTTTCTTCGATTCCCAACATACTGTTTATGACTTCAAGCCAAGTTTTCACCCTTGTCTAGTCAGAATTACGAAACACCAAAACATGAAAGTTGTAGCTCTGCTTCTTAGCTTTCCAAAGCTTTTAAATTCAAGTCATTCTGAGTTTCCAAGCTCAAGTTACGCGATTTACGCTCAAAACTGTCATTTATGCTAAAAATCATCATTTAGGCTTGCAAAGACAAATAAATAGAATTAGGTAGCAATTATGGCCCAAACCGTATTAGAAGTATCCTAAATCCTATCGAAATTCAATGCAAAATCATGGGGCAAAATAGGATTATCAGAAAGCATCAAATGCATATGATTTTTCTCTTAAGAAATCAATCCATGCAAATCTAGAATAATCATCAACACATACACATACGTATCTCTTGCACTAATGCTCTCAATTTGCATAGGACCCATTAAATCCATATGAGGAAGTTCTAAAACACTAGAGGTGGTTAAATGAGATAGGGGTATGTGAGCACTCTTGGTCTACTTACCTTGTTTGCAATGGCCACATACTTTACCTTTAAGAAAATCTAGTTTAGGCAGACCTTTGGCAGCATCCTTCTTGGAAAGTTTCACAAGGTCTTTAAAGTTCATGTGTCCAAGCTTCTTGTGCCATAGTTTCACGCAATATGTCTTAGTGCTCAAACAAGAAACTTTGTTAGACAACAAATAGCAATTATCATTAGACCTATTTCCTTTAAGCAAGGAAGTACCTTCACCATTCAAGACTTGATATTTGGTTTTTTAAATTGCACAACAAAGTCTTTATCACATATGTGGCTAATGCTAATCAGATTGTCTTTTAGACCCTCAACATACAAAACATCATTTAACATGGGGAAGCCAGGAACGTCTATTGAACCTTTAACAAGAATCTTACCTCTTTTTCCATTTTCATAGGTAACATGGCCAACATCAAGAAATTCAAGGTTAGTCAAAAGAGCATTATTACCAGTCATATGCCTAGAACAACCACTGTCAAAGTACCATTGATTATCTTGAAATGCAAGCAATGATGTATGTGTAACAAAATAGTTTACACTTAACTTGGGTCTCCACACCTTTTTGTTCTTAGAAATTAGTTTTGAATGTGGTGACATGAGAGAATGGTGTGGCGACATTTTAGAAAGCATTTCATGATTTTTAAGATGCTTTTTCATATAGGAAATGAATTCGAAACATTTTAGTCTAATGTGACAATTCCTATGACAGAAATGACAAACTGGAATGAACCTTTTTACCTTTACAAATTGCTCACCAACCTTAGCAACAGCAACAAAAGGAGATTATGAGGCCTTGGCGAATGTGCTCACACCAGATTTTTATGTGCTTGTACCAAAAGTAAATCACAAACCAGATTTATCCCAAAAAATCTTTCCTTGGTCAAGAACTTCATCAAGCTTGTATGAAATTGCATTTAACCTTTCAACAATGGCCTTTGCCTCAGTTAGTTCATTTAAAGCTTCACATAAAAAAAGACTTTTTGTTGGACATCCCAGAAGACAAGATTTTCACTTTATCAAACAAGATTTTCTTGTCTTTAACCAAAGATGCTTTCTCGGCTTCAAGAGACCTTACCTTCTTGATTGCCTTTAGCCATGATTCATACATCTTATCATAGGCTTCCTATTGCTCTTTATAGACATCACAAGAGTCATCAAAGGTCACACTTTCACTGTCCTCTTGATTACCTGTAAAGGCTAAAAAATTTCCATTTTCATTAGGGTCATGTTCCTCACTATCATTGTCATCACTCTCACTTAGGGCGGCAACCATTACTTTACATTTTTTGTTTAGAGTGTTGGCACACTCAGATTGGATATGGCCATAGCCCTCACGCTCAAAACACATAATGCCTTTGTTTTTCTTCTCATTTGTTTTGAAAATCCTTTTGAAAAGGCACCTTGACTAGTTTGGTCAAAACTTTTTTCACATAAGGTTGTTTTCCCTTTTTCCCTGCATTAGGTTTTCTCATGTTCTTTTTCAAAAATTTGGCAAAATTTTTTGAGATCAAAGCACATCATCATCTTCCATATCACTAGCATCAACATCATCAAGGGGTTCAAAAATTACCTCATGCTTTAATGCAAGACCTTCACCTGATTTTTGTCCCATTTTCTTAGGTTGAGTTCAAATGTTTGCAAGGATCCAATCAACCCATCCAACTACATAATTTCAAGGTCACGACATTCCTCAATGGAGGTCACCTTTGACATGAATCTGTTAGGCAAGAGCATAACACTTTCCTAACAAGCTTAGAGTTAGAACAGATCTTACCCAAGGCATAACATTCATTAGTCGCATCACACAATCTACCATGAAAATATGTAATTGTTTCATCTTCATGCACGACAAGATTTTCATAGTCAGTTACCAATCTTCTAAGCCTAGTCTTTTTCACAGTGTCTGTTCCTTCATTTTTAACTTAGAGTTTATCCTAAGCAACCTTTTCAATCTCACAGTTAGCAATATTTTTCACATGATTTATACTAACAACATTAAAAATGGCATGAAGGGCTTTTGAGTTAAAGTTAGAAGCATTAAACTCAGCCTTGGTCCACTATTCTATTGGTTTTGGTTTGCTCACATCTTCCTCTTCAATTTCAGGTGCACTCCAACTAACCACACATGACATCCATACTCTCTCATCAATGGATTTCAAGAACGTTCACATCCTAGGTTTCCAAAAAGGGTAGTTGGGTCCCTCTAACACAGGTAGTCTATTGGTAGACCCACCTTCACTTAAAAAGTTCATGGTAAAATGCAGTAGGTGTTGTCACAGCCAAAATTGATGTGCTCACACACAAGCACAGTAAACAGGGGTCGTGACCCATAGCATGGTCAAACAAAAAAGGCCGATGAGGCAACACAGAATACATATATGGTCACACGAGGTCTGTAGCGAGCAAACTGCTCAGAATCGCAAAATAAAAGCAAAAATGCAACAAATACCAAATCAAGACAAAAGCACAAATAACGAGTAACAATCTACTGAAATGACTCTTCAAAACACGCTCTAATACTAAATGAAAGTTTTAATTACTTTACTAAGTAGATTAAACTTAAGCAGAATGGGTTAAACTTGTACATTTTGTGCTTATGGGTTTGTTCATTCATCGTCAACACAAACTAAACATCCACGACAAAATGTAAAGTACGAAAGCAAATTTACATGATTTGGCAACCTGCCTACATCCATGGGACAAAATCTAAATGAAGCTAATCCACTATGATAAACATTTATAGTTCAATTAAAAAGCCAAAGTTAAGCATCAGTTGTAAAACACTCCATGTTAACACTCCATGTTATGACAACACTTCAAATTTCACCCTTTGGTTGAACTTTGAACTACCATAGCTAGCTTTACTCCATGAGACCACCCAATCAGTCTTGAGCTCCTCCAAGGTTCAACACCAAAGGCACATGTTAGCTCCAAAAATTGAAATCTCATCAAGCATCATCATCATCATCATCATCATCATCATCATCAAAGAAACCAAGTATGAACAACACTCAAAAACAAGGGTTAATAAGGTATTTATAAGCCTACCTAAGCATAATGAAACTTGATTCAAAACAAAAGAAACCTCAAAGAATATGCAAAGAACTTTTGGAGGTATATTCAGGCTTCAAGGAAAATGCAATGTTGAAGATGAATATAAAGGAAACTTGCTCAACAATGCAAGGGGACAACTAGCCAAAAAACACTTTTTGATTTTAGCCATTTTAGGAAAGTTTTCAACAAATTTTCTAAGGTACGAGTGTCATCACACAGACACTTCGTCTCATGACACCAGAAAAATATAAAATGATTGTGCATTAATAAAGTGATTTTACGACATCAAAAATCAATGTCACCACACTAAATTCATAATTTAACAAAAATACTTATAGTAACAAAGTAGTAAATTTAGTACTTACATGCTCTTTATCAAACTCTTTTCATTCATAAATCTCACTTCCATTGTTTGACAATAGAATTAGATTTTATGATTGTAGTACTTGAATTTTCCAAGACCTAATTTGTAAACATCTTTGATGGATATTACTAGCACCCTAAACAAGTCATCTGTAAGATATTCTCTTGAAAGGAAGTAGAATAAAGGTTTAATGAGATATTTAGAAGAATTAAGGAAGTTAAGTCAAATTAGAGGATGAATCTAGTTTGGATCCATTTGCAAAGCGGAGCTAGATTGCAAATTTCCCTAAAACACTCACTCTATTCATCCTATCTGATTTCCTACGCTTCCAAGGGATGTATTCTCCTAAAACTCTATTTGCTTGACTATAGAAGGAGGCTAATGGCATTGGATGATTATAACAATTCATACGAGAAAAACACCATGCTTGGGCATTCCTATTCGCAGAAACCTTGTTTATATTGTAGGGATCAGCAGCGTTGCAATTCAGGACAACTCTAGAGAAGTCAATCTGAGGGCAGAGTGGAAAAGTCATAAGCAGACCAAGGGCAAGATAATCTATTCATATTGATGCTATGTTTTGGCATCGACAATAAATTAAAAGAGAAAATAAAAAATTTGAATTAATAAAACAAGGAATTATCATGCGTTGAGTATACATATAACTCTTTTATATATGTCTTATTTAGTAATTTTATAAGGGGTAAAATTATGATTATAAAAATACTAATAACACTACCCTTAACTTTATTTTGGTTAGTTTAATTATCTTTAAAGTATCAATAATGTTAAATTCAGTTTTCTTATAATGTGTTACAGTAGTGGATTAATTGGACTTGTTTTAGTAGATTTCTTTAACTAGTACAATAAATTATTTCAATTATCAATCTCTAGAATATTCTTCTATTTCACTATGAGCTTCTTCTTTGTTTATTTGATGGTAAATTTTGTTGTACTATAATGCATAAACAGTTCATGTGAAAAGCACACGAGAATAGTGGCGAGTTTTATTAATTTGCAAGCCTAATTAAAAAGTTGACATTAATTATGTTTTTAATTGTCCTTAGATTTAAATGGTTGCCCATGTTATCTCTGTTTCAATCCTCATCTTTTTCTTTTTAAATTCACTTAAACAATTTATTGTTAAAGATTTTCCTCAAAATCGAACTTAACTAGTAAGTTAGAAGAAAGATCAGTATTAAATAAGTATGAAAAAAAATTATTACGAAAACATTGGAAATTAATTCATCGCAGTAGTTAATTAATTAATTTGTTAAGAGATTAAAAATTGTGGTCATATTACATGAATTGGCTGTGATTATCAACTCCTGTTAATTATTGGTTATTAAATTGTGGTCTATAATTAATTGAATGAATATAAATATATAAAAGCTTAAAGCAAAGGATATAAATATATCTTAATTAATTAATGTGCATCACTTTATTCCAAATCACTAAAGAGTTGTAGTAATGAACTTATGATGTCCACGTTCATGATGCCCATTATAACCACTAAGTGCATAACCACTTTGCTAAGTGTCCTTTATATTACTTTAAAACGATATAGATTGAAAAACAAAAAATCTATGAACCAAGTTACTTAATTAAAGTTAACAAAAGACAATCAACTTGCATATACTTTAACTTTAACCAAGTTAATTAATATTACTTTAAAGTGATATACAACAAATCGTTTTTTAATTTATATTTGATCGATCCTTTTGAGACTAGACTTAATTACGATAAACCATATATATTTATGAGGCATAGTATTGAAAGTTTTGTGCACACTGTAGTACATATATAGTAGTGAAGATCAGTCTTCTGGCATTCTTCTGGCATTCATCTGGCAACCAACCGCCCTATCAGTTTTTTAGAATCATTATTATCGTATGCGTGAATAATGTAGAGTGGTACTATGAGAAATTATGATACAATAGGGATATCATGTGACCCGCACACCAATCAATACTAGGGCTGTCCAAATTATCCGAAATCCAAACAAACCATAATTACTAAAAAGTCACATATTAAATTAGTAATTTTTTTGGGGTAATCAAGCTTTAATAGAAAGAGAAAGAATGTACAAATAGACCTATAAAAGGCAGCCACCACAGGACAAATCCCTATGATAGGATCAAAAACAAAAGTTTAACAAAGACAAAAGAGCTACACAAAACACTATCTTTCAATGCACATCCTACCACAAGACAATATCCCTTGGTTATGATGAAAACAAAAGCCTATACAAGACCAAGACCATCTCTAACACACATACACAAGGCAACCATCACCAAAACAAAGCCAACCAACAGAAATCATCCTTTAAAAATGCACATTGGTAACTCCTAATCATGAGCAAGACTTATATTACTAATGGTTCTCTCATCTTCCTAAAATTCATAGCTCTATCCCTGACAATTAACTTATTCATAGTAATGATTGAAGTTGCATCCTTGTACTCCCCACAAACACTCTATTGTTACTTTCCTTCCAAATCCAATAGACAGAAGCACCCAAACACAACTTCCCTAAGGCTTATTCCTCCTCCAATTAAGGGACAAGACTTAGTAAAGTTACATGTGAAGAAAAGATGGTCCAATGATTCACGGGCCGAATTGCAAAAACAACAACAAGAGTTTTGAGAGATACCATACCTCCCCTACTTGTCCTTGCTGTTAAGCTTCCCCTTGATGGCCATCCAAAGGGTCAAAGCATGTCTAGGGATAGATTTCGAAAACCACACAAGATGGCACCAATCAGCCTTAGTCTTCTCACCCTAATTTCATTCTAAGCCGAGTTAACCGAGAAGCCTTTAGCTACAAAAGGGACCCAAACCTCTCTATCCTCCCTTATAGTGGGGTTGAAATTAACCATCCCTTTCATCTCCAATATGGCACAATAGTTTGCCACTAGCCATTTCAACTCATCAAGATTACAAATCTCACTAACCAGGTTTTTCAAAATGTTAATTGCATTAGTGTTATCATAAAACATAGTCACACACTCTTGATCAAAACCATAATCATGCAACATTTGTTTGATCCACAAAACCTGAATACAACAGCTCCCTATGACAATGTATTTATCTTCTGTAGTTGACAAGGAGATCGAGTTTTGGTTTTTCCTGTACCATGTCACTAAGTTGTTACCAAGATAAAAGAATCCATCTAAAATGTTTTTTCTTATTCTAAGCTTCCAACCCAATCAACATCACTGTAACCAACCAAGGTAGAGTTAGTATCATATGAAAACCACAAACCTAGGTCACATGTACCTAAGATGTACTTAATAATCCTCTTCACTACTGTCAAGTGAAGTTCAAATGGGTTAGCCTGATATCTTGCACAAATTCCTGCACTAAAGCATATGTCTAGTCTATTAGCAATGAGGTACAATAGGCTTTCTATCATGCTCCTATACAACTTGGTGTCAGCCTTTTTTCCATGTTTATCCTTGGACAATCTAAGGGTAGAGTTCATTGGTGTTTTGGCATGTTTTGCATTTTCAAGTCGAAATATTTTCAACATATTTTTGACATATTTAGTTTGTGACAAAAACATTCCATTCTCAAATTGTTTAATTTGAAATCCTAAAAACATACTAAGTTCCCTTACCATGCGTATCTCAAACTCATTTTTCATTTAGCAAATAAACTCTTGAGACTCTGTGTGTGAAGTTGACACAAAAACTATATCATTTATAAAAATCTATGCACACAAAACATTACCTTTAATATACTTAATGAACAAGATTTTATCAGCATTACCTCTCTTGTAATTGTGTTCAAGGAGAGAGGTAAGTCTCTCATACTAGGCATGTGAGGCATGTTTCAGCTCATAAAGTGTTTTCTTCAACTTTTGGACATGATCAGGTTTGGATAAATCTTGAAATCCAACAGGTTCTCCACATAAAGCTCCTCCATCAACATCCCATTTAGAAACGCACTCTTCACATCCATCTAATATAGCTTGATCTTCAAACAACATGCAACAACCAACAACAATCTAATTGACTCAAGTCTAGCAACCAGAGAAAAAGTCTCATCAAAGTCCATTCCCCCTACTTGCATATATCTTTGAGCAACAAGTATGGCTTTGTTCCTTACAATGTTTCCAAACTCATCAGACTTGTTCTTGAAAATCCATTTTGTCCCAATGACATTGGTTACTTTAGGTCTAGGAACTAGACTCCAAATGTCATTCCTCTCAAACTATTCAAGCTTTTTATGCATGGTAGCAATCCAATAGTCATCCTCAAGAGCTTGTTTGACATTCTTGGGCTTTGCAAGAGAAGCATAACACAAATGGTTAATTTCATTCATTCTTTTCCTTCTTGTAACCATTACCTCATCAGAATCTCCAATCACAATTGATAGAAGATGAGCTTTCTTGATCTATGAAGGTGGTTCTTTTTTGGTTAAGGTATTTCTCTCGGTAAATTCATTAGTTAGATCAACTGTTAGTTCAATCCATTCATTTTGTGAAAAGTATTCAAAATTTGGTTCTTCTTCTAATTGAGCTCCAATTGTATTCACATCTACTGAAGATGATGGCACATTTATGTGAGCTTCTAGTGCATGAGGTTTAGATGTGTTCACATCCTCATGACTTGTGGACACATTCTGTGGGACAGTCTTGCTATCAATTTCATCTACCTGTGAATATTCTTAATAATTTTCTTTTCTCTTAAAAACTCTATTGGAAATGTGACAAGCAATGTTGACTGCTCTAGTCCACAATCTCTTAGGAAGTTTCTTGGCATTCAACATCACTCTTGCCATTTTTTGAAGCACTATATTCTTCCTTTGCATAACACCATTTTGTTACAGTGTCTTTGGAGTTGAAAATTCATGTTTAACCCCTTGCATGCCACAAAACTAAGCAAAGTTAGCATTCTCAAACTCCTTCCCATGATCACTTCTAATTCTTATAACTTTCTTCACCAAGCAAGTCTGTTCAAGTTGCACTTTCTTAACCAAGACTTGAAAGGCATCAGAAGCATTAGATTTTTCTTCTGGGAAATCAACCCAAGTATATCTTGAAAAGTCATCCACATAAAAATAAACATACCTCTTCCCACAAATGCTTTCGGTTTGCATTAGACCCATAAGATCTATATTAAGCAATTCCAAAACACAAGAGATGTAATTAAACGAGACAAAAGTTTGTGTGAGATCTTTGTTTGCTTACCTTGTTGACAAGGGCAACAAACTTTACCTTTTAGAAATTCAAGTTTGGGTAGACCTTTTAAAGCATCCTTTTTGGAAAGTCTCACAAAAGTCTTTGAAGTTCATGTGTCTAAGCTTCTTGTGCTACAAATCTGTTAGAGTAGGTGCCTGATAATCATATTTTACACTATGATTTTGCATTGAATTTTGATAGGATTTAGGAGACTTTTAATACAATTTGGGCCATAATTGCTACCTAATTCTATTAATTTGTCTTTGTAGGCTTAAACGATGATTTTTAGCATAAATGACAGTTTTGAGCATAAATTGTGTAACTTGAGCTTAGAAACTCGGAATGACCTGAATTTAGAAGCTTTGGAAAGCTAAGAAGAAGAGCTACAATGTTCATGTTTTGGGTTTTTCCTAATTCTGACTGGACAAAGGTGAAAACTTGGCTTGAAGTCGTGAAAAGTACGCTGGGAACTGAAGACAAACGTCTTTGGACGTGCTTCAGTATTTCTGCCATAACTTGAGCTGTAGACCTCGTATTGTGCTGATTCGTGAACGACCAGAAAGATAATTGAAAGGGATAAATTTAATACCTATAACACGTTTCCCGATTCAGAATATATCATGCTCAAATTTGGCCCAAAAATCTTCGCTGCGGCGAAACCTGCATTAGATGTAAAAATAAAACGACACATTTTGGCTTGCTAGGGCTTCGTCCTTAAGTGAGAGAGGTATAAATTAGAGTGAAAAGGAAGAGAAAAGGGTTTTGGTTCGTCATTTGAGAGGCAGCTCATGGAAGGAGAAGATTATTGAAGATTTGGGCTTCAAATTAGAGAAGATTTCTCCATCTTTTGCTTGTTTTTCAATGATGAATCTTGATTCAGTTTGTTTTTGTTATTTTATTTCGTTTTTGAGTATGAACTGAGTTGTTTAGCTAGGGTTTGATGTAATCTTGATACAATGATTCAAATTTATATGAATTGATTTACTTTGAGTTTTAATTTCATGATTGAGTGTTTATCTCTTTGCTTGATGACTTTTGGATGCTTGATCATCATTCAAATGTGTGTTGTTCATAATGAGACTGAGGAGTGATTTGTGATTGTGCCTCTAATTGGGATAAATACCGTAGATTAAGCAAACGCTAGAGATAGGTTTACGATCTATGAAATCTATATAGAATTCCATAAAGCTTAAAATCCTTTGAACTATTAATCTTCAATTTGTTGGGTGTGGAAGCTTAATAGGGATAAGTAGGGAAACGTAGCCTGAGAAGGTATGTTTTACAGCTTAGGGAATTCGATTTTCAATCAAGGAATTAGAACTTAGGTGATTCTATGATTTGGGTTAGCATATCTAGGTGAAATCAACACCCTAGCATTTTTTTAGCATTGTTTAATTAGTTAAGTTGTTGGGTTTTGCTTTAATTTCATTATCATTCATTTATATTTTGTTAATTTGTATTTAGTTGTTAATTTTCCATCAATCCAATTTATTGTTTCTTCAATTAGGACTTAAACTAGGGAAATCAGTACATAGTAACACTATCCTCATGGGAACGATACTCTACTCATCACTCTATTACTTGTGCGACTACTATACTTGCTACATTTGCATGTTGTAGTTTCAACGCATCAGTGCCCTAGAGCCAATCAATTTTTGTAGAATTGACTCTTTGTAATAATGTTCATTGATCAATAAAACACATTTTATTCTATATCATGCAAATCATACTACATGTATTGGTATATGTCCTTAGAATGGTAGAACCTTGACGAGGGTATCAAGTGTTTCAAATCTTGATAGTAAGAATCCGGTGATCACATATGGTGGCCATTCTAGAAATGTCCGTAGCCCCAATATTATTTTGACCAAGGACACATATAATATGGTAAGGCTATCATAATGTTGAACGATCCTGTCAAAAGGCAGTGACTGATCTCACTTGCCAAGGCTGTTTGTTGACAATCTGGTGCAACACATGGGTGCTTACTGTAGGCAAGTTCACTGGATTGACTCACTAGAGGGTTCCATATAGATGGTAACCCAGTGTCTATGGAACAAATCCTTTAACGAATGGTGGTGCATGTGATCCTTAGACTTGAAATCATCAGAGCACCTCATGCATCGATTGGTTTAGTTTGACACTAGCCCAACACAGTTCTATTTAGAGTTGTCAATACGGTAGTGATTGGCTGCATCGAGGAGTGTAAAAAGATTATAATGGATCAACAGAGGATTCATCACTCTCGGGTAAGGGAGAAGTTATCTCACTACACAATTTAGTAAATGACAATAATACTAAAGTTGTGGCCGCAGTAAGATTGAGTTGTTGCTCAATCTAAATTTATTATTCCAGTCATTGGTCCAGTAACTAACTACAGATATATCGAGAGTAATTGAGGTTGATACTATTTATGTGTCTCGGTTTTGATAAGATAATAGATGATGAAAGGATTTGATTGCATGGTAACCATATTGTTGACAGGCAGCTATTTCGCTAAATCTGAATATATCGGGTGGCCATGATGCCTTTCTAGGGGCTAATCTTAGTCTGAATGTAATGAGACAATTAATTAGTGTTAATCGCGATACTACTCACTGCTAGTATGATGAGGAGCCTATGGGCCACACATATAGAAGATAATTTAAGAATCAATTTTTGCAAGGGACATTTTCGTATTTTAGGACAAAATGGTATTTTGGTAATCTCACAGTGCAATTAGATTTGCTGATGTTGTTGCCTAGATTTAATGTTAAATCAAATCAGTGAGATTACATTTAAATATATGTACGCATATATTTAAATGAATTATTATTATTGTTAAATGTTAATATGTTTTATAAATATATTAATTGATTTTAATTACATTACTAATAATTAAAATAAAATACAAATTAAGCGTGTTTGGATACAAAGGTTAATGAGGGTTGAAGCCCATTCCTATCGCTAAAGGGATTAGGGTTTTCACATACGCACTATATAAGTGCATGTGTGTTGAGAGAATAAAAGAACAATTCATTTTATTCATTGAAAGAAAAGTTGAGGCAGCCCTCTTTCTCTCCTTTTACTCTGTCACATTTTCCCTTTTGCTTGAATCAAAATTTTCTTTGATTCAAGTTGATTCTTGAAGCCAAAGAGGATCTAGCAAATCCCTTTTTGGTTCTTCGATTGTCTTCATGTGGTTCACCGTTCGTTCGATTCTACTTGAATTGGTAGCGAATCCAAATCAGAGACAAAGTGAAGGAGCCTCCAAATGTGCATAAGATCTCTGATCCTTGTGCGGATTGTTTATATTTCCTGCTGATTTTTTATTCAACATATTAATTATATAATCTATACTCTGATCTTGGGTTTTAAAGGAATCGATTTATCCTTTATTTTTTTGTTTTTCTGCTGCATTGGGTAGATCAATTCCTAACAAAATTAAAACAACTCGTGTTTATGCTAAAACAAGAAACTTGATTGGTCAACAGACATGAATTATCATTTGACCTTTTTCCTTCTAACAAGGAAATACTTTCACTATTCAAGACTTGACAATTGGTTTTAGAGAATTGCACAACAAAAATCTTATCATAGATCTAACTAATGCTAATTAGATTTGCTTTCAATTCATCAACACACAAGACATCATTTAACATAGGAAATCCAGGTATATCAATTGAACCTTTACCAAGAATTTTACCTTTCTTTCCATCTCCATGGGTAACATGACTATTATCAAGGCATTCTAGATTAGTCAAATGAGATATGTTACCTATCATATGTCTAGAATGGCTGTTGTCAAAGTACCATTAATCATTTTGAAAGACAAGCAAGGAGGTATGGACAACAAATCAATTTACACTAGACTTGGTTTTCCAAACCTTAGAATAAAAACCATTCTTTGCATGTGTTGTTACATGAGAAAACATGTCACGTTTTTCAAGGCATTTTTCCAAATAGGCAATGAGCTTGAAACACTTAGGTCTGATATGACCTTTCGTGTTACAAAAGTGACAAATAGGAACAAATTTATTCACCTTAATGACTTGTTTCCCAGTGGCAACAACAATAGTAGGCTTTGTGGCTTTGACAAATGTGTGCACATTAAACATGGATGTGCTAGCACCTAGAGTGAATCCCACACCAGATCCATCTCCAAACAATTTTTCTCTCCCAAGCACTTCATCAAGCTTGCTTGTACCTACATTCAACTTCTCAACAATGGTCTTAGCCTTAGTTAGTTCAATCAATGTTTGATCCAAAATTCTTTGTTGGTTAAATCAGAAGTTAAGGACAAAACTTTGTCAAACAAGGTTTCTTTTCTTTCAACAGGGTTGAGTTTTCAACTTCAAGAGATTGCAATTTCTTGATTGCCTTTAACCATTGTTCATACATTTTATCATAGGCTTTTTGTTGCTTAGCATACATATCATTGGAATCTATCTTTTTGATTAACCGTAAAGGCTAAAAAAAATTCATTCTCATCAGCCTCTTCTTCCTCACTCTCACTCAAGGTAGCAACCATCACTTTACCCTTTTTCTTCAAGGTGTTAGCACATTCATATTGGATGTGCCCATAAGTCTCACACTTAAAACACTTTTGCCTTTGTTTTTATTCTCATTTTCTTTTGGAAACTTTTTCAAAAACACACCAAACTTAAGCTGATCAGAAATTTTTTTCAAAAAAGGTTGTTTACTTGTCTAGCCACATTTAGTTTTTTCATGTTTTTCTCAAAAATTTGGCAAAGTTTTTTGTGAGTAAGGCACATTTACAATCACTCAAATCACTTTCATCAAAATTGACATAAATCTCTTGGGCAATGAGCATAAAACTTTCCTGACAAGTTCAGCGATAGTGTAAACTTTTCCCAAGGCATAACACTCTCATTAGAAACATCACAAATCCTACACAGATGAAAATCTTTGATAGTTTCATCATCATGCATAGGCAAATTTTGAAAACCGATGACAAGTCTCCTAAGCCTTGTCTTCTTAACAACATGAGTTCCTTCATTTTCTATGTGAAGCTTATCCCATGCATCTTTAGCTACTTCATAGTTTGCAATGATTTTAATTTGATTGATGGAAACAAATTAAAGATTGTGTGATTGGATTTAGAATTAAAGTTAACAAGTTCCAATGCATCTTTAGTTCATTCATTAGTGGGTTTAGGCTTTGTCTCATCATCCTCAACAATCATAAGGGCTTTCCAACCATGCACAACAAAGATCCATACTCGTTCATTAATTGATTTTAAGAAGACACGCATCCTAGGTTTCCAATATGGGTAGTTTGGTCCTTCTAACATGGATCTTCAACCTAAAGAGACCATCTTAACACCAAAAAAAGGAATAGATCATGTCAAAGATGGCAAAAATACAAACAAATGCAAATGATAGCAAAAACAAAGCACAAACAAAATCCAAAAAAAAAAAAAAAAAAAATTGGATCTACTAAAAACTTTTCAGTATCTACTCTGATACCAAATGAAAGTTTGTGTTTAATCAAGTTTATTAAACATTTACGGAATGGATTGATTGTATTCATTAGTGTTTGTGGGAAAGGACATTCAACTTAAAACACAATTCAAACATAAGCAGAAAGTAAAGCACTCAACATTTTTACATGGTTCAGCTAACAGCCTACTCCATGAGACCATGTTCAGACAAAGCAAATCCACTACAGCAAACACTTCGAAGTCATATAAAGCCGAAATTAAGTACAATAATGTAAACAACTCCCTGCTCTACAAGACTCTAATTCCACCCTCTGATTACTCCAATGCTTACTACAAATTTCTTGAGACCAAGTAACCACTTAGATAACTCGAGCTGCACTCAAGCTTCAAATGCCAAATCTACTTTCAGCTCCACAACTCGAACTCCCTTCAAGCTTTCATCAAAGGAACCATGTTCCAACAAACACTCAACAACAAAAGATAATCCACTCAACAACAAAAGATAATCAAAGTATTTTGAGTATAAAACAACATAAGGCACCTAACCAAAGGAATAAACTCTCCAAGAACTTCAGAGAACAAAACGAAATATCCAGGTTCAAAGAAAAATGCAAGAAAGAAGAGGATCTTAAATAAACCTTGCTCAACAAACCCTTAGAACTCTTAGCCGACAAAGGCTTACACATGGTTGGGCTATTTTAGGAAAGTTCTCAAAAATTGTTGGATCACATCTAAAAAGCACAACTTTTCGAGACCATTTCTGAAATGTCAGACACCTATAATGGACCTCTCACCATATTTCAGAACTGTAAAATATCCTAACAAGTAATGAAAACAGACACCTGTGCTAAAAGGTCTAATTTGAAAAATGTCTACAAAATAAGTAAAATGTGCACACATATTTGCAATAAATTCATACTAACGGAATGTGCACACATTATGCAATATATTACAACATGTGTAAACTACAGACATGATTGTGCTTAGCCAAATAAATGTGTAAATATTAGAATGAATGTGCACACACATCTCATAAATTAATAAAAATACTTATCGTAATTCTAATCCCATTATTCAGCACGACCCTTAACATCTTTTGATTGGTTTACTACAGCTTCTACAATGTCTAAAATGTTAAATTCAATGTTCTAATTATGTGTAAAAATAGTGGATTATTGGACTTAGTTTTTTGAGTAATTCATATACAATACAGAAATCATGGATATATAGAATATTATTCTTCTGCTTTACGGTGGGCTTCTTTGTTGATTCGATCAACAATTATTTTATTGTTGGTTCACAATTTTTAATTCGTTTAAGCAAGATCACAGAAGGTGATGTGAAAAGCATACGAGAATAACGGGGAGTTTTAATTTACAATAAAAAAGCTGACATATGCTTTATTGGTCTCTATATTTTTAAATGGTTGCTCATGGTACCTTATTTCAATCTCTTTCTTTTAGAATTCAATTAAATAATTTATATTTCAAAATGGAGCTTAACTAAGTTAAAAAAAAAAAAAAAAAGTTTTAAATAATTATAAAAATATTATTAGGAAACCCTAGCAATTATTAGTTCATCGTATAGTTGATTAATTGCTAGAAAGAATCAAAATAATGTCTATTACATGAATGGTTGTGACTGTCAACTTATATCGACACTGATGAGGACTATAATTACATGAAAAATAAATTGAACAAGCTTAAAACAAAGGATATAAAATATCATGATAATGCGTCTAAAGACCAAACGAATTCCAAGGCAATACACGGCATTTTCTTTGCCAAAAGTTGCATCCCTAATCATGTTATTACCACTGAAGATGGGTTTAATTTATATATCTTAGTTATAAATGTTCTTCACTTTATTCTAGTCACTAAAGAGATATAGGTATGATTTGTCAGTTCATAATGGCCATTCCAACCACCACATTACCACTAAAAAGGGGTTTTATTTAATTCATTAGGTGATAAAAGGTGTGAAAAACAAAGAATCTCTGAACCTTCGTGGTCTTGCACTGAGCATTTTATCCTTCTACATATTTTCTATGGACCCTTTGAGACTGAACTAATGTATATATGAGCATAGTATGCAAGTTTTGTGCAAAGTACTGCATTGTAGTCAGTCATCTTCCAAAATTCATCTGCCAACTAGCGCCCTTCAGATATTTTTGCCTGCAATCATCCTTTCACTTGAGGTATCTCCCATCAGTTTTTCAGAATCATTATCATTGCATGTACAAATAATGTATCATATATTGATACTCACAACGTGCGTATTAAACTATAATTTTAGTTGTTGCATAGAAACAAATATGGTGGAATTCATTTATTGTTGTAATTTATTTATTGAGTTTTAGTTTTGTATGCATCCGTTCACTTTGAGTCGTCATGAGTTTGTATGCAGAACTGTTATTCTAATATTAGTCTAAGATGATGTAAGAACAAATGTTGTAGATTTAATAGTAGACAAAACTTGTTTAAAAGGTAGATCTATTTAATGATATTTCTTAAATTCCTCTCCTAAAACAACTATCAACAGAATGTCATGTCTCAAATTTAAAGTCAGATGAAATATAAAGATGGTATGTTTAAGGATTCATGCACAATTAGATGTGAAATGCATGGGAAAAATTTAGAATTCGATGAATGAATTATAGATTGTATTTGTATTTTAGCAGTTTATAACGAAAAATAAATCCCATTTGTTCAGAAGACATGGAGCCGACAAATGGAAGTTCAATTCCTGAAATACAAATGCGAGTTATTGTGTCTGCCGCAAGATATGAACCAAAGAGAAGCTAGGCCATCGTCTTCAGAACCAAATACAAGCCTATTGTGCCTCCTGTCAGCTCTCTGTCTCTCCTCTCTCTCTCCCTCTTCCTCTCTCTCTCTCAGATGAATTTTATATAGAATTTTTATCACCAGATTTTAATTTGATATACAGTTCTCCAAAATTTCCTCACCTTTCTCTTCACTTTCTCTCTCCGTCTCTTTCACCTTCTCTCTCCATGAATTTTGTATGGTACTAATTTTAATATGAACGAATCTCGGCATCCAAAAATCAAACCCTCAAATTATTGTCCTGATTAAGAAACCCTCACTCTGTTAATAACCGTCTTATTGAAATGACCTTATTACCCTTTAACCAAATATAATAATCTGGCCTAAAATATTAAATTTACATATATGAAATAAAATTTATAAAATTTTCCTTAATTTATAAAAATATTGTTTTTCCCCCATAATTTTTCAAATTCACCCTAAATTTCCTCTTTCTTTTGTTATCATTTTATCCCCATCCAAAACAAAATCTTCCTCACCAAAATATACCTCCATTTTTTTTCCACACCACACCTCAACTACTTACCAAATCAAGAAAATTATAATTCAAACTCTCCAAAAATTTAACACAAAACTTATAATTTATAAATCTATTGAGCTCTAACTGAAAAAATAATATGCAAAATAAAAAAAAGTGTGGTAGGTGTAGTGTTGAACAGATCGGGCAACCATGATCTGGCCACCGCTTCACTGGATCGTACTGGCACGATCTAGGCAAGGGGCGGCCAGATAGTGGCAAGATGGGTCTTGCTCAGATTGGATCTTGGAGAGTGAAGGATTGAGAAGGAGAAGGAGGAGAAAAGAAAAAAAAAAGAAGAAGAACAAAAGAAAGGAAACGACAGGAGAGGTGGCCAAGGAGAAAAAAGGAAGAGAGAAAAAGAAAGGAAAAAGGGGCGGCAGAGAAGAAAAATAAAAATAAAAAAAAGAAGAAGAGAGAAAATAAACAGAAAGAAGAAAGACGTCAGAGAAAAATAAAAAATGGAAGGGAGGATTAGGGTTACTTAAACACACACACACAAAGATATATTTGGTCTTAACCATCATGAATGATTAACTTATAAAATTAAGTTGATAAGAATACTGTAATTTTGTCTTTTAAGAGTTTATTGTTTGTAAATTCATTTTTCAGCATCAATATGTTGTCTAAAAATTGTATTATGAAAATGAGAAATGAAAAGGTGTTCCTCTCTAAAAGTTATTTTCTTAAAATGAATAATTTTAATCATATTTTTATTAACTTTTTTATTAAGCTATTTTTAATGGGTAATAAATTTTAGTATAATTATTAATTAATTATTACTATTCTAAGCATTCTTATTTCTTCAAGTGATAAAAATTGCACAGCTTTTTACATGACAATACTTTTTTAAATTAGTTTATATGTAAGTGTATTGAAATTTATGTATTCGTGTAGAACTTATAAGGTTTGTTTTAGTTTACGTTTAAGGTTCGACTGTTTAGAATATAAAAGTGCATGGCACAAATAATTTAGAATTCAAGGGAGAGGCACTTCGCTTATGACAAAATAATCGATCCCGTTTTTCAGGAGACATGGACCCTGGAAGTGGGAATTCAAATCATGAATCAACGGAAGTTCCAATTAGTCAGTGGTCCTTCCCTTCATTTTTTGACAGGTTAGCTCTCTCCAAAACAAGAACAGGAACATATTTTAATGAACAGGACACATATTTTAATTTTATATGTAATATTCAGCCAATTTATTTTTTTATTTTGAAGATCGGAACCCAGAAAAGGAGAAATTACGTTTGGATCTTGTTAACGCTGCACTAGATGGAAATATTGATGCAGTTAATAGTCAATTCAATAATCCTCTGCTCCGTGATTCTTCATCAAGTTCATTAAGTGCGTCTTCTTCATCAAGCTCCATTTCAACACCAAGCCCATTCAATGTTGCAATAACAGAGAAACACGAAACTATTTTCCATGTAGCAGCAGGAGGTTTCAACAAAAAATTGGTAGCATCCTATCCAGACAGCAACGAAAATAGTTTATTACATCTAGCTGCAAAATATCCAAATCCAAGACCACTGAGCACAGTTTCAGGTGCAGCTCTAGAAATGCAGCGAGAGTTACACATTTTTAAGGTAAATATTTTTAGAGTTTCTTTAGTGTCTTATTATTTAGATATCATTATTAAATACCTTTACTTCGAAAAAATACAAATTATTTTTATACCTTTACTTCGAGAATTGACTCTTGAATACAGTTTCAATTAAAATATATATCTTATGATTATAATTTGACTTTTCAAATAAAATTAATGCTAAAAACAGAGTTGAATTCCAACAGTAATGAATTTATAATTAAAAAATTAAACTACCAACTTCTTTGTGTAAAATTAATGATTCATACTAATGATGTAGGATGTTGAAAAGCTTGTAATGCCTTCATTTAGAGGATTAAAGAATTCAGAAGGCGAAATACCTCGAGAGCTCTTCACTACTACACATGGAGGCTTACAGAAAGATGGAGAAAAGTGGATGAGGAACACAGCTAGTCAATGCATGCTTGTTGCAACAATAATTGCTACAGTAGTTTTTCAAGCGGCTTTCACTGTACCAGGAGGTAACAATAATTTGGAAGGAACACCTACCCATCGAGGTAATGTTGTGTTCCGTATTTTTGTTATGGCAGATATAATTGCATTATCCTCCTCTTCGATTTCAATTTTAATGTTTTTGTCTATTTTTACATCCCGTTATGCACAAGATAATTTTTTCAAATCATTACCAATTAAGTTGGTGATAGGACTATTAACGCTATTCATTTCTATAGCAACCATGATATTAGCCTTCATTTCAAGCTTTTACTTGGCTTATAATCACTATAAGTCAATGGCAATCCCTATTTTAGGTACTATATTTGTATTTCTACCGTTATTAGTGTTTGGTTTGTCCCTGTTGATTCAGTCGGAGATCATCAAAGACAAAGGAAAACAGGGCACAATAAAAATAATGCAAAAGTTTATCATATTCATTGAAGGAAGACAGTATATAACACGTAACAACTCTCTGCTAATTACACCAACTACAGAAGACATTACAGCTTTCAAAATTCAAATGTTACCACACATTTACTTCTAATACAGTTTACTTAAATACCCTTAATTTTCTAAACAGGATATTACTCAAAAAAACACTCCCATGCACGTCAAAAACACAGCTGCATGTAACCTTCTGCATCTTCCACGCACAACCTGCAGACTTGAGCATTTGACACATTTCCAGCAAAGCATCACTACATCAACAGTCCCAATATGGTCTTTTGAGAGATATATTATCCTCATCATTCCATTTTCGGTTTTTTCCAGGCCAGTATAATGTTAGAAAACAGAAATAAAGCTGTATATGTCATTTCCAACTGTCGACCTGTAATTTCATCTGATGTATTAATGAAATTGTATTACCCAAAATGGAGTTCTCCGGTCAGCGATAAAAATATTTATTTGTTGTTTATTACAGATTGCATTATCTGTTATATTAACTGAGAGTATACGAACTCTTTTAATGCACAGTGGAATGGGTTTCAATGGGTATTTAACGTTTTTGCTTAATATTCATCAACTCAACAAAATAAACAACCAACCATGAGCATAAAAGTAAAGCACACATAGATTCACATGGTTTGGCTAAAAATCATTTTAGCCTACATCCATGGGACTCCGTCAAAAGAAGCCAATCCACCGTAACAAATACAATTACAAGCAAATCCAGAGTTGGGTGTTAAGTACTACAATGAAAGAACACTCCCTGTTCTAAACGACTCTAACGCCACTCTCTGATCCCTTCAGTGCTCTGCTACAGAAAGCTTCCACCCAAGACACGGCTTGGTCAGTTCAAGCTCCACATGATCTTCAATGGCGGAACTCTTCGTTCGCTCCAGAACTTGATTCTCTTCAAGTTTTCAATCAATGGAACGTGGTCCCATAACTCAATCAAAGATAATATAATTGTCAATAGAGTCAACAACTAATATGAACCTGGGCAAGAATACTCAGAAAAAATTCAGAGCAAAAAGAAGGCAAAAACCAGGTTAGTTTGCAAGGAAGAAGATGACCCATTTTATATCCTTGCAAAAACAAATCTCAATCGTACACCTGGAAAAACCTTTCTTGGACCACTCTAAAGATAGAGTGACACCGTTAAAGAGACGTTTTGTACAAGTTTCATAAGGCAAATTAAGATATAAAATATCATAGATAATGACACGTGTACAAAGAGAAAAGTTTAATCATATGTTTACCCACATACTAGAAATGTCTCGGCATGCGTAAATGATAAAACGGGAATCACAATTGTGCTTAACTGTCCAAAGTGCATGTATCCAAATAATGTTCACACATTTCATAATTTGGCAAATAAAAACTTACATTAATTTTATATTTATTGTTATTATTTTCTTTGGGTCAAAATTTGTAACAAATTAATATCACTTTCTTTTCATAGTAATCAGGAGTTTAGAGAAGGCATACGCTTTAGTAATCAAAATATATCCATTATCCAAGAAAATTATGATTTATATGTATAGATTTCTCAATCTTCCTTTATTTCTCTTAGAAAATAATTTCATCTCTCATACAGCATGACTTGAAAGTATGGTATTTCATTTGCATTTTTTTTTTTCTTTACTATCATATAATTGTAATATTGTTTTCATTGAATTATAAAACTTGAAGGATAAAAGTCATTATATCTTCTAAATTAGGTGTATGGTTCTTTTTTTCGATTAATATAAACTTCATGTTGTTAAGAAAACCTTCAGTAGCTACTTCACTCCGTAACTGAAAATGTAGTGGTTTTTGTATTAAAAGTAATCAAGCCAAAGTGATGTCGTTTTAGTCTAAGGCAAAGTGATGTAGTTTTAGCTTATGTTTAATTGTTATAAAACAGTTACTGTACATTAAGCTTAGTTGTTGTTGAATCTATTGAAATCCAATAGCCATCTTCCCTCTAATTTTCCTCTCAAATTCCTCTGTTCGAACCCTAAGTTTTACATGGTATTAGAGCTAATTTGACTTACGTCAATGTCAGAAAAGTCTGAAAGCTCTAAATCATCAATGAATTTTGATACGATGATACAAAACTCACTTAATTTTCTAACATTTGTTGTTTCCTCTACTCTTTAGACTATTAATCCAAAGCTTACTAGAGACAATTATCATTTCTAGCGCTCTTAAGTTCTTTCAGTAGTTGGAGGCCATGATGAATTTGATGATCGTCTCACAGGTTGGTTCCTTGTCCAACTCCATTGATAGCTTACAAATGAGATAATCCTAGTGATAAAGATGATGATGATCTTATTAAGGAAAAAATTAATTCAGCTTATACTCTGTGGAAACGAATTGATAATTTCTTAGTTAGCTGATTACTTGCCTCAATTTCTGAGAGCATGTAGACAAATATCGAAGTGTCAATTCTCTTATGAAATCTGGCTTATACTTGAAAAAGAGTTCATCACTGACTCAAAGNGGAAAGGACATTCAACTTAAACACAATATCAAACATAAGCAGAAAGTAAAGCACTCAAGCATTTTTACATGGTTCAGCTAACAGCCTACATCCATGAGACCATGTTCAGACAAAGCAAATCCACTACAGCAAACACATTCGAAGTCAATATAAAGCCGAAATTAAGTACAATAATGTAAACAACTCCCTGCTCTACAAGACTCTAATTCCACCCTCTGATTACTCCAATGCTTAGCTACAAATTTCTTGAGACCAAGTAACCACTTAGATAACTCGAGCTGCACTCAAGCTTCAAATGCCAAAATCTACTTTCAGCTCCACAACTCGAACTCCCTTCAAGCTTTCATCAAAGGAACCATGTTCCAACAAACACTCAACAACAAAAGATAATCCACTCAACAACAAAAGATAATCAAAGTATTTTGAGTATAAAACAACATAAGGCACCTAACCAAAGGAATAAACTCTCCAAGAACTTTCAGAGAACAAAACGAAATATCCAGGTTCAAAGAAAAATGCAAGAAAGAAGAGGATCTTAAATAAACCTTGCTCAACAAACCCTTAGAACTCTTAGCCGACAAAGGCTTACACATGTTGGGCTATTTTAGGAAAGTTCTCAAAAATATTGTTGGATCACATCTAAAAAAGCACAACTTTTCGAGACCATTTCTGAAATGTCAGACACCTATAAATGGACCTCTCACGCATATTTTAGAACTGTAAAATATCCTAACAAGTAATGAAAACACGACACCTGTGCTAAAAGGTCTAATTTGAAAAATGTCTACAAAATTAAGTAAAATGTGCACACATATTTGCAATAAATTCATACTAACGGAATGTGCACACATTTATGCAATATATTACAACATGTGTAAACTACAGACATGATTGTGCTTAGCCAAATAAATGTGTAAATATTAGAAATGAATGTGCACACACATCTTCATAAATTAATAAAAATACTTATCGTAATTCTAATCCCATTATTCAGCACGACCCTTAACATCTTTTGATTGGTTTAACTAGCTTCTACAATGTCTAAAATGTTAAATTCAATGTTCTAATTATGTGTAAAAATAGTGGATTAATTGGACTTAGTTTTTTGAGTAATTCATATACAATACAGAAATCATGNGGCAATTTGCATTGAAGCACTAGGCTTACTGTCTCAAAAATCATCACTTTCTCATTAGGCTCATACCTAAATTTCCGTGTATTCAAGTCTTTGAAAAACTTTGCATAGGCAAGCAAACATTAAGTTTGGACAATATATCAAAAATGTCAGAAAAGGACTTATCCCATTTGCTTTTATTTAATTGACTTGGAAATAGCACAAGTGGAACATAAGGCTTAGGTGGAGCAACAATAGAACTAATGTCTTGAGTTTGAATAGGTGAACTCGATTGCTTCTCCTTAGCTTTATCTTTGCCTGCATGATCAATCAATTTCTTATTAGTCTCAGAATTAATTTCTTTATTAATTACCTTACTACTCCTCAGAGTCGTGATTGCTTTTGCTTGCTCAGATTGGCTTGGTAATTTCCCAGGAACATGTCCCTACGTTGCCTGAGCTATTTTTCCTATTTGAACTTCCAACTTCCTTATGGATGCCTCCTATTGTTGAAGTCTCTACTCATAGTTCTGATTGTTCTTCTAGAGACTTGAATGAAGCTATTCAGTGTCTCCACCAATGAAGGTTTCCTCTGTTGATTGTTAGAGCTTGCATGTTGTTGATTATTGCTCCAAGAGAAGTTGGGATGATTCCTCCAACCTGGATTGTAAGTATTGGAAAAAGGGTTGTTAGGCCTTTGGTTGTAGGAATTCATCACATTTGCTTGCTCTACATACTCTGGAAAACTCTCACAAGAAGGACAAATGTTAATTGTATGACCATTATTACCACAAATAGCACATATCTCTGTAGAGTTACTTTGGCCTTGTCCTTGTCCTATCATCATATTACACATAGTCTTCATTTGCTTGGTGAATTTTGAAACCTGCATTGTCAGCTCAAAGTTCTTGTTCACTTCATAAATTCCTTTAGATCTTCCTCTAACACTTTTTTGCTGCAAATTTGCTCCAAGATCTCATATAGCTCATATGTCTCTTGTGTAATCTTTTCTCCTATAGCACCATTTGCCACATTGTCAAGTATGCCTTGGCAAGCCTATGTCAATCCATCATAAAAAAAAAATTGATTAAGCAATTCTAAAGGATATCTATGATGTGGACATTGAACTAACAACAATTTAAAACGTTCCCAAGCCTCATGGAGCAACTCACCTTCTATTTGAGTATAGGTAGCAATCTTACCATGTAGTTTAGTAGTCTTAGCATGATAATAGAATTTACCTATGAATCCGTTGTAAACTGCATCCCACATGGTAAGTCAAGCTGGGGTCAAAGACATGAACCATCTCTTAGTTGCATCTTTCAATGTGTAAGGAAAACAATGCATCCACAACTGATCTTCTGTCAAACTCTACCAAGGGAAAGTTTGAACAATTAAGTAAAATCACAAATAAAAGTTAATGGGTCCTCTGTGGCTATGTCATGAAATGAAGGTAACATCTAAAAGTGAATGTTCTTCAGCTCGTAGTTCCTTGTTGCATCATTCAAAACTATGCAAGATGATGGTGTTCCTATAGTAGGACATGCATATTCCTTCATAGGATGAGGTAATTCAGTCATTATCTTTGGTTCTAAGCTTCAATCTGATGAATTTTCAAGGATCTCTGGTTCTATCCTCTTTCTATCAATCAAATCTATTCTATCAACGTAAGGAAAAAAATTCTTTATCCACTGATACAGCAAAGAAAAAAAATAACACAAATAAAAAATAATACAATTAAAATTAAAGAACACAAAAAAAAAAAAAAAATTAACAAAATCAAAGTACACATTTTCAAGAAAACTAAATAACTTTAGTCAAATCCCTGGCAACGACTCCAAAAACTTGATGAACAAATTCTACTTTCTCACAAGTGCACAAATCACTATCGCAGTGTAGTGTGCAAAAGCAAGGGTCGATCCCACAGAGATTTGTAAGCAATTTACGAATCCTAATAACCTTGCCTTAAATAAAACTAATACCCTAAATTGATTTAAAAGAATTATCATAATTCAAATGAAAAACAACTAATTAAAACTAAAGTTAAACCACTAGGTAAATTATCAAAAATCCAATTAACCAAAACCTAGGGTTCCAATCTCACCAAAACTATCCAGCTTTATGACAACCATCTAACTATTGTATCTTAATTCACTCTCTAGGGTTCACACTCACTAAACCAAGTATTACTGTAAGGCTTTCGGTATTAACCTAGTATCTTCAACACAAGACTAGTTAGAGCATATAGTCTAGCCTATGGTATAAAAACCTTTTAAACGCAGGAGTACTTAAAGTCATGAATAAAGGCGAATTTGTTAGAGCATATGCACAAATACTTAATCATTCATGAAATCATGAACCAACTAATATTCTGTCAAGGCGTATGTACAAAATACTAATCATTCAGTCACATGACCTCTTCAAGAATAACACATGATATATTTCTAATCATAACACATACAACCTAATAATTCACATTAATGGTTATCACACAATAAAGAAAATCAAAGATTGAATAAACACAATGAATGAATCAAGAGTTCCATTGAATTAATAACAATAAATCGATGTCTAAACACAGAGCCTTCCAATTAGGCTACATTGGATCCCTAGAGAAGAATTTAGTTACAAATCAACATGAAGAAAGCAAACCTTAATTCCCCCAAAAANTTAATTTATAAAAATATTGTTTTTCCCCCATCAAATTTTTCAAATTCACCCTAAAATTTCCTCTTTCTTTTGTTATCATTTTATTCCCATCCAAAACAAAATCTTCCTCACCAAAATATATTCCTCTCAATTTTTTTTCCATAACCACACCTCAACTACTTACCAAATCAAGAAAATTTATAATTCAAACTCTCCAAAAATTTAACACAAAACTTATAATTTATAAAATCTATTGAGCTCTTAACTGAAAAAATAAATATGCAAAATATATAAAAAAAAAGTGTGGTAGTGTAGTGGTGAACAGATCGGGCAACCATGATCTGGCCACCGCTTCACTGGATCGTACTGGCACGATCTAGGCAAGGGGCGGCCAGATAGTGGCAAGATGTGGTCTTGCTCAGATTGGATCTTGGAGGAGTGAAGGGATTGAGAAGGAGAAGGAGGAGAAAAAGAAAAAAAGAGAAGAAAGAACAAAAGAAAGGAGAACGACAGGAGAGGTGGCCAAGGAGAAAAAAGGAAAGAGAAGAAAAAGAAAGGAAAAGAGGGGCGGCAGAGAAGAAAAATAAAAATAAAAAAAAGAAGAAGAGAGAAAAATAAACAAGAAAGAAGAAAGACGTCAGAGAAAAATAAAAAAAATGAGAAGGGGAGGATTAGGGTTACTTAAACACACACACACAGAGATATATTTGGTCATTAACTCATCAATGAATGAATTAACTTTATAAAATTAAGTTGATAAGAATACTTGTAATTTTGTCTTTTAAGAGTTTATTTGTTTGTAAATTCATTTTTCAGCATTCAATATGTTTGTCTAAAAATTGTATTATGAAAATGAGAAAATGAAAAGGTGTTCCTCTCTTAAAAGTTATTTTCTTAAAAATGAATAATTTTAATCATATTTTTATTAACTTTTTTATTTAGCTAATTTTAATGGGTAATAAATTTTAGTATTAATTATTAATTAAATTATTACTATTCTAAGCATTCTTATTTCTTCAAGTGATAAAAATTGCACAGCTTTTTACATGACAATACTTTTTTAAATTAGTTTATATGTAAGGATGTATTGAAATTTATGTATTCGTGTAGAACTTATAAGGTTTGTTTTAGTTTACGTTTATAAGGATTCGCACTGTTTAGAATATAAAAGTGCATGGCACAAATAATTTAGAATTCAAGGGAGAGGCACTTCAGCTTATGACAAAAATAAATCGATCCCGTTTATTCAGGAGACATGGACCCTGGAAGTGGGAATTCAAATCATGAATCAACGGAAGTTCCAATTAGTCAGTGGTTACCTTCCCTTCATTTGTTGACAGGTTAGCTCTCTCTCAAAACAAGAAACAGGACACATATTTTAATTTTATATGTAATATTCAGCCAATTTATTTTTTTATTTTGAAGATCGGAACCCAGAAAAGGAGAAATTACGTTTGGATCTTGTTAACGCTGCACTAGATGGAAATATTGATGCAGTTAATAGTCAATTCAATAATCCTCTGCTCCGTGATTCTTCATCAAGTTCATTAAGTGCGTCTTCTTCATCAAGCTCCATTTCAACACCAAGCCCATTCAATGTTGCAATAACAGAGAAACACGAAACTATTTTCCATGTAGCAGCAGGAGGTTTCAACAAAAAATTGGTAGCATCCTATCCAGACAGCAACGAAAATAGTTTATTACATCTAGCTGCAAAATATCCAAATCCAAGACCACTGAGCACAGTTTCAGGTGCAGCTCTAGAAATGCAGCGAGAGTTACACATTTTTAAGGTAAATATTTTTAGAGTTTCTTTAGTGTCTTATTATTTATATATCATTATTAAATACCTTTACTTTGAAAAAATACAAATTATTTTTATACCTTTACTTCGAGAATTGACTCTTGAATACAGTTTCAATTAAAATATATATCTTATGATTATAATTTGACTTTTCAAATAAAATTAATGCTAAAAACAGAGTTGAATTCCAACAGTAATGAATTTATAATTAAAAAATTAAACTACCAACTTCTTTGTGTAAAATTAATGATTCATACTAATGATGTAGGATGTTGAAAAGCTTGTAATGCCTTCATTTAGAGGATTAAAGAATTCAGAAGGCGAAATACCTCCCGAGCTCTTCACTACTACGCATGCAGGCTTACAGAAAGATGGAGAAAAGTGGATGAGGAACACAGCTAGTCAATGCATGCTTGTTGCAACAATCATTGCTACTGTGGTTTTTCAAGCGGCTTTCACTGTACCAGGAGGTGTCAATGATGCAGGAGGTAACAATAATTTGGAAGGAACACCTACCCATCGAGGTAATGTTGTGTTCCGTATTTTTGTTATGGCAGATATTAGGCATTATCCTCCTCTCTCGATTTCAATTTTATGTTTTTGTCTTTTTACATCCGTTATGCACAAGATAATTTTTTCAAATCATTACCAATTAAGTGGTGGATAGGACTATTAACGCTATTCATTTCTATAGCAACCATGATATTAGCCTTCATTTCAAGCTTTACTTGGCTTATAATCACTATAAGTCAATGGCAATCCCTATTTTAGGTACTATATTGTATTTCTTACCGTTATTAGTGTTTGGTTTGTCCCTGTTGATTCAGGGGAGATCATCAAAGACAAAGGAAAACAGGGCACAATAAAAATAATGCAAAAGTTATTCATATTCATTGAAGGAAGACAGTATATAACACGTAACAACTCTCGCTAATTACACCAACTACAGAAGACATTACAGCTTTCAAAATTCAAATGTTACCACACATTTACTTCTAATACAGTTTACTAAATACCCTTAATTTTCTAAACAAGATATTACACAAAAAACACTCCATGACGTCAAAAAACACCAGCAGACTGCATGACCTTCGCACACTCACAACACTGCAGACTTGAGCATTTGACACATTTCCAGCAAAGCATCACTACATCAACACTCCCCTTGATGCACATGCTGGAAACACCAAGTTGAGTCTAAGTTCCTCAAACTTGGTTTTAGGCAGACTTTAGTCATAATGTCTGCAATCTGGTCCACACCCGGCAGTGCAGCAAAGTTACTTCCCCATCATTTTCAGCTTCTCTAACTGCATGAAATTTGATTTGATATGTTTGGTTCTGCCGTGGAGGACAGGATTTTTTGCCATAGCCCTGCTGATGGTTATCACACCATATAGAGGTTGGCTTACTTGAACTTGCTTCAAATCAAACAGAATTTTTCTGAACAAACAGCTTGGTTCACAGCTGCTGCGGCAGAAATGTATTCTGCCTCTGCTGTGAGAGCCACGTGTCTTGCTTCTTTGACAACCAACTAATGGCTCCCTCATTAATATAAAATACATACCTTGAGGTACTTTTCAAGTCATTTAAAGAACCTCCCCATCACTGTCTGTGATCCCTGCAGAACCAGTTTTTTTGCCCTTTTAAACCAAATGCCAAGGTTGAAGTTCCCTTCACATACCTTAACACCCTCTTTGCTGCTCTATGATGTGATTCACTTGGACAACTCATAAATCTGGAGAGAAGCTTGCTGCAAACATCAAGTTGGACATGTGGTTGTTAAGTACAGCAGGCAGCTACCAGACCTCTAAACATGCTCTCATCCACTTTCTTTTCACCATCATTTTTACTCCAGCTTCAGATTAGAAACCAAGGGTGTATCTGCAGGTTTACAATTCTCATTCCAAACTTTGTGAGAATTTCATTTGCATCTTTTTCTTGATGCACAAATATTCCACTTTTGGACTAAAAATTTGCATGCTAAGAAAATAGACATCTCCCCCAAATCTGTCATCTCAAATTCTAATTGCATGGATTGTTTGAACATCTTCAACTGATCTGAATTGCTCCTGTCATCAGCAGGTCATCCACATACATACACCACAATTAGATCACCTTCAGCTTCTTTAACTAAAGGGTAGTTCGTTGGACTTGCACATAGCCTAGGCTGTTAAGGTGTTCTTTATCGGCTGTTACAGGCCCTAAGTGCCTGTTTTAGGCCATACAAAGCCTTCTCAACAGGTACACCTTCCCTTCTTCACCCTTACTTGATAACCTTCAGGTTGGTCTACAAAGATTTCCTCATCTAAGCAGCCATTTAGGAACGCAGATTTGACATCAAGTTGGAAAATTTTCCAACCAAATGAGCTGCCATGGCAATGATCATCCTTATAGTGTCGTGTCTTGCTACCGGAGCAAACGTATCAGTGTAATCCACACCTTGTTTGTTGTGCAAATCCTTTTGCCACGAGTCTAGCTGTGTTTGTGGATTGTACCGTCGGGATTGAGCTTTAGTTTATAGATCCATTTTACTTGAAATATTTTCTGTTTCAGGCTTTCAACTAACCTCCAGGTGTTGTTCCTCTCAATCATAGAAATCTCCTCTGCATGGCACTTTTCCAGGCCTCTGATCCAGCAGCTTCAGCATACGTTTAGGTTTGACACAGCCACATTGCACCTTGCATAAACATCAGCTAAGGTCCTGGTTCCATGAACTACTGGTTCTTCATCTTTTTCAGTTTCATGTTCACAAACACATTTTCAACCGGCTGCTACATGTTCCTGTCAATCTCAATTTGTTTACTCTCCCAATTCCACATTGTATTTTCATCTATCCTCATATCCCTAGTGTTTACAATCTTCTTTGTTTCAGGGATATACACTCTGTAACCCTTTGATTGACTGCTATAGCGCTGAGAATGCCAACTTCAGCTTTATCATCAAGTAGTTTAGTTCTCTTCACTGCAGGAACCATGACATAACTCACACTTCCGAACACTTTTAAATACCCACTGCAGGTTTAATTCCAGTCCAAGCTTCAACTGGAGTTTGTGCCTTGACTGACTTGGTTGGCAGCCTATTCAGGAGATGAACTCCAGTGTTTACTGCTTCAGTCCAAAAGCATTTGGGAAGTTGTTTTTCTGCCATTATGCACCTAGCCATCTCCATGATGGTCCTATTTCTCTCTCACTAACCCCATTTTGCTGTGGGGGTATGGTGTAGTAAATTGAGCCTAATTCCTGCTTCAAGACAAATAGAACTGATCTTTTGAAGTAAATTCAGTTCCATTGTCACTTTTAAACACTTTGATCCTTGCTCCAACCTCATTTTCCACCATCAGTTTATACTTTCTAAACACTGCAGGAACCTACTTTTCAGCTTCAAAAAATACACCCATGTCATCCGTGTATAATCATCTATGAAGAGTATAAAATACCTGCTTCCACTCAATGATGCTGTTGCATAGGACACAAACATCGAATGGATTAGCTGAAGTTTGTTGTTGCTCTCCAGGACTGATCCGAAGGAAATGAAGGTCTACTTAATTTGCCAATTTGATAAACACTGCAGAGGGTACTCTTCTTCAATCTCTGGTCGTCTTTGACCATGTTCCCTTTCTTCAACTCTTTGAGGCATTATAATGGTAATGTCCAAGCCGTTTGTGCCAAGTTTCTGAATCCTCTTGTCTAGTTAACAAGGCAGATTCATTTTATGTTTCCACTCAACCGGAAAACTTTTCCTTAACATTTTACCCTCATCAATTCGACTCCTTTAGGATCAAGTATGGTACATGCTTGATTCTCAAACTGTAATGAATAACCCTTCTCTAACATCTCCCCACACTCAATAAATTTTGGCTAAGTCAGGAACATACAACACAAGAGAGATTAACTTTGTACCTGACCAAGTTTGGACAGCAACATCCCCCATGCCTTTGACCTCCATGAGCTCACCATTTCTATCTTTACTTTGGAACAATATGATCTATCCAGGTTCACAAAGTTTTGCAGGTCTGCAGCCATATGATTTGTGCAGCCGCTGTCAATTAACCAAGCTTCACTGCTGGTTTGTGCCGGTTGTAACAAGTGGCCACAAAAATTTGTTCAGCCTCTTGACATGTGCTGATCCTCCCCAACTGCTGCTTGCTGTGTTGGCTGGTTTCCTTTGTTCTTACACACTTTTCAATATGCCGAATTGCTTGCAACTCCTGCATTGTATACCAGGCCTGAACCAGCATCTTCTCTCCGGATGCCCTTCTTTTACAATGAGTACAGGCTGGAAATTCTTTCACTCCACCAGCCCTTTCCCATGTTACTACTTTTCTTTCCCCTTTCTATCTCCAGCGTACTTCCTTGTTTGTGTCTGTGCAGGTTTGCCTTTGAAGCTTGCAACAATGCACCCTCACTAATGTCTTCTTGCCTATGAGTCTCCTTTGGTCTTGCGCTTGGAGAGAATGAACAAGCTTAGTCAATGTGATCGAGCATGCTAGAGTCCTCCAAAGAAGAAATTTGGCCTCAAATCTTTCCGAAAGACTTACCAAAACTTTTTCACAACCCTTCGGTCAGCCAACTCCACTCCATAAGCCTGATTTGTGTGACAACATTCATTAGTCTTCAACATAATCCTTTACTTTTTCAGTTTCCTAATCTTTGCATCTCAAATTCCCCTTAGATTAAAAATCTGCATATCCTTGTTGTAGTGCTCCCCATGTACTCTTCTCTCAATTTATCTCCATGCTTCTTTGGGGTTTTCGTATGCCATGATTCTTGTAAAAACAAGATCAGTCACAGCAGCATGTAGTGAGAAAGAGCTCTTGGAGCTTTGGCTGTTCTTCCTCATGCATCCTCAACTGGTTCAACGTGGGATTCTGTCCAAGTGGTGGTGGCTACGGTTTTCTTCCACATACTGCCACAGTCCCTGTCACGAAGGAAGGCTTTCATCTTTATTGGCCAGATGTGGTAATGTTCTCCATTGAACACCGGTGGAGCCATCAATGTAGATTGAGTTGTTATGCTCTGTTTTTCACGTCTGATCAGAGAAGAAGGAAGGCAGATGGGTTAAGTTTTTGCTGAGAATGAGTGTGTTTTTGAGTCGTAAACGAAGGTTAGGATGCTAAGTTTTTGGTTTTTTGCGATGGCTCTGATACCATTGTTGGTTCAGCCGGAGATCATCAAAGAGAAAGGAAAACAGAGCACAATAAAAATAATGCAAAAGCTTCATATTCATTGAAGGAAGACAGTATATAACACGTAACAACTCTCTGCTAATTACACCAACTACAGCAGACATTACAGCTTTCAAAATTCAAATGTTACCACACATTTACTTCTAATACAGTTACTTAAATACCCTTAATTTTCTAAACAAGATATTACACAAAAAACACTCCCATGCACGTCAAAAAACACGCTGCATGTAACCTTCTGCATCTTCCACGCACAACCTGCAGACTGAGCATTTGACACATTTCCAGCAAAGCATCACTACATCAACAGTCCCAATATGGTCTTTTGAGAGATATATTATCCTCATCATCCATTTTCGGTTTTTTCCAGGCCAGTATAATGTTAGAAAAACAGAAATAAAGCTGTATATGTCATTTCCAACTGTCGACCTGTAATTTCATCTGATGTATTAATGAAATTGTATTACCCAAAATGGAGTTCTCCGGTCAGCGATAAAAATATTATTTGTTTTATTACAGATTGCATTATCTGTTATATTAACTGAGAGTATACGAACTCTTTAATGCACAGTGGAATGGGTTTCAATGGTATTTACGTTTTTGCTTAATATTCATCAAATCAACAAAATAAACAACCAACCATGAGCATAAAAGTAAAGCACACATAGATTCACATGGTTTGGCTAAAAATCATTTTAGCCTAACCATGGGACTCCGTCAAAAGAAGCCAATCCACCGTAACAAATACAATTACAAGCAAATCCAGAGTTGGGTGTTAAGTACTACAATGAAAGAACACTCCCTGTTCTAAACGACTCTAACGCCACTCTCTGATCCCTTCAGTGCTCTGCTACAGAAAGCTTCCACCAAGACACGGCTGGTCAGTTCAAGCTCCACATGATCTTCAATGGCGGAACTCTTCGTTCGCCCAGAACTTGATTCTCTCAAGTTTTCAATGAATGGAACATCGTCCCATAACTCAATCAAAGTAATATAATTGTCAATAGAGTCAACAACCAATATGAACCTGGGCAAGAATACTCACGAAAAATTCAGAGCAAAAAGAAGGCAAAAACCAGGTTAGTTTGCAAGGAAGAAGATGACCCATTTTATATCCTTGCAAAACAAATCTCAATCGTACACCTGGAAAAACCTTTTTGGACCACTCTAGAGAGAGTGACACCGTTAAAGAGACGTTTTGTACAAGTTTCATAAGGCAATAAGATAAAATATCATAGATAATGACACGTGTACAAAGAGAAAAGTTTAATCATATGTTACCCACCTACTAGAAATGTCTCGGCATGCGTAAATGATAAAACGGGAATCACAATTGTGCTAACTGTCCAAAGTGCATGTATCCAAATAATGTTCACACATTTCATAATTTGGCAAATAAAAACTTACATTAATTTTATATTTATTGTTATTATTTTCTTGTGTCAAAATTTGTAACAATTAATATCACTTTCTTCATAGTATCAGGAGTTTAGAGAAGGCATACGCTTTAGTAATCAAAATATATCAATATCCAAGAAATTATGATTTATAGTATAGATTTCTCAATTCCTTATTTCTCTTAGAAAATAATTTCATCTCTCAACAGCAGACTTGAAAGTATGGTATTTCATTTGCATTTTTTTTTTCTTTACTATCATATAATTGTAATATTGTTCATTGAATTATAAACTGAAGGATAAAAGTCATTATACTTCTAATTAGGGTGTATGGTTCTTTTTTTTCGATAATATAAACTTCTGTGTTAAGAAAACCTTCAGTAGCTACTTCACTCCGTAACTGAAAAGTAGTGGTTTTTGTATTAAAAGTAATCAAGCCAAAGTGATGTCGTTTTAGTCTAGAAGTGATGTAGTTAGCTTATGTTTAATTGTTATAAAACAGTTACTGTACATTAAGCTTAGTGTTGTTGAATCTATTGAAATCCAATAGCCATCTTCCCTCTAATTTCCTCTCAAATCTCTGTTCGAACACCTAAGTTTTACATGGTATTAGAGCTATTGATTACGTCAATGTCAGAAAAGTCTGAAAGCTCTAAATCATCAATGATTTTGTACGATGATACAAAACTCACTTAATTTTCTAACATTTGTTGTTTCCTCTAATCTTTAGACTATTAATCCAAAGCTTATCGAGACAATTATCATTCTTAGCGCTCTTAAGTCTTTCAGTAGTTGGAGGCCATGATGAATTTGATGATCGTCTCACAGGTTGGTTCCTTGTCCAACTCCATTGATAGCTTACAAATGAGATAATCCTAGTGATAAAGATGTGATGATCTTATTAAGGAAAAAAATTATTCAGCTTATACTCTGTGGAAACGAATTGATAATTTTTAGTTAGCTGATTACTTGCCTCAATTTCTGAGAGCATGTAGACAAATATAGAGTGTCAATTCTCTATGAAATCGGCTTATACTTGAAAAAGAGTTCATCACTGACTCAAAGGCTAGAGCACTTGTTCAGAAAAATATCGAAATGTTAAAACATGATATATAAATGCCTATTGATAATAAAACATAATTACAAAGAGTCAATTTACAAAATATGATTGGCTCTGGGCACCTACTCTAACACCTTCAACGTGGGTGGCAATTTGCATTGAAGCACTAGGCTTACTGTTCAAAATCATCACTTTCTCATTAGGCTCATACCTAAATTTCCGTGTATTCAAGTCTTGAAAAACTTTGCATAGGCAGAAAACATTAAGTTTGGACAATATATCAAAAATGTCAGAAAAGGACTTATCCCATTTGCTTTTATTTAATTGACTTGGAATAGCACAAGTGGAAAATAAGGCTTAGGTGGAGCAACAATAGAACTAATGTCTTGAGTTTGAATAGGTGAACTCGATTGCTTCTCTTAGCTTTATCTTTGCTGCATGATCAATCAATCTTATTAGTCTCAGAATTAATTTCTTTAAATTACCTACTACTCCTCAGAGTCGTGTTGCTTTTGCTTGCTCAGATTGGCTGGTAATTTCCAGGAACATGTCCTACGTTGCCTGAGCTATTTTCCTATTTGAAATTCCAACTTCCTATGGATGCCTCTATTGTTGAAGTCTCTACTCATAGTTCTGATTCTTCTAGAGGCTTGAATGAAGCTATTCAGTGTCTCCACCAATGAAGGTTTCCTCTGTTGATTGTTAGAGCTTGCATGTTGTTGATTATTGCTCCAAGAGAAGATTGGGATGATTCCTCCAACCTGGATTATAAGTATTGGAAAAGGGGTTGTTAGGCCTTTGGTGTAGGAATTCATCACATTTGCTTGCTCTACTACTCTAGAAACCTCTCACTAGAAGGACAAATGTTAATTGTATGACCATTATTACCACAAATAACATACCTTGTAGAGTTACTTTGGCTTGTCCTTGTCCTATCATCATATTACACACAGTCTTATTTGCTTGGTAATTCTGAAACCTGCATTGTCAACTCGAGTTCTTGTTCACTACATAAATTCCTTTAGATCTTCCTCTAACACTTTTTTGCTGCAAATTTGCTCCAAGATCTCATATAGCTCATATGTCTTTGTGTAATCTTTTTTCCTATAGCACCATTTGCCACATTGTCAAGTATGCCTTGGCAAGCCTATGTCAATCCATCATAAAAAAAAATTGATTAAGCAATCTAAAGGATATCTATGATGTGGACATTGAACTAAAAACAATTTAAAACGTTCCCAAGCCTCATGGAGCAACTCACCTTCTATTTGAGTATAGGTAGCAATCTTACCATGTAGTTTAGTAGTCTTAGCATGATAAAGAATTACCTATGAATCCGTTGTAAACTGCATCCCACATGGTAAGTCAAGCTGGGGTCAAAGACATGAACCATCTCTTAGTTGCATCTTTCAATGTGTAAGGAAAACAATGCATCACAAATGATCTTCTGTCAAACTCTCCAAGGGAAAGTTTGAACAATAAGTAAAATCAAAAATAAAAGTTAATGGGTCCTCTGTGGCTAGTCATGAAATGAAGGTAACATCTAAAAGTGAATGTTCTCAGCTCGTAGTCCTTGTTGCATCATTCAAAACATAGCAAGATGATGGTGTTCCTATAGTAGGAATGCATATTCTTCATAGGATGAGGTAATTCAGTCATATCTTTGGTTCTAAGCTTCAATTGATGAATTTTCAAGGATCTCTGGTTCTATCCTCTTTCTATCAATCAAATCATTCTTCAACGTAAGGAAAAAAATTCTTTATCCACTGATACAGCAAAGAAAAAAAATAACACAAATAAAAAATAATACATAAAATTAAAGAACACAAAAAAAAAAAAAAAATTAACAAAACAAAGTACACATTTTCAAGAAAACTAAATAACTTTAGTCAAATCCCTGGCAACGACTCCAAAAACTTGATGAACAAATTCTACTTTCTCACAAGTGCACAAATCACTATCGCAGTGTAGTGTGCAAAAGCAAGGGGCGATCCCAGAGATTTGTAAGCAATTTACGAATCCTAATAACCTTGCCTTAAATAAAACTAATACCCTAAATGATTTAAAAGAATTATCATAATTCAAATGAAAAACAACTAATTAAAACTAAAGTTAAACCACTAGGTAAATTATCAAAAATCCAATTAACCAAACTAGGGTTCCAATCTCACCAAAACTATCCAGCTTTATGACAACCATCTAACTATTGTATCTTAATTCACTCTCTAGGGTTCACACTCACTAAACCAAGTATACTGTAAGGCTTCGGTATTAACCTAGTATCTTCAACCAAGACTAGTTAGAGCATATAGTCTAGCCTATGGTATAAAAACCTTTTAAACGCAGGAGTACTTAAAGTCATGAATAAAGGCGAATTTGTTAGAGCAATGCACAAATACTTAATCATTCATGAAATCATGAACCAAATAATATTCTGTCAAGGCGTATGTACAAAATACTAATCATTCAGTCACATGACCTCTTCAAGAATAACACATGATATATTTAAATCATAACACATACAACTAATAATTCACATTAATGGTTATCACACAATAAAGAAATCAAAGATTGAATAAACACAATGAATGAATCAAGAGTTCCATTGAATTAAAACAATAAATCGATGTCTAAACACAGAGCCTTCCAATAGGCTACATTGGATCCCTAGAGAAGAATTTAGTTACAAATCAACATGAAGAAAGCAAAATTATTCCCCCAAAACATGAATGATCCAAAACCCTAGGAAGAATCTCCTTTTCTTTCTTGCAAAAAAAAAAAAAAAAAAAAAAAAAGCCCTTTTAAAATAATTTACGATGCCTTGTTTATAGTTTTTGATTACTAAGGGTGTTTTTGGGAAAATATAAGTCAAAGTCGAAGTTGGAAAAGGTAAGATTTTTCCTTTCTTTGCAATCCACGTTGCGACGTCGAATTCTCCCATAATCCACCACTCGCTAAAGACCTTGTCACACCGCTGCGCATAATGCTTCAACCGTGGTATTAACTCTCTACCCAGATCATCTTGTTGTGTCACGACACAGCAAAACCCTATCGTGACGTCATCCAACAATTTCACATTCTTTCTTCTGCTTAACGATCTAGCTCTCACTTCAACACATCCAACACCTCCAACCATCGTGTGAGTATAAAATCACAATATTTCTGCCTAAAAACCTAAAACTCATACTCACACCCATGATTCTTGAAAATAGAAATATATAAAGAAACTTGTATAAAAATAATCCATTAAAGTCATGAATTCCCTACAATTTACCCATAATATCACTATATATATATATATATATGCACCACTCATCAGTAAGTTGTCCCTAGATTAAGTCTTCTTCAATCAATGGTAAGCAACTTTCTCCCACAGGATCTAATTATCCTCATTCTACAAACCATAATACATTTCCTATGCAGTCTTCTGACCTCTTTAAAACGATACCTTCTAAATCACCTCCATCACATATTCTCATTTCACCAAATACCTTGTCAGATACTTCTAACTAGTCTCCACTTACACATATTCCCATTCCCTGAAACCCTACTCAATCTCTTGTTACACTACCATCTAACAATTCTAACTCCACTCATCCACTTGAAGTTGTTCTTTGACCAACATCATCCTTGCCTACCAAATTACCTTCACAATTATCATCTCCATCTACATTATCACATTCTAATTTGTCTACCAAATTCCCTTCACCATTATCATCCCCACCTACACTATCACATTTTGATTCTTTACTTTCTCCACAAACCATCTCTACCATAGCATTTGTATCTGCTTGTCCACTTGAAATAGATTTAGTTTCTTCTTGCCCTTTAGCCACCTCTGAGAAATCCAGTTCCACCTCAAATACTCATCCTATGACCATAAGAAGTAAAACAGTAGCCAACACTAGAGCCATTGCTCTTACGGCTACAAGAACTGTTATTCCTAAACCAAACTCAGTAGTTGAAGCCCTTGCCATACCTGAATGGAACAGGCCATGCAAACTAAATATGATGCAATGATTCACAATAATACTTGGACTCTTGTCCCATTTTCTTCTGAAAGGAATATGGTAGGCAACAAGTGGGTTTTAGGACAAAATTTGATGCTAATGGTACTCTCCAAAAATACAAAGCTAGAATGGTAGCCAAAGGTTTTCAATAAACCCCTGGATTGGACTACTTTGAAACCTTCAACCCTGTCATTAAACACTCCACAATTTGAATCATATCACTCTTGCTGTTACTCATAAGTGGGACATTCAGCAAATAGATGTGAACAATGCTTTCTTGAATGGTGAGTGAAATGAGATAGTCTACATATAGCAAGCCTTTGGATTTGTTGATCTCATCAACTCATCTCATGTCTGCAAGCTTAATAAGGCTTTGTATGGCCTTAAAAAAAGCTCCCATGGCCTAGTTTGACAAGTTAAAGGAAGCACATTTGAGTAAAGGTTTTCATTATTCTGTATCAAAGTCGGGCCTCTTGGTTCATCATCAATATAGTCATATAACTTACATTTTGATATATGTTGATGATATTCTCCTCACTGGTTCTAATAGGGAATTTATTCATCAATTAGTCAAGGATCTCAATGTGCAGTTATCTCTAAAAACCCTTCGATCCCTTCATTACTTCCTTGGTTTAAAGGTGGCCAAAATAGATTTTGGTGTCCATTTAAGACAAACCAAATATATTACAGATTTACTCCTTAAGACACAAATGCTTGAGGCACATCCTTGCCCTACTCCTATGGCTCTTGGTACAAAATTGTTTCCTACTAACAGTGATTTGTTTGAAAATCCCACCTTGTACAGAAGCACTCTTGGTGCTCTGCAATACTTAGCTCTTGCCATACCTAATATCAGTTTTTTGTCAACAAGTTGAGCCAATTTTTACAAATTCCAACAACCTTACAATGGCAGGCTTGCAAAAGAATCCTTAGATATCTTAAGGATACTATCAACCATGGTTTGGTTTTTAGACCAACAGTTGCCCTACACATAAAGTGTTACGCTGATGTTGATTGGAGCAACATCCTTGGTGATAGAAGTTTTACCAATGGCTACTGTGTATTTAGGTCCTAAATTGATTCAACAGAGCTCTAAGAAACAAAAAGTGGTTGCATTATCCTCCATTGAAGTAAAGTATAGAGCATTAGCTCATACAACCACTGAAGTTGCATGACTACAAAGTATTTTATTGAACTTAAACTGACATTTGCCAAACCCTTTGTAATTTGGTGTGATAACGCTAGTGCTAGGGTATTGGTAACCAATCCAGTGTTTCATGCAGGGATCAAAGACATAGAAATAGATGATCGCTATATACGAGAGTAGGTACTTGCCAAGAAGATTGTGTTCAAGATGTGCCTACTAAACTTCAGATAGCTGATATCCGCACTAAAGCATTATCAAAATTTCAATATGACACTTTAAAAAGCTGAATGCTGTAGCTACTAATGATAAAGTTATCAGTTGAAACTGTTTTTTTCCTTTTTTTTTTTTTTAACCTATCTTTTCTCAGTTTAGCATTATTCAGCATTACTCATTCAGTTGAAATTCCTTGTGATAACTTCATAATTCCTTGCATAACAAGTAGTGAAAACAACGGTGAAGTCATGGAGTGAATTCTGTCGCTAATGTTGAGGCTTGTAGATGCTTTTTACATGACAGTGGTGAACACAGTGGAGAAATCTGAAGCGAATTTATCACTGATATTGAAGTTTGTAGATGTTTGCAGCAGCAGGATTTGTTGTAGCAGCAACATTTGTAGATTTTTTGCATGACAGTGGTGAAGTTATGCAGTGATGAAATCTGGAGTGAATTTGTCATTTTTTGACGAAGTCTGGAGTTAATTTCTTATTGATATTGAAACTTACAAATGATTACAGCAGCAGTAATTTTTTTTTTTTTTTTTTGTCGATAAAAGAGTGATTGAACCAAGTCAGGCTTATGGATTGCTGGAGATTCTCTGATCATTTGTTTTGAGATGTTTATTGTCAATTACTTTGGTATTACAGACTGACTTACTGCAAATGATACAAACAAAGCTGCAAATGTTAATTCTCTTCTCTGACAAGTTGAGCAAATATGCTACTGCCTACTGCAACAATTTTATTGATTCAAATCAAGCTAAAACTGTTAAACACATTCTAGCTTGAGGGAAGCTGTTGAGGAGGCCTTTCTTGTTCAAAGTCAAGCTGAAACTGTTAACACAATTTAGCTTGAGAGGAGCTGTTGAGAAGGCCTGCAGTAGCTACTTCACTCTGTAGCTTAAAACGTAGTCGTTTTTGTATTAAGAGTAATCAAGGCAAAGTGCTGCCGTTTTAGTCTACGGTAAAGTCATTCCGTTTTCGCTTATGTTTAGTTATTATAAAACAGTTACTGTACATTGAGCTTAGCTGTTGTTGAATCTACTGAAATCCAATAACCCTTTTCGCTCTCATTTTTCTTTCAAATTCCTTTGTTCGAACCCTACGTTTTACACGTGTATCTTCAATGTTTGTAAAAGAAAAAGTTGACCCAAGGATGGAGCCAGAATTTTTTTTGGAGGGCCGGAAGGTAATTAGGAAGCTAAACTTACACTACGGGGGCTACGGTGTTTTGTTAAAAAATTGGGTGGCCAGGATGAGAAAGCTAAATTTATAGGCAGTCAAATAAAAAATTCATACGATACTTAAGAATTTTCTGGAGTTTGGCCTAAACATGACTCCGCCATTGAGTTGAGCATTGTTTCATAAGAAAATTCAATCCCCCCAAAAAATAATTTTTCTGTACTAAATAAGATATTTTTAATTTGTGCTAAATAAGATGCTATAAGCTAGTAAGATAAAATAATAATGTGAACGAACATATAAATAATGTTAGGGCCAAAAAATGTCCTCAGCCCAAATAGTCCTAAGACAAAGACACGTTCAACAAAGTCTGGAGCCATGGCCCAATTTCGATTGAGTTCGTAACAAAGTTTGTATATTAGGTTCGCTTATCACATCTACCTTGTTGCTCACTGCTTGAAGCCAATCAGTAAAGGTCTCAAGTCGTTTGGGCCTCATCATTAGCTTGTCTAGCCCCAAGCCCTTTGATCCAAGATCACCTATTGGACCTAGGGTTTATTTAGACCTCAAGGTCATCTATTTCTTATTTTGGTACCATTAGGATTCTACCGAAAGGATCCATTACTATCCTAACTCGTCAAAGATCCATATCTCAGGTCAACTCGGACTCCCTGTTCTACTAAGGCAAGGGAATTAAAAGCTCTCTTATTCATTGAACCTCTCAACCTACAATGACTCACAGTCCTACTAGGACTCGAAGATCCTATAATCGCTATTTTAATATAGGCCAACCCTCTCACAACGCACATAGATTACACCTTCTGACCCCGCAGTTCTTACTCTTGGGAACTCCACATCACAGCCGTAGTTATTGTCTCCAACTAGACTTCTAGTAACCTTCTCTTTCTCTAACTCTCACTAAATTAGCCTCACTCAACCTTGCTAACTTGAGCATCAGAATGCCTACGGGAAACACCACCCCGGTGTTTTCTGTTCACTTCGAGCTTGTTTCATTGCGTGTGCAGGTGTAGCGGATTGTTGGTGGCCTCAACCTCACGGGATCAGACCTATTTTCGTAAAGGTAGATTTTTTGCATCTAAAAATAACAACCACAAAAATTAATATTATAACAACCGCAAGCTCTAAGGAAGCAACATAAAAACACAATTATCACGATCTCACTAAGCGTACAAATATATTGTGCAAGCCATAACACTAAATCAAACAAACATGAGTTTAGCTGAAAAAGCTGAAGAAACTTCTTACAGGAAACTTAGGCACTTAGATCTAGATTTAAGAAAACAAGAATTACTATAAGGTTATACATTTACTTTAATGACTTTAACCTCCTCATTATAAACAAGAGAAGTTTACAAGAAAATGTATGTTTTGTGTCGAAAGAATTTGTCCCTTCTGTTGCAATAAATTATTGCCACTATAAATATTGCCATCGCAAAAAAATATAACAGTAATATACCGTTAAAAATATCATTTTACCATAGAATATCCTTTTACCATAAAATTTTGACATCCATTGCCAAAAAATCAAAATTATCATGTTAATTTATTTTTCCAATGCAAAAAGTATTGTAAGAGGCCTTGATATAACAAAATATGATAGGCACTAGATACTCTCCAGCTAATGTTTTGAATCCGCAAAAGGGCTTTTTGAATCCATAAGAACATGTCAAATCCATCACAAGACAGTTCACATGTACAGTTAAAAAAATTTATTAGTAAGCCATCGTTTTTCATTTGTAGGATAAGATAACACGTCTATACACATAACTAATCACAATACTATTTGAACATGAGATTATAATAAAAAAATAACAAAAAACCCTTCCTAATTTAACTAAAACCCTAAAAAAACTAATCTTTCAAATTCAAGATCCTAATTAAAATTTTAAAATCAAATAAGAAAAAAGGAAATAACATAAAATCCTAATTTATAAATTTTACATTAAACTCCTGCTCTTAAAAAATAAAACTCATCCTCGATTGAGTTTGGCAATCCAACGGGGTCAAACTTGAAGTGGAATACTTAGTCATCTATTTGAGCAAACAAACATTCTTTCCCATCGATCATTTAGGTCCACGATGACTATAATGAAGCAAAAAGGGGGAGCATTAGTTGACGATGTATTAATAAGACGCAGAATAAGTAAATGTTGTTATTCGCCCATAAAACACCTGAATTTTATATAGGCTAAGCTTCTGCATGGACGCCATGTCAACTAGATGCATGGTTAGTGCCACTTGGTAAAACTTTAACTCTAGTAAAAGTTTATGACTTAATCAAATTCATTAAACTTATGCATAATAAATTAATCATGTTCATTTGTGCTTGTTGGTAGTTCATTCATCATCAACACAATGCTAAACATATAACACATAAAGTAAAGCACACAAATGGTTTTTACATGGTTTGCCCAACTGCCTACATTCATGGACCAAGTCCAAATGAAGCAAACCACTATAGCCATTAGTATAATAGGATGAGATTGTAGAAGTTAAGAATAGCTCAGGTTAGTATGTAAAATGGTTACAGGGTGTATTTTGCAAAAAAGCAAAAGTAGGGTGTACTTTGTAAAAGTATACCCTTAAACATCAAAACACCGCCGTTTTGATGTTATGGCTTAATATAAAACAAGCCAGTCAACTTTGTGTACATTCATTGAATTCAGTTAGAATATTAGAACTAACTTTTTCCAGAATTCGCTTCTTTACTCGTTTTGTTTTCTTTGCTTCTTGATTCCAAGGTCATTCATGATATCAAAACCCTAGACCAACGTCGAAGGTAATCTCTGTTCCAAATTCTACTTAATTTTAGCTTCAAACTGTTTGATTCAGCTTCGAACTACTAGAAAATGGATACTGGTTTCACCAATTTCACGAATTTGAGTGTTCCTCCTACCTTGTCAACTATTTCAGTAAAATTGCTAGAGAAGAACTACACTTTCTGGCGTTCTCAGATCTTGCCAGCCCTAACATCTCATGGACTTGACAACTTCACAACTGGAGAAAGAAGTTGTCCCCCGATATTCCTGATTGAGAAGGTAGATGATTTAGGGAAAACTTTAAAGAAGTCAAATCAAGAATATTTCACTTGGAAGAAATTGACTAATTATTGGTAAGTTGGCTTATATCCTCTATGTCTGAATCCATGTTTCGCCATGTAGCTAAGTGTAGCACCTCCTATGAAAAATGGAACTTGTTAGAGTTATATTTTCAGTTGGTATCAAAAGCTAGAACATTGCACCTCAGAAATATGTTACAAAGTACTAAGAAAAACTCATGTAGTATAAGCGAGTATGTCTTAAAGATGAAGAAACTAGGAGACGAATTACTTTCAAGTGATGTGCATATAAGTGATGAAGAATTATTACTCTCTATACTGGATGGTTTGGGAGCTAAATACGATGCAGTGGTGGCAAACCTTGTGGTAAATAGCAGTGAAACAACACTACAAGAAGCCCAATTTTTACTCCACAAGCATGAAATTCGTTTGGAGAGACAACATAATTCATCTTGGAACTTTCATGAACAGTTAGCTTCAGCATTGATAGCTTCAAAACAAAGCTCCAATGAAACTTTTGGTATCCCGCAAAATAAAACTTTGGTTATGTCTGAAACTAACCTCACTACTGATTAGTTGAAAATGTTTAATACTCTGGCTATGAACAACTTTGCTTTATAGTCTCAATAGTTTCCTACCACTGCATAACACTAGACTTTCAATACTCCCTCTTTTGGAGCAAGTAACGTAAATCAGACAAGTTTCAGACCTGATTACAATCTGCCTTATCAGAATCAATTTTTGGCTACTACAAATAACTCTAGTCAGTTTCTTACCTCTGCTATGTTCATGTACAATCCTCAAGGGATGAGAGGTTGAGGCAGAGGACAAGGTTACTTTTGACCACGCCTCATATGTTAAGTCTATGGCAAAGAAGGGCACTATGCACTCCAATGCTATCATAGATTTGACCATGGTTTTCAAGGCTTTGTCAACACTAGAAACACTAGAACACCTGCTAGTTTTGTCAATACTAGAGTAGCTAATCAAGTGGGGTCATAGGGCCATTTTCAGAATTCATCTACTCATGAAGCTCAAGCTCTAATGGCCAGAATTATGGTAGGCCAACCAACACTAAACTCTATCTACTAAAGTCCAACTAACAATTTTGGTTTTGTTGGGACATCTCAGCCACCACACTCAAGTCCAACTACTGGAGTTTCTACTAACATCTTTCCTAGTCCAACCTCAACTTCATTTTAGGGAGAAGGATCCTTGACAATTTCCTCTAGAATGTGCCTATTGCTTCTCCTCAAAATGTCACTAACTAGACGTAGTACATAGATTCAGATGCCACAAATCACATGACCTCTTATGTTAACAGCCTACTCCTCAAGGACAATATCATGGTGGATCTAATGTGAGGTTAGAAATGGTCAGAATGTTCCTGTCACTCACACAAGTGAGTCTCTTTTACCTTCCACCACTTGTCCTGGGGTATTATATATTAAGAAAATGTTGTGTGTACCTCATATTGCAAAAAAATTATTAAGTATATCTCATATCACTAGAGATAATGGGGTTATTATGGAATTTCATTGTGATCATTGTCTCATATAGGATAAGGTCATCAGGCTGTTTTACTACAAGATTCTCTAAATGATAGGCTATACCAATTACAAATTTCATTCCCTACTATTGGTTCTGCATTTGTTTCCTCCTCTACTCAGAAAGTTGTATCTTCATCTTCCCTTGACTATAATAAACTATTTGTTTGTGTTGCTACATCATTAGTTCATAGTACAAAAAAATAAGGCATCTGCTAGTGCAGTTGTTTCATTAATTCGTAGTATAGAGAATAAAGCATCTACTGGTGCTATTGTTTCATCAGTTTGTGGTATAGAGAATAAGCCTTTTACTAGTACTGCTACTTGTTCTTCTAATATTAGTCTTAGAGCATTAGTTAGTCAAGCTCATTGTACGCCAACAGATGAATATAAGGTAAAAGTTAGATTTACTAAGTCTTGGCATGCTAGATTGGGCCATCCACATGAGGAGAACTTGAAACATGTAATGGATACAATGAATATATGTGGCTCTTTTGAGAATAAAATGCCTTTTTGTGAAGCTTGTCAATTTGGTAAAATGCAACAAGCTACTTTTCCTTTATTACAGTCTCATACTAAAGGTCCTTTAGAATTGGTTTAGTCTAACCTATAGGGTCCTACACTAGTTTATTTCTTTGAAGGTTTCAAGTATTACATGTTATTTGTGGATGACTTTAAAAGATATATGTGGATCTATCCCTTAAAACTAAAGTCTAAAGCTTTCAATATATTTACACATTTTCATAGACTTGTTGAAAGGCAATTTGAAGTTATATTGAAAAGCTTGCAAATAGATTGGAGAGGAGAATTTAGACCATTTGCAAGGTATCTTCAAGCACATGGGATTGTTTCTAGACATCCATAGCCTTACTTGCACCAACAAAATGGAAGAGTGGAAAGGAAACACCAAACCATTACTGAATTTTGGTTAACCCTGCTAGCCCACGTTGCCATGCCTCTTTGCTTTTTGGTGGCAAGCATTTTCTGCAGCAACCTTCATTGTCAACAGACTTCCTTCCTCTTCTACTGCCAACATATCTCCATTTCAAAAACTATTTAATCAAGAGCCAAATTACAGTGATTTTAAGGTGTTTGGGAGCTACTGTTACCCATATATTAGGCCTTGTCAGAGAAATAAGTTTTCCTATGACACTGAAAAGTGTGTACTTCTAGGGTATAGTTCATCTTACAAAGGCTGCAAATGCTTATCCTCTTTCAAAAAACTTTATATTGTCAAACAAGCAAAATTCAATGAGGATGATTTTCCTTTCAAATATGGTTTTAAGTGTAATTTTTTTAAAGATACTAACCTTGCAGGACTGACACCAACACTAAATTCAAAAGGAGTTTCTTCTACTTGGGATTTCTCTCACTGTCTTGATTCTTCAACTGGTGTTCACTTTGCTCCAATTGGTGCTTCTGCTTATAATGCTCCAATTAACTCCCCAACAAATTTAGCTCCTGCCTTAACTTCACAGTCCACAAAATCAGCCCAACCAAATGTAGCCATGCCTACTTCAGTTTATTTGGCCCCTGACTCAATCCTACAATCTAACAATTTAGCGCATCAATTTGCAGCAAATCAAATGATGCCTCACACAGAAGGCTTAGAGATGGATACTGGAAAAGTACTTGTTAATTCTCCCAATACTACCTCCCACTCAGTAGGCCGAAACTCAGTCTCTCAACCTAATACAGATGTGTCCCAAGATATGTCCTTTTCTACTCAACCTACTAGCATCCATTTAGAGTCTCATACCTAAACCATTAGCATCTACCAGTAATTTCCATCCAATGATTACTCGTTCAAAGAGCCACTCTCATGCATATACAAGGCAAGCTTTTCTCTCTACTTCATATTTTACCTGAGCCAAAAATAGCTTCTGAAGCTTTACAAGTACACGAGTGGAGAGCAACAATGAATGATGAATTCCAGGCACTTTTGAGAAACAATGGGAATTGGTTCCTCATACATCAGACATGAATGTAGTTGGGTGCAAATGGGTCCTTAAGACTAAACTTAAAGTTGATGGGACATTATTAAAGTATAAAGCAAGGCTAGTGGTTAAAGGTTTTTTGCAAACACCAGGTTTGGATTACTTTCACACATTCTCTCTAGTTGTGAAACCTATCATCAAAATTATACCATCCTTAGTTGTCCATAATCAGTGGGATATCCAATAAGTTGACATTAATAACGCCTTTCTAAATGGAGAACTAATCGAGACTATATTCATGACACAACTGTTAGTGTATGCCCTAGGAACCAATCATATTGTCGGTTTCAGGACATTATATCTTGTAAATGTATTATGAATAAAAAAAAAAAAAGTGTTCTTATTTCACATGTTGATTTTTTGCTTCATTTATATTATATTATATTTAATATTGCATGTGAAATGTTTGGATGACACGAATCTTCAGAAGATCAAATCATCAAAGAATTCCCTACGCAAGTAATATTAAGTGGGCAATAACATTGTATAGTAGGCATACTAAATGTCTACTGAATATCATGTGATGGTATTAGTGTGGGTGATTATAAGAGGTATGTCACTAAGGCATTAGCATGGATAAACGGTTAGTGAATTGTTTATCGAATACGACCGATTACGATGAATCACATAGATATGGCCAATGATGCATTGTACGATCATGCTAGTGTACCACTGATCCTTAGACCTGAGACATCACTGTTGGATTCAACATAGGATGCATATGTGGTAGCATGCCGAATACTCCAAATTAATAATCATACTAACCTCACTACTAAATTGCATATAGGGTGAGCAAGGGTCGAACCCACAGGGAATGATTCGATTAAATCCTATATTCTGACCAATAACCACAACGAAAAAAACAGAAAAATAAAATAAAATAAAATCCTAAACAGTAAACATGACAACAAAATAATTGAAAGGGTTGTAGACAATGCAATCTAAAGTGAAACGAATAAATCTCCAATGATAGAAAATATCATATTAAAAACAACCAGTTCTCGGTTCAAGATCCACCTAAACATGCATTGGACATGAACTAGTCGTAACATTATTATATCTCGTTATTATGGAATTATTGACCCTAGGAAACAACAAGCTCTGTTACCTGAATTTTCCCTTAATAGTCACTACTGAAATAAGCTCTTCAATTAGATCCTAAGCCTTGAACAACCTAGAATAAGCTCTCTAAGTTTAATTCAATGGCAGCCTTAAGAATTAGGAAAATAAATCAATCTAAGCAACAATCACGCAAGATCGGATTATTTAACTTAGGTTATGTTATTCAAGGTGACAGATTAAGAACTTGTCCGTAATCATCTATCATCATGTGTTACTCATTGAATAGAAAGAGGACAATTACGTATCACAATTCCTAATTCTAACAAATAAATTTCTGATTAAACAATTTAGCAGGCCATTACTAAATCACCCAAACAAAAATCATAAACAAGTAAAACAGAATAACATAAAAAATTCCAATAAGAACAAGATTAAGAACAATGTTACTAAAGTTAAGTTACACCAATGACATGAATTCAGGCTTCAAAATCCCCTTGAACTGAAGAAGAAAGATCAGCCGCACATATTGACGTAAAAAGTAAAAAACTAAAAAAAAAAATCCATTGCCATTCTCTCTCCTCCATTTAACCTAACAATTCATAAATAAATAACATGTTTTTCCTCAATTCTTTCCCAGGAAAAACGGAAATTACTTTCCTAGACCTTTCCTAAATGATAGACTTCCAAAACTGTCCATTCCTTATCAGATATGGAAAATAGAATTCGTAATCCAGTTTGCATCAGGATTCTCACAATGTAAAAGAAATTTTCTGGGCTTGATCACTTCACAAAAGTTGTAGTCCTGGATATTTAGATGAATATGGGCTTCTGAATCATCTGTTTTCAATATCTGAAGCTCTAGTTAAACCCATTTGAAGACTCAATACTCAGCCAGGAAATACTTCCGCAAATAGGATTCCAGGTCCGGTTTTGCAACAACTAATGAGGGCCCAAACAAACTCGGATTCTCATCCATAATACCTTCTTGGAAGGCTTGATTCGTCTACTTTACTTTTTCTCAAGAACACTTTTGCAATCAAGAAGTTTTACTCCATGAAAAACCTGAAAAACGCAGCACTAGTCAGAATAACAAAAAATCTGGAATTTCCTAATCTTTTCTCAATTATTTCATAAAGTCTATCCAAATATGCCAAACTTATAAAATAAACTCTAACCAACTCAACTAGGCATAAAACATAACAAAAAACATAATATGGAAGGAATAAAAAAAATATATAAATTATACGCTTATCAATGTAGTTCATATGGTGTATAAGCGCGAGACTAGTCATGTCTTATGTAATAAGCCGGTTTGGTCATATGTTATTCATGTGCGAGGACAAGTGATGGTCAAGATGGGATCTGTTAACTCAAAATAGTCTAATCTCGAGTTCCCAGACGAATGTCAATAAACATTGGAAAAGGGAAATATCTGGCTAGAGTATAATGAATGTCAGATGAAAATTAGTTTCATGTTGACGAGTTCCATTGTATCGATTTACAATTCAATTAAAGATTAAGTTAAAGGTTTTGACATAGCATGAACCATTCTTAATCGGGATTAGATAATGGAAGGATTTGACTACATGATACGTACGATCAAAATAGGTTCATTGGAGTTTACACTTCATTGTGATTTAAGGGTTATGGACCATTGCTAGACATCTACCATAATCAGTGAGAGTTTCGATTATAAAGAATTATAACGAAAAATATCAAAATCAGATATTGGGCCCACGGCTAGATCATAGTGAACCAAAATGGTCACACATAAAACCAAGCTCAAGGAGAGAGAGTAATACATATCATTAATCAGATTAATGATGTTCAGACGTAAACAGTTGCCTCCGAATTAATGTATTTGTGAGAAATGATTATCCATGGATATCTAGCACTAACCAAGGGTAATAAGGATTTATTAAATATTATTATTGAATTGGATTCAATGATGGGGGCAAAAGTGCATTGGTTTTATTCTAAAGGGTTAGAATATTTAATGGAATTAAAATTTGGTATAATTATGAATTAATCATAAAACTAAGGACTTGACATAAATGTTTATTCTCAAGTTAATTTTAAATTGTTTGAGGCATTTCCAAAACAATTTAAAATTACACTTTGTGCCCATGGTATATAAATTAAGTTTTATACCATTTTAATTCAATTGAATCCATTGAAACAAAAATCACTCTCTCATTTTCTCTCTCATTGTCTCAGCTCTCTCTCATCTTTGGCTTGGGTGGATCAAATTTTAAGGTTATTCAAGTCCACTTGAAGAACTAAGACTCCAAGAAAGAAGATTCAAGTGTTGAATAGCAAAGGAGTAGGTAATATTCCATCCTTACCTTGAATTTTTTTTTGGGCTTATGTGTTATGTTAGTGTTCTACCTTGCATCCATCAACTTGTCCATCATTTCTACACCTTTTCCATGTCCAAAATGCATGAATCAGAACAATGGTATCAAAGCATGTTTAAATTCATGCATGCATGTAGCATTTTTGGGGGAAAAATGGCTTGATTTGGACATGAATATGCTTTTGCATTAGACGCATGTTGAAGTTATTGTGTATTTTGAATACAAATGATGATGGATATGTGATATTCATGCTTATTAACATGTTTCTATGAAATTTTGATATTTAGAATAATAAATTTCTTGTTCTTGAAGTCATATGCAACATGCATGCTTGATTTATTGCATCTTGACGTATTTTTGTTAAATATGAATATGTCTCATTCATGTGATACATGCATGTGTAATATAAGCATATTTGATGCAAATTTGATGATTTTGAGAAGGGATAAATTCGGTCCAAACTGATTCAAATGAATAATATATTTTAAATGCATATTTGAAAGTGTTATATGTCATACAATAATAGTCTATAAATGCATTTGACTTAGATTGTATTGTGAATGCAAGTTGGTTGATTTATGTTTGAGTAAAAATCGGTGCATGGTGCACAGATTTGCATTTTTTTTAATTTTATTTGATTGAATGTGGTGTGAGAGATTTTTTAATGTGATGGGTAATATAATATTTTTTATAAATATTATGGTGATGAAATTATGCATGTACCCTTAGTTTAGTCATGTCATATTTTATACTTTTATTGCATGAAATCCTTAGGATATTATATATATATATTATAAGTTTAAGGGTAGTAAAATTATGCATGTACCCTTTTTCAATCATGGCATGTTTTTATGTATTTATTATATGAAGTCCTTTATTTATAAATATTGCAACTTGCATAAATATTTATTTATATACCCTTGATTGAATTAATATTTACTAATGTGATGGATGAATATTAATTAGGGGATGATCATGGGTGTATAGTTATTTTTCCCAAAAATATTTGATATTTGGGCATGTAATATTCTTTCAATGGCTTGTAATAATAATTAATTTTATTATTAGTTTGTTATCCGGGCCTACGTGTCCTAAATTGGTTTATGTAATCGGACGACTGGATGAAGGATAGAGATCTAATTAATCACCGGATGAAGATCCGCAAGAAGTAATAGAATTAGGTGAATAGTTTACCTAATTAGGATGTATTTTTCAAAACCCCATGATCATCCCACCATGTTTTATAATTATATGGATGCATTTGAATTAATGTATGTGATAAATGTAAAACATTTTTAATCAAAGGTTAAACCTAATAATCTCCCTAACAAACAATATTAGATCCAAGCCTTCCATTATGGGCCAATTAATTCTTTAGCATAAAATTAGAGATCCCAAGATTTCTATTATGTGAGGGATGGTAATTTTATGACATGGAATTAATTGTCTTAGTTCTTGGATAGAAATTTTCATAATACCCAAGATTTCTATTATGTGAGGGTATAATGGGAATTCTATTTCAAGAAAGCATAATGGGTTGGATTTAACTAGTCTAGGGTACCAAGATTTCTATTATGTGAAGTTTAATTAAATTTAATAAGAATTTGATTCCCCACTAGAAATTTATTCCAACGGAATTTCCAAATCATCATTTAGGGGAGTATGGGACTTGAATAAAATAGTGGGAGCTAATAAGATTAGCATTAAAGGGTTTGAATTTACAAGACACTAATAAAACTTATATTTTTCCTTGTAGTCTCTTTCAGTATTTTGTGATATTTAGTTAAAGAAAATGAGCAATAACTTGCTTTTGAGGATTCTTGATAACAACATGCTGACCGAACCTAATTTTAATAATTAGTTAAGGAATTTGAGAATTATTCCTAATTCTGAAAAGGTTGGATATGTCTTGGAAGCACCCCTTCCACTTTCTTTGTCTCTTGATGCCACACCGCAAGAAAATGAAGTTTTCAATAAGTGGCAGGAGGATGACTTCTGAGCTCGAACCTACATGCTAGCATCAATGAATGTTGAGCTCCAGGTTGAGCATGAAAAGATGGAAAGTGCAAATGAGATAATGATCCATTTACAAGAGTTGTATGGTGAGAACTCAATGGTGAAGCAATACGAATTGTGTTCAACACTATTCACAATGAGGCTTAGGGAGGGAGTTGCCTCAGATGATCATGTTATGGAAATGAGTAATATTATAAGGCAATTGCATACACTTGAGATTGTGATGCCACACAGTCTTAAGGTGAATTTGATTTTGCAATCCCTTCCACCAAGTTTCAAGCCCTTTATCACAAATTATAATCTCAATAGGATTGAGTGCACTCTTGCAAAACTGTCGAATGAGATTCAACAGTTCTATAAGTAGGGAAGAAAGGAAAAGGGGCAAGAGGATGTTTTTACAGCTTCTTCTAGTAAGACTAAGAATAAGCAATGGAAGCAAAAGAAATGTCCAAAAGTTGGACCACGGAAGAAGCCTTTTAAGAAGGGTGCTTCTGAGATTGAGAAGGGCAAAGAAAAGGTCAATGATAAAGGCCTATGTTTCCACTACAAGAAAGATGGACATTGGAAAAGGAATTGTCCTCTTTATCTGAAGAGCTTGAAGAAAGCTCCAGTAGGTATGTTCCATTCTTATGTTATAGAATTTGAATTAAATGTTAGTTCAAATGATCATTCCTGGATATTAGATTCAGCTGCTACATCTCAAATTTGTGTTTCATTGCAAGCAGTACGGAATAGTTCTGCACTGTTAAAAGGTGAAGTAATTTTGAAGATGGCAAGTGGAGCAAAAGTTGTGGTCGAGGCAATGGGGACTTGCCATTTGACATTGCCATTAGGACACATTTTGTATTTTTATAGAACTTTTTATTTTGCCAAAGCAACTAGAAATCTCATTTTTATTTCTGTTTTATGTAAATCTGGTTACAAAATACAGTTTAATGGAAATAAATGTCTAATTTATTTTGGAAATGAATTAGTGCGCAAAGCAATTAATACAAATGGTTTGTTTGTTTTGGTAATGAATGATTATGACATAATGAATACAGTTACAAATAAGAGATCTCAAAATGAAATTAATCCAAAATTACTTTGGCATCATCGATTAGGTCATATAGGAGATAAAAGGATAATCAAGTTAGAAGCAAATAAGCTTTTAAGCCCATTGGGTTTAGAAACCTATCCAACTTGTGAATCCTGTCTTCAAGGAAAAATAACCAAATCATCCTTTAAGGGTAAAGGGGAAAGATCCAAAGAATTATTAGAGGTTGTACATTCAAACGTATGCGGACCATTTAATGAAATGGCTCGAGGAGGTTTTCAATACTTCACTACCTTTACCAATGATTATTCTAGGTACATGTACTTATATTTAATGAAATACAAATCTGAATCCTTTGAAAAGTTCAAAGAGTTTAAGAATGAAGTAGAGAAACAGACCGGAAAGAGTATTAAGTCTCCGTGATCAGATCGTGGTGGTAAATACTTAAGTGCAGAATTTTTAGATTTTCTAAAGGAGAATGGTATAATATCCCAGTTGACTCCTCTGAATACGGTGCAACATAACGGTGTGTCTGAAAGGAGGAACCGTACTTTATTGGATATGGTATGGTCGATGATAAGTTTTACGAACTTGCCAACGTCACTATAGGGATTTGCCCTTGAATTTGCTGTGCATATTCTGAATAGGGTACCATCTAAATCTATTGAGATGACACTATATGAGATGTGGTATGGTAAACCTCCTAGTCTCAAATATATGAGAATTTGGGGTTGTCCAGCTTAAGTCAAGATTGTCAAGACAGATAAGTTGGACGTTAGTTCTAAGAAAGGTCAGTTTATCTGGTATCCCGAAAACAGTTTGGGATATTATTTTTACTTCCACACTGATCAACGAATTTTGATAAGCAAGAATGCGCACTTTCTTGAGAAAGAGTTCTTAGAAGAAGGTGGAGCAGAAAGAAAAATGGTGATCTAGGAAGAGTCTAGGGAGCCTCAGACCAAAAATACTCAGATGGGTGGTCCTTCTCAGGAAACCTTGATAACTGAAATGGTTTAGCTTCGTAAATCATCTAGAGTATCTTGACCTCCATATGGGTTACTTCATTAAGAGATTTTTGAATTTATCATGATTGGAGAAGTCAGTCATGGGGATGATCCTAGATGTTATGAAGAAGTGATATTAGATATCAATTCTGGAAAATGGCTAGAAGCTATGAATTCTGAGATAGAATCCATGCATGCTAATCAAGTATGGACTCTCATTGATCCTCTAGAAGGAATAGTTCCTATTGGATGTAAATGGATCTTCAAGAGAAAGATTGGGAAAGATGGAAAGGTAGAGACCTACAAAGCAAGACTGGTTGCAAAAGGTTATACTAAAAAACAAGGGTTGGATTATGAGGAAACTTTCTCACCAATCGCTATGCTTAAATCAATCAGAATTATGCTAACCATAGCTGCACACTATGATTATGAGATATGGCAAATGGATGTCAAAACAACATTCCTCAATGAATTTATTGAGGAAAATATCTACATGCAACAACCTATAGGTTTTGTATCTAGTTCTAAAAGAAATAAAGTGTACAAGCTGCATAAATCCATTTACGGGTTAAAACAAACTTCAAGAAGCTGGAACATCCGGTTTGATGAAATAATCAAAACGTTTCATTTTATGAAGAATCTGGATGAACCCTGTGTTTATAAATGGACAAAGGATCATGCAATCATATTTCTCATATTGTATGTAGATGACATACTATTGATGGGAAATGACATTGGGATGATGACTGAAGTTAAGTTGTGGTTATCCGAAACTTTCTCCATGAAAGACTTAGGAGAAGCGATCTACATCCTAGGAATTCGTATCTATAGAGATAGAATCAAAGGATTAATAGGCTTATCCTAGAAGATGTACATAGAAAAGATGCTGAAACGGTTCAGCATGCAAGACTCCAAAAGGGGAATTTTGCCTTGCAGTCACAGAACTCATCTTTCAAAAGATATGAGTCCAAAGAGTAATCAAGAGCGTGAGCCGATGCGTGGAATACCCTTTGCTTCAGTCGTAGATAGTCTCATGTACGCTATGTTATGTACTAGGCCTGATATTGCATACGTTGTGAGTGCTACAAGCAGATATCAGTTCGACCCAGGGGAAAAACACTGGTTAGATGTTAAGATGATGCTTAAGTACTTAACAAGAACTAAGGATCTAATACTAAGTTATGGAGGTTCAGAATTGAAAATTGAAGGATACTCTAATTCTGATTTTCAATCAGATGTGAATGATAGAAAGTCTACATCCGGGTTCATTTTCATATGCAATGGAGGAGCAGTCAGTTGGAAGAGTTCTAAACAATCAACTACTGTCGATTCCACAACTGAAGCTAAATACATTGCTGCTTCAAAAGCAGCAAAGGAAGCTGTCTGGACATGCAAGTTTATGGCTGAACTTGGTGTGGTTCCAAACATGGTTTATCCAATAACCTTGCACTGTGACAATACTAGTGCTATTGCACAGGCAAAGGAGCCAAGAGCACACCAGAAGTCAAAACATAATCAACGTAAACATCACATTTTGAGAGAATTCGTTGGAGATGGAGAAATTTTGGTACAGAAAACACCTTTAGTAGAGAATGTAGCTAATCCACTCACTAAAGCGATGACACAGAAGCAATTGGACTATCATCTTGAGACGGTGAGTATTAGATACCATAACGATTGGCTCTAGTGCAAGTGGGAGTTTTGTTAGTGTATGCCCTAGGAACCAATCGTATTGTCAGTTTCAAGACATTATATCTTGTAAATGTATTATGAATAAAAGAAAGTGTTCTTATTTCACATATTGATTTTCTGCTTCATTTATATTATATTATATTACATTATATTTAATACTACATGTGAAATGTCCGGATGACACGGATCTTTAGAAGATCAAATCATCAAAGAATTCCCTATGAAAGTAATGTTAATTAGGCAATAACATTGCATAGTAGGCATGTTGAATGTCTCCATTAAATATCATGTGATGGTATTAGTGTGGGTGATTATAAGAGGTATGTCACTAAGGCATTAGCATGGATAAACGATTAGTGAACTGTTTTTCGAATACAATCGATCACGATGAATCACATGGATATGGTCAATGATGCATCATATGATCGTGCTAGTGTACCATTGATCCTTAGACCTGAGACATCATGGTTGGATTCAACATAGGATGCATAAGGTTCATATGGTGTATAAGTGCAAGACTAGTCATGTCTTGTGTAATAAGCCAATTTGGTCATATGTTATTCATGTGCAATGACAAGTGACGGTCAAGATGGGATCCGTTAACTCAAAATAGTCCAATCTCGAGTTCCCAGACGAATGTCAATAAACATTGGAAAAGGGAAATCTCTGGCTAGAGTATAATGAATGTCAAATGAAAAGTAGTTTCATGTTGACGAGTTCCATTGTATCGATTGACAATTCGATTAAAGATTAAGTTAATAGTTTTGACATACCATGAACCATTTTTAATCGGGATTAGATAACGGAGGGATTTGACTACACGGTACGTATGATCATAATAGGTTTACTAGAGTTTACACTTCATTGTGGTTTAGGGGTTATGGAACATTGTTAGACGTCTACCATAATCAGTGGGAGTTTTGATTATAAAGAATTATAATGAAACATATCAAAATCAGATATTAGGCCCACGGCTAGATCACAGTGAACCAAAATGGTCACACATAAAACCAAGCTCAAGGACAGAGACTAATACATATCATTAATCAGATTAATGATGTTCAGACGTAAATGTTTGCATCCGAATTAATGTATTAGTGAGAAATGATTATCCATGGATAGCTAGCACTAACCAAGGGTAATAAGGATTTATTAAATATTATTATTGAATTGGATTCAATGATGGGGGCAAAAGTGCATTGGTTTTATTCTAAAGGGTTAGAATATTTAATGGAATTAAAATTTGGTATAATTATGAATTAACCATAAAACCAAGGGCTTGACATAAATGTTTATTCTCAAGTTAATTTTAAATTGTTTGAGGCCTTCCAAAACAAAAATTAAAATTACACTTTGTGCCCATGGTATATAAATTAAGTTTTATACCATTTTAATTCAATTGAATCCATTGAAACAAAAATCACTCTCTCACTCTCTCGACTCTCATTTCCTTGACTTGTGTGGGTCAAATTTTGAGGTTATTCAAGTCCACTTGAAGAACTAAGACTCCAAGAAAGAAGATTCAAGTGTTGAATAGCAAAAGAGTAGGTAATATTCCATCCTTACCTTGAATTTTTTTTGGGCTTATGTGTTATGTTTGTGTTCTACCTTGCATCCATCAAGTTGTCCATCATTTCTACACCTTTTCCATGTCCAAAATGCATGAATCCCTACAACAACCAGAAGGTTTTGTTGATTTAACCCATCCTAAGCATGTGTGCAAGCTATATAAAGCCTTGTACGGGCTGAAACAAGATCCCAGAGCTTGGTTTGACAAACTGAAACATGTGTTAGCTTGTTAGGGATTTACAAATTTTGTATCTAACACTAGTCTTTTCTTCTACAAGAGAGACCATCAAGTGATATACCTATTGGTATACGTTGATGATTTTCTCATCATAGGTACTGACCCTATTCTCATTTCTCAAATTATTCAAGATTTGAACAAACAATTTTCTCTTAAACATCTTGGTGTGCTGCAATATTTCCTTGGCTTTGAGGTTAATCGCAATGATTTAGGATTACACCTTACACAGTCTAAGTATGCTCAAGACTTATTGATTAGAGTTAGGATGATTGATTGCAAACCTTGCAATACACCAATGGCAACAAGTGTGAAATTAGGGGAAGAAGATAATGCCTCCCACCATTGCACATTAGACTGCTTGTAAAAAAGTTCTCCGCTATATCAAGGGAACTCTTTCACATGGACTTATTTTTCAAAAAAACTCAGAATTCATCCTTAAAGGATATGCCGATGCAGATTGGGCTAGTGATGTAAGTGATAGGAGATCAACTAATGGGTATAGCATCTTCCTTGGAGGAAAGCTAGTACAATGGGTTTCTAGGAAGTAGAAGGTTGTTTCTTTATCTTCAACAGAGGTTGAATATAGAGTCTTAGTCAAGCAGCCACTGAATTGGTTTGGATTCAACACCTATTTCAAAAACTTGGTATAACTATTAACAACACTCTTGTTTTTGTGGTGTGACAATATGAGTGCTGGTGCTCTCTCTTCAAACCATGTTTTCCATGCATGCACTAAGCACATTGAAATAGATGTGTAGTATGTTCAAGAATTAGTCATAGAGAAGAAGCTATGTGTTCAATATGTTTTACATAATATCAAGTTGCAGATATTCTGACCAAGGCACTTCCAAGTTCCAAGTTTCAAACTCTCTAAGCCAAGTTAAAGGTAATTGCTAAGGTTGATAATGAGTTAGATAAAGGCCTTCATAAAGATAGTAGTTTGCTTACTGAAGATGAAGATTCTGTCAAGTTTCATTCTGATTCTAGAAGCAATAGTTGCTCTTGATGAGTCCCCAAGATTCTATCAAGTTCCATTCTGATTCTGGAAGCAGTAGTTTCTCTTGATGGGTCCCCTAGAGACTTTTTCTAATTCCAACATTAAAATTCTCAGAGTCAAGCTTAAAAGCAACAAAGCAACTGTTGAATTACTAATTCTAATTCATGAATTCATGAAGAACTAGTGATTCTAGTGCTCTTATGCCTAAAGTTTCCTACTGTGGCGTATTTTCTCCTTATCAATCTTAGTGTTAACTATTGCGCTTGAAACATTTGCTGATTAGACTTGCAGTGATTGCTATGATTGCACCTTGAAGACTATAAAATGAGGTTCATCTCAAAGGGAAATATTAGCATATGATGGTACATTATAAGGTCAAGTTTAAGGGGAAATATTGGTGTATGCTAGTACATTACTATGTCTAGTTTAAGGGGAAATGTTAGTATAATAGGATGAGATTGTAGAAGTTAAGAATAGCTCGGGTTACTTTGTAAAATGGTTACGGGGTGTATTTTGTAAGAAAGCAAAAGTAGGGTGTACCTTGAATAGTAGACTCTTAAACATCAAAACACTGCCGTTTTGATATTATGACCTGATATAAAACAAGCTAGTCATCTTCGTGTACATTCATTGAATTCAGTTAGAATATTACAACTAACTTTTTCCAGAATTCGCTTCTTTACTCGTTCTATTTTCTTTGCTTCTTGATTCCAAAGTCATTCAATAGCAAACATTCAAGGTTCATTTACAAAGTTGAAGTTAAGCAATCAACTATGAAACACTCCCTGCTTTCATAATCACCCTTGGGATGATCCACTGTCTTGCCACAGCTTGCTTGAATCCAAGACACCTCTTGGATAGCTCAAGCTCCACTCATGCTTCAACGCCGAAGACAGCCTCCAGCTCCACAGCTTGAACTCCCTTCAAGCTTTCATCAAGGGAACCACGTTCCAACAACACTCATACAACAAAGGTTAGTAATGTGTTTTGAGCTTAACAAATCAACAAAGGAACCTGACCAAATGGAATAAAACCTTAACAGATTTTTAGAGAATAATAAGAGGAATATTCAAGTTCAAGTGCAAATGCAAGGATGAAGAAGATTATAAAGAATCCTTGCTCAAGAAACCCTTAGACAATCAGCCGACAAAGCCTTACATATGTTTGCCTATTTTGGTAAAGTTTTCAACAACTTGTTAGGACCATTTTTGAAAAGTAAAACAAATTTTCAGGACCACATCTGAAATATTTGACACTTGTAAATAGACCACTCATGCATATTTCAGTCCTAGATAAAATCCTAATAGCTAATGAAAACACGATAGATGTATTAAAGTCTAACTAGATGATTATTGACACATCTGACTCTAATGTGGCCACACATTATGCAATGAAAACAGACTAAGGGAATGTCCACACATCAATTCATAATGTCATGACATGTGTAAACTGAAGAAACAATTGTGCTTTAATCAAAAGGATGTATAGACATCAGAAATGAATGTGCACACACAAACTTCCTAAGTTGACAAAATTACTTACATCTAGTATAAAGGAAAGCTCAAAGTAAGGAATAAAAGGAGAGACAAGCATACTAAATAAGACCATTGTCTGAAAATAAATGGATTTTATTACTTTTGTTGTATAATACACTTTATCTCTATTAATGCCTTGTTAAAACACACAAAGTAAAATCATCTCGTTTAGATCCTTGGACTACTGAACTTAGCCAAAGTTAGAAAATACATTAAATAATTGAATGAAAACCTAGCTACATAGAATTGTGAAGCAAAGAAGAAGAGGAAGAATGTACACAAACTGTTATACTTTTATATTATTTCTCAAAATTTATTTTGTGAATTTTGTGGAATTATTGTCATCATATAACAACATAATACAATGAAACTTAGGCATTGCAAAAATGCTAGAAAAAAATCTTTCCCCTTGTGACTGAATGGCAAGCCCTTTAGACACTGGGTTTAGCTATACACAGTGGTCTTGTGTTCGAACTGCAAGAGAGGCATCACCATAACTTAAAAAAAAAAATGTTAGAAAAGATGAATAGAGCTCTCTTGAAAGAGTTATGTGCATTTGAGGTATGTTGGTTTTCCATCTTAATACACCAATTTCTTCTAATCTATAGTTCTTATTCTACAAGGTAAACTAGTAAGTAACTGTTGGGATATTGTGGCTCGCTTTCCTATTTGTTTCCATGTGAAATTGTATGTCTTTAGGAAAACTATGTAATAAAAAATACAATTGTAAATAGGAATAGAAATTAGGAGTCCTATTAGGAACTGAAATATGAATCCTATTAGAATTAGAATATCTCATATCCTACCTATAAATATAAGGGTGAGAACCAATTTAAGGTTATAAGAGAATGTGATAACACAGGGTATTTGATGTAAGGGTTACTAAACATCATGGGGAGAATGTCTTAGAAACTGGGATTATCTCCGCTCTAGGCACTGGGTTGAACATGGTTAGAAACTATGAGTGTTTTCACTCTATTAATTGTACTAGGTTTATGGTGTTGTGTACTCTTGTATATTGTGTTCATGAAACTATAGTGGATTTCTCTCATCCGTGGATGTAGGCAGGTCATGTCGAACCACGTAAATATTGTCTCTTTGTGTGGTATGATTTTATTGTACATTATTAATCTCGAATCTATATTTTTCCATTGTGATTTCCTAACAAGTGGTTTCAAAGCTCCAAGTTGCAACCTGAGAGATAAGTTCTTTCAAGATGGTGGATGCACAGAAGAGACTGACTACAACAGGTTTAAGTTGTAGGTGGAGTGGTTCTCAAATCTTGGTAGCAAAATTTGTCATGGTTACTATGCAACCTGGATGCTAACAAAATTCGTTATTCTATGACCTAGTTGCCATGATGGTGGAGCATTATCTTCATCATGTTCATCACTGTGATGGAAAACTCTCACGTTCATTGCTATGATGGAAAACTCACCAAGGTGGAGATTGTTGAGATATTGTGGCTCGTTTTCCTATTTGTTCCCATGTGAAATTGTATGTCTTGAGGAAAATTATTTAATAAAGAATGGCAGTTGTAAATAGGAATATAATTTAAGAGTCTAATTAGGAATTTAAATATGAATCCTATTATAATTAAAATATCTCATATCCTACCTATAAATATAAGGGTGAGAACCAATTCAAAGTTATGAGAGAATATGATAACACAGGGTATTTGATATAAAGGTTATTTATTTGATATAAAGGTTATTAAACACCACGGGGGGAGTATCTTAGAAATTGGGATTGTTTTCGCTCTAGGTATTGGGTTAAGAGCGGTTAGAAGATAGGATTGTTTCCGCTCAATTAATTGTACCAAGTTTATGGTGTTGTGTACTCTTGTATATCGTGTTCATTAAATTATAGTAGATTTCTCTCATCCTTGAATGTAGGCAGGTTATGTTGAACCACATAAATATTGTGTCTTTTTGTGTGATATGATTTTATTCGTATGATATTAATCTTAAATCTATGTTTTTCATTGCACGATCTCCTAAAAGTAATTTGTTTCTTTTGTTTATATATTCATCTGGCTAGAACAAGTTCAGCAAAACAAGTCTAAAATTGTGAAAGTTGACTCAGTTACATCCTGTGATTTCTTTGTTTCTAAGCCAACATCAAGGCTGCCCTGTAAGTTTCATTCAATTATGGTTTCTAGGATTTTTCCTTAGAATCTTTGAATATATTACTTTCTTTTTGTCGGTATCTTTCTTAACCAATTTATTACTAGAAAATTGTCTCTAGTTCCTTTGCTTTCCTTTTGATAGTATTTTCTATTAAGATCTTTTCCATCAATATATAGGTTACAGTATCTACCATTTTCTCTAGATTGTCATGTGTTTCTTTATGCTTGCTAATTATTGTTGTAATTTCCTGGTCGGGTACTCCCAAATGGCAAATCATTTTGTTGAAAATGGATTTTTCGATGGTGATTTTGATTTGCCTTCACACGTTCTCTTTTTGGCTTTGCAAATTTAGCCTTTTGGTTACTCAATTATAATTTGATTTGCTACAGTTATAACGGTTTTGAAAGGAAACACAAATTTGTGATACAAATTCATAAAATTATGCCTAAGATAAATAATTATTTAATGTTATGAAATTATGCGCCTGATTCCTGCTCTAGAAAAATTAATAAAATTATTTTATTTGATCATTAATTAATTAACAAAAAATTATCCTTTTTTTTTTTTTTTTTTTTTAAAATTATAACTGTTACATATAATTACGAAAAATAAGGTCAAAAGATGCTGATTTTGAATCGATCTTGTATTTTTCAGGTAAAATTTTTTAATCCTTCGACTGAATTTTTTTTTGTTAAAGAATTGAGTTATGTGTAATTTACTATTAAATTTTCTGTGATTCTCAATATCTTAGCACATGATATGATTCTCCTTGAAATTAGTGTTTGACCATGTTAACCATTCATTGTACAAAGTCCATGATCGTCGCATTATTGCCACATCATTGCGACATCATTGCCAGCATCAGTCATCATGTGTGTTTATATATATGGACATCTACAGGCCTTCATGCTCAGATCGTTCTTACAGCTTGTCAGGGCCAAGGCGGAAGTGAAAGAATGGCAACGATCCCTGTCATCGTTCAGTGCCATAGTTGTTCACAATCAGATTCCTTCGCCGGAAGACTTTTAGCCGGTCCACAGGTTGTGCTGGATTGCGCAACACCCCAAACAGTTAATGGCCATTTGGTGTCTATTTCTGTGCGTTGTCCCTGTCCACTATTAAGGAAATCAACGTAAGCGATCTTGACAGCAATAACTGAAATCAACCGAACGTGATTTGTGGACTTGCAATATATTTTGCACTCTGTTATTCTTGTAAACTTTGACTTTTCATGTTTAGACTTATCTTGTATATCACATACGTTATGGGACAGCCTGTATTCAGCTCCCATCTCTTGTAAACTTGTCCTATTAATACATGTCCTCTCGATGGCAAATATACGAGAGTTTCCCAGCATTCTTGGTTTTGTATTATGGTATCCAGAGCCTAAACGTGACCACTGTCCTTTTTTTTTTTTTTTTTTTCTCCTTTTCCGCTCCAATCCCATGGCCTCTTCTTCAATCATTGTCAACCCCAGTAACGTCCACAGCATTGTTACTATTAAACTCACCAAAGATAATTATCTCCTATGGAAAACTCAAATCGTCGCGTACTTGCGTGGCCAACGCTTGTTCGGTTTTGTTGATGGCACCATCTCCCCTCCCCCTCCCACCATACCCAACCCTGAAGCAGATACATCCAACTCCACCACACCCGAAATAACCAATCCTAAATACACTTCTTGGTTTGACCAAGATTAGATTGTCCTACGTACCATCGTTTCCTTACTATCTGAGAGCATTTTGGGACAAATGGTTGGTCTCTCCACCTCCAGAGAAGTCTGGACAGCCCTTGAGAGAATGTTTTTCTCTCATTCTTCTGCACTAGCTATCCAAACTTGGCAGTTCCTTGCCCTCACAAAGAAGGGCAACCTATCTATCTCGGATTATTACCAGAAGATGAAGTCCTTCTTGGACACCATGGCTGCTATCGGACAGCCTCTTCAAGCCCATGAGTTCACAGCATATCTCCTTGGAGGACTTGATAGCTCATATGATGCTATCGTCACTTCTATCTCAACCCAAATAGACAAAATGTCTTCCGAAGAGATGTTTAATCATCTCCTTGCTTTTGAATTGCGGATTGAGAAGCATCAATCTGCTCTTGAAGTCACGGTTGGTTCAACAAATGTGGCTACTCGAAATGATGGACGTTCGCGAGGTGGCAGATCCAATTTCCAACCACGCTCTTCACAACAGCAGCAACCTAACGGCTTCAACTCCAACTCTAGAGGTCGTGAACGTGGCCAACATGGGCGAGGTGGCCAACCACAGAATTCTTCATCAAACCAGTGCCCTACGTGTCAGGTATGTGGTAAAACTGGGCACACTGCAGTGCAATGCTACTACCGGTTTGATCATGCCTACCAAGGCACCCTTCCCAACATGGCAGCCTACTTCACCTCGCCGTCGTCACGAACTGATGCCAACTGGTATCCTGACACCGGTTCAACAAACCACCTCACAAATGACTTCCGCAATCTCACCATGCAATCTGAGCCTTACACCGGCACTGATCAAATTCACGTCAGTGATGGGGCAGGTTTACTCATTAAGAATATTGGCTCTGCTACTCTCTCAACACCCAATAAGTCTTTTTCTTTGCATTAGTTACTTCATGTCCCACAGATTAAAAAAAAATTAATTTCTGTGAGTCAATTTACCCGTGACAATAATGTTTATATTGAGTTTCACTCCTCTTTTTTGTTTGGTGAAGGACGAGGCAATGGGGATAGTTCTACTGCGCGGCAAATCTAGAGACGGACTCTACACCTTTCCATCCACTGCCACTCCCACACAACCTCCTCAGACTTTCCTTTCTCAACATGCTCCCATTGATGTTTGGCACTGTCGGATGGGCCATCCGTCTTATCAGACTATTTGCCATCTCGTCTCCAAGTTCTCTTTACTGCTTTCGTCCAATAAAATGTCAGGTGTATGCTCCGCATGTCAACAAGGAAAGAGCCATCGCCTTTCTTTTCCAACTTCTCAGTCTATTTCAAATTCACCCGCTTGAATTAATTTTTTCAGATGTTTGGGGCCCTGCTCTTATCATGTCAACAAATGGAAATAAATACTATGTGTCTTTTGTTGATCATTTTAGCAAATATATGTGGCTATTTCCTCTCACAAACAAGTCCGATGCTATGAAAATATTTTGCTCATTCCAGAAACTTGTTGAACGCCAATTTAATTACAAAATAAAATCTGTTCAAACCGATTGGGGTGGGGAGTATTGCGCTCTTCACAACTATTTTGCATCAATTGGTATTCAACATCGAGTCACTTGTCCCCATACCTCTCAACAAAACGGGTCTGTTGAACAGAAACACCGTCATATAGTTGAAACGGGACTCTCCCTTTTATCTCATAGCAGTGTTCCTCATGCTTATTGGGATGATGCTTTTCTCATGGCCATGTATCTCATCAATCGGCTTCCAACAAGTTCAATGGGAATTTCACCATTTGAAAAACTCTATCAACATGCTCCAGATTTTTCATCTTTAAAAATATTTGGTTGTGCATGCTTTCCATTTCTTCGTCTGTTTAATCGTCACAAACTCGATTTCAGATCAAAACAATGTGTTTTCCTCGGCTTTAGCAACATGCATCATGGGTTCAAATGTCTTGATCTTTCCAGTGGCAAGATATTTGTCTCACGGCATGTCGTCTTCGACGAACAGACCTTCCCTTTTGCTAGTCCACCATCTAAAACGAATAGTCCCAGTCCATTGCCAAGCCCAACTGTCACTCTTCCTCTATTTATTCCTGTAAACAACAACTTCCCAAATACTCCCTTGCTGTCCCTCACGTCAAATGACACCTCTTTTACCAACTTATCCCCAACGACGTCGGCTGAGCCTTCTTCTTCAACATCTTTGTCCCATATGCAAACTTTGCCCATCCTTGCAATCGAATCTCTATCACCAGATAACCCATCGATGTCGTCTAAGTCGTCCTCTTCCCCGTCTTTAGATCATGCTATTGCTGATGCACCCCCGGAACCTCAACTTCATCAAATGACCACTCGGTCTCAAAATAACATAGTGAAGCCCAAACAACTCGCAGATGGCACAGTCAGGTATCCTTTGCCACAGTCTTTTCTTGTTACAGGTGCTGTCCCTGAAGCTCCTTCTTCATACTCTGAGGCGTCCTAGCACAGTGAATGGCGTAAAGCCATGGATGAAGAGTTCACTACCCTTATGAAAAATGGCACCTACTCATTAATCCATGCTAAACTAGACATAAACGTTGTTGGTTCTCGATGGATATTCAAAACAAAACTTAAGTCAGATGGTTCACTCGAGTGGAGGAAGGCCCGCTTGGTCGTGAAAGGTTATCACCAACAACCTGGGATTGATTTTGATGACACTTTTAGTTCGGTGGTCAAGCCCACCACATCAGACTTGTTCTTAGTTTTGCTGTTTCCAAACGATGGCCGGTTCATCAAATCGACATGCAGAACGCTTTTCTTCATGGATACTTAACTGAGGAGGTCTTTATGCATCAACCCATTGGCTATGTGCATCCCCACTTTCCCAACCACGTCTGCCTACTGCACAAGGCACTCTATGGGCTAAAACAAGCCCCACGAGCCTGGTACCCTCGCCTGCAAGAGCACCTCCTCTTTATTGGCTTTGTCAACTCTAGCTCAGATTCCTCCCTCTTCATATACAGACAAGGCCTAGATACTTTGTTTCTCCTAGTGTATGTCGATGATATCTTAATCACTGGCTCCAGCTCCACAACTATTGCTCAACTGATCACCAATCTCAGTCGTGAATTTGCTGTCAAAAACTTAGGGAGTCTTAACTATTTTCTGGGAATCAAAGCAATTCATGTTGTCGATGGCCTTCTCTTGTCACAGAGTCAATATATTTATAACCTCCTTCAATGCATAAAGATGACTGATGCAAAGCCCGTATCCTCTCCGATGTCCGCCTCACAAAAACTCTAATTATTTTTGGGTGCCCCACATTTGAATCCGACCAATTATAGTAGCGTTGTAAGAGCTTTGCAGTACCTCTCTTTGACTCGACCCGACATCTCCTTTGCCATCAACAAGGTCTGCCAATTCATGCACAACCCCACTGAGGAACACTGGACAGCAGTGAAAAGAATTCTAAGGTACCTAAAATTCTCTATCAATTTTGGTCTCCTCATTCGGCCTAGCTCATCCACACAGCTGTCTATTTACTCCGATGCCGATTGGGCGGGATGTCCTGACGATCGAAAGTCAACCTCTGGTTTTTGCATTTATTTTAGTGATAATTTAATCTCGTGGAGTTCCAAAAAGCAACCGACGATAGCTTGTTCAAGCACGGAAGCCGAGTACCGAGCGGTTGCGCATGCCACAGCCGAATCCATCTGGCTACAGTCACTAATGCATGAACTTGGCATCTTTATTCCTCAACGTCCCATACTGTGGTGAGACAATATCGGGGCTACATATTTGACAGCCAACCCAGTCTTCCATGCACGTACCAAACATGTCGAAATCAACTACCATTTTGTTCGGGAAAAAGTGCACCAAAAAGAACTAGAAGTTCGGTTCATTTCTAGCAAGGACCAGCTTGCTGATGGACTTACAAAACCTATTGTCTCAGCCAGATTCAATTTTCTCAGGGACAAGCTCAACGTGCAAGATTGCCTGATGAGCTTGAAGGGGCATATTAAGGAAACCAACGTAAGCGATCTTGACAGCAATAACTGAAATCAACCGAATGTGATTTGTGGACTTGCAATATATTGTGCACTCTGCTATTCTTGTAAACTTTGACTTTCCATGTTTAGACTTACCTTGTATATCATATACGCTATGGGACAGCCTGTATTCGGCTCCCATCTCTTGTAAACTTTTCCTATTAATACATATCCTCTTGATGGCAAATATACGGGAGTTTCCCAGCATTCTTGGTTTTGTATTATCCACGGACAGGGTACTCAGTTATAAGAAGACAAAATGTCTATTGAAAACAAGTTCGGTCAAAAAAATAAAAAAATTGAAGAACAATGATTCATTAAATTTCTGAAGCATCTTGATATATCTACCCTGCATACTGGTACGTGTTCTAAGAATTATGTCTTGCTCCTATTTATGGTTTTATTTGTACCGTCTTTTATGTAGTCATTGATTACAGGTAGTAGTTTAATTTACTTATTTATATGGAGATACCTGTATTTGAATTAAGCTGCTCTTATATATGTAGTTGGGATTTGAAGAAATTAATTAAATCTATGTTTGTGGTTTGGATATTTATCACATCTTTTTCTTTCAATTATTAGAATTATTTTAAAATTACAGAACATTTTGTGTTCCATTTGATATTAAAATTAGCCGCTAAAAATTATTTCTTTTCTTTCTTTCAAGAATTCTTGGTATTAAAATTACAGAATAAATTTAAAAGTTTTTTTATATATATAAATTAAATATCTTATTTATTATTATACTGTAAGCTGACACTTATTATGAAACTATGATATTTGTTAGAAATTTTCAGATTTTTAACTAATGAAATTTAACTTTTTTCTATTCAATACATTTATCTGGAAATATGTGGTGTTATATCAAAAAGCAAACAACAAAAAACCTATATCTAATTATATTAAAGATAAGAATGGTGAAAACAAACTCACCCTTAATCTAAGAGCTTTAATTTCTCTTTCGTTTAAGTTCAATGGCTTGTAAATAGGAAATATTACTATTTAACTATATATGATTCATAAAATGTAAGTGAATTGAGGTAAATAAGAAAAAATTTAAAGTAAGAGTTAATTTTATATATCCTATAAGGGTGTTAAGATAAGCATATTCATTATAATCTATAATATTACATATACAATGTTTTTATAAAACATTTTTCATAAATATGATATGATAAAAAATAATTGATTGATTTTAAATTAAAATAAATTTTTATTTAATTATTTTTTATTCAATTATTTTTTATCATACCGTATTTATATAAAAAATATTATATGTGGAGAATCGAAAAGTATTAAACACCCGTAATAACTCTTACATATATGACAAAATATTATGATGACAAATGCATGTGAACGAAACCTTGACTCTCTCTTGGGCACATGAATGATTTACAGCGTACACCTTACCCTCCGGGCTTTTTGTATTAATTAAATTATATTTTCGTAAGCAGTAAACTATACTGAAATTGGTTTGTCCAATCAATCAACAAGTCAGGGTGCTGTTTAGGCGATACAGCACGTGGATGTCAGTAATGGTCATGGTCAGCGAACGAATTATCTGTTTAGGGATAGTTAGGGGTTGTTCGTTATTTATTAGTTTTTTTTTTTTAACACTTACTAGAATTAAGTAAAAAGTCTAAATATTTTCTTTTATATGTGCATTTACTAATATACCCTTATTATAAAGTTAATTATAGAACTGAATTTTAGTCTACCAGTTGCAAGAATCTAATTGTCAAAATCCGCCACCAGTTACTAAACAGAAAATTTTTCATAAACATAAAAGAAATAAAATTGATATCAAAATGATCCTTTGTAACCCATTTATCTACCTGTATAAATTTCAACTGAAATAAATGTGACATCTGGCTGGTATCTGACATAGAAAATGTAATAGTCCAAACTTTCTTGTCAGATCACAGTCAAATGACACATTTGTTGATTAAAAAAAAAAAAAAAAGGTTGTAGGGATGAATAGAGTAAGAAAATACGATCATTTTGATATTAATTTTGTCATCAAAGCTTGCCAAAATATTTTTCAGCTACCAAAAATCGCAACCACCATTGAGTTCTAGCATCGGAAACTATATTTATTATTAATAACATGATGTAGTTTAAAAACATTTTAAATGAATAACTTTGAAAGTCTGATTTTAACATTATTATTTAAATTTACATTATTATCATATAAAGGCATTTTAGGGAACTAAACTTATGTATGTGTAAAACGCATTCAAATTTAAAAAAAAAATTACCTTTTCTATTCAGTAACAATTTGAAAAATAAAAATAAATAATCAAAACTTTTACTCTAATTAGATTTAAGATTTAAGTGGAGAAAACTAACACACCCTTAATGTTTAAGAGATCATGAAATAAAATAGATTTAAGGCCTGTATGAACACTTTCCTTAAGGTTTTATTTACTCCCACTGTAATAGTTTGCTAACAGGCTTTCTGGCAAATTACCTCCAAGTTATAACAAATTTGGAATACTGCAATTAGTAGTATTGAAGTATTCCCCTAAAACACTCTAATAGAAAACTGTTTGAATGTAGAAGGAAAAAAAAAAACAAAAAAAAAGAATTGTGTAAGAGAGAATTTGAAACAACTGTATAAGTTGAATGAAAGAGATTTTAAAGTTGTGTAAGAATTAGAACTCCAGTGTTACATTTATACCCTTTTTCATTACCTTTCACATAGGTTACACCATTTCATTGTTACTTATTCACTCATCGTACCTATTCATATAGGTCATATACTTTAATTAAACATCTTCAAGTCATATCCTTTAAATATACTCTGGTTTTTTATCCTAAGTGATGTATTTTTTTACGTGACTTTAAAGTGTGCATAATGAGTTGAGATGTTAAATAATATGCCAATAGATAAGACAACACATCACATTTTTTTTAGCTTATGTTTCAAGTAATGGCCATGGTTTTGTTTGTTATGACAAATTTTATCTTATCACCGATAATAAAGAGTTGGATTTCAATTTATTGCTCACATCACGTGTTATTCTAGACTGCAGTCTTTGGAACCATTAAGACATGCTCACGGTCATGGTGACAGAATCTGTCGCCACTAATTATTTGTTATTTTTGTTGGTTGGTCATGCTCATGGTCGCATCACATGCACTGATGAAGTTACATACAAACTCCCTGGCCATGGCCACTTCGAGCCCCGCAAAATTCTTGTAAAATTGGCAATAGGTCAATCTCTTGGTTATTTGTCTTCTTGGGCATTGTTTGCTTTATTTCATCACTTTCTCCTACGGTATTATGCAGATAAAATCTATCCTAGCAGAGTCTTCAAGTTTTGTGTGGAAATTTCTATTTAGTTCCATTAAATTCAGTGTTTTTTTTTTTTTTTTTTTTTTTTTGGTCACCTCAAGTTTGAACTTAACACTTTAAACCCTATTAATTGAAGATTACAGTTTGACCACCCCATATTCCCAAATAAATTATTTGGTTACACCCATGCATTGATGGTAATGCCATATAAAATGACACATCATTCACGATGTAAACTTTTTTATATCTTCATATAAGTAGTATTAGACTAAAAGTTTAAAGATGGTTTAAACTATCACAAAAAATTCCAAAGAGAATTATTTTATTTATCATAATATTTTGCTTCTAAAAATTTATTGCAACTCAAATATCAATGAAAGGTTAAAAGAGACATGCACTACAAAATATTTACTATATAATATATTGTTATGCCTGAGAAATAAAGGGCTGACGTGGGTAATCACGTGAGGGAAAAGGCGGCTTGCCCCTGTCAGAACGGTAGGCACGCGCTAGACCAGCCAGCCGTTGTAGTGATTCCACGTGTCCATTCCCTGTTCCATATCGCGCAATCACTCTGGAAGGTGGACAATGTGATATAAAGAAGGATTTTGTCCTGACATCCACATCAACCCATAGATTTAATGATGATTACTTACACCCATCCCACTATAAATTGGAGAAGACTCTCTCATTGAAGGGATTCGCCCATTTTACTCTCAAATAGTTATTCGCTTTCCTGTATATTTTACTTTAACAAATCATTTGTAAGTCAGTCCGCTGTTGCGACCTGACCCTTAGTATTAATATAAACATCAGTGGACGTAGGACTTGCTAACTTAGTACTGTAAATATGTGAACAATGAAATTGCATGCCTTGCAAAATGGAGATACAATTAAGCCATTTCATCCGAATATCCCAAGGAGGTTGGAACTTCACACTATGAAGACATAAAACTGCAGCCAAAGAATCAGATTCAATCCAAAATCATTTGTAAGTCAGTCCGCTGTTGCGACCTGACCCTTAGTATTAATATAAACATCAGTGGACGTAGGACTTGCTAACTTAGTATCTGAACCACTTTAAAAAGCTCTTCCCATATCATTTACTACACTTTCTATTTCTACCCACGTGTGTCTCCTGAGCCAATCAACGTCTCACACGTGCTTTTTGGTTGGTGTCAAAAATCACGCATCAACAGTTTGACGCTAGAAGGAGGGCCTGATTTAGTGTTCATCCTTCATCGGGAGAATCTCTAACTTATTGGTCCTACAGCAACAAATGGCCCGCCAACCTGAACCTGAACAAGCTAGTCGGGGTGTTGAGGGAGTCCACCTGATCCAGGGGGATACCTCTTATAGGATACTTCCAGTTCTGCAAAATACTGTGGTGGATATCCTGTTAACTCCATAACTTGACCCCGCCATCAGAAGCTACTTGGAGAGGTTCGACAATACTTTCCAGATGGTCAACCAAAGGTTGGACCGTTTGGACCAAGGCGTGCCATCTAGATCAACTGGGGCGGTGCAACCGCCAAAAACACCTGCAGGTCACTCGAAAGCACGACAAAGGGAAATAGCCCATGCTGCGAGCACTGTAGCACGCAGACGTAAAGGTAAGCAAGTGGCAAAAAGCAAGCCTACGGGCTCCAAAGGGCCAACAAACACAAACCGCATCCCGGGTAGGGTATCAACAAAGCTGAGACTCGGCGAAAAAGTAAATCTCGAGCTGTCCCATGCCACGTTGCAAGTGAACCCAAGAAAAAGTGTTGGGCGGGGCGATTCTTATCACCGCCAGTAGAACAATCCTGATCGCTATCATGCGGGTAGTTCCCACACCTCGCAGGGCGGTTCGTACCACTGCGAGAGTCGTGAGAATACCCCGCACCATCCATCGCCTTCACATGCATCTAGCCAGCGTGTGTTGAGAGCGACCGGAAATGCCGGTCGAGGCAAAGAGGAGTCTGACCTCCGAACTTTCTTGAACTATAATCGCGAAGGTCGAACTCGCATGGGCGAAAGCAATCCCCAACTGGCCCCATTGCCACAAATTGATAAGCTGCAGCAAGCTCTAGACAGACTAAGAGAGCAACAAAACGAGCAGGGGCAAGTCGCATCTGCGTCCCCTTTCTCTCCCGAAATGCTAGCTACTCCACTCCCGCCCGGGTTCATGATGCCTGACATGCGGGTGTTCAATAGGAACCATGACCCGCAGGATCATTTGTATGAATTCGACGACCTGATGGAGCTTCGCCAGGTCTCGAATCTTGCAAATTGTCGTTGTTTGGCCGTGACTTTAACTTCTCATGCCAAACGGTGGTTAAGGTCGCTCCCAGCGGGATCAATCAGTTCGTGGCCTCAGATGAGCGCGATGTTTCTAAGGCATTTTCAAGCAAATCGGAGGTTTTCGATGCCTTTGAGCTATCTCAGCAACATAAGGCAAGAAAAGGATGAATCCCTACAGTCCTACATAGATCATTTCCATAGGGAACTCAACAAGGTAGCTCATGCCCCCGAACAGTCCATCAGGACACTCATAATAGCAGGAGTTCGTCCATAAACCAACCTGTGGAAGGAATTACAGGCTGAGGACGATGTTTCCCTCACCCGATTCTATAACCTTGCGGAGAAATACCTCTGAATAGAAAATTCATTGGCGACACTTCGCCGTCGTGACCCCGGCGCCACAGGCTGTATGTCTGGACGGGGGGGAAAGAAGAGCTGATCGAGGAGGGGCCGCTGACGATCAGCGAAAAGGAAAGAAACCTCGCTACGAGCCCAGAAAGTCCTATGCGCCAGTTCCTTGTCGCGATCGCGACAGAAACTAGTATACTCCACTGAACGCCTCTGTATTTGCCATTCTTGATAAGTCCGAAGAAGTCGGTCTGCTCGGAGAGCCCGAGCCCATGAAAACTCCCACGACAGCCAGAAATAATAAAAAGTACTGTCGCTACCATCGAGACAATGGGCACCATACCGATGAGTGTCGGGCTCTAAAACAAGCAATCAAGGAGCTCATCAAGAAGGGGCATTTCAAGGAATACATCGACAACTCTGGTCCCCCACGAGAAAATAACCGAGGGAAGCCAGTAAGAAGCGCCGTGATCAGAAGGGTGTGTGCAGTCTCAATTTGATCTTTGGGGGACCGTACTTCGCTAGAAATTCGCGAGGTGCCTGAGAAAGGTATACTCGCGAGGCACATCACGACCCCATTAGAGTGATGAGTGCGGAACAGCAACCACGAAAGGTCCGCAGGGAGGTAGAAATCTTCTTCTCCGAACAAGATGCGGCCAGGTTGCATCATCCCCACGACAACACACTTGTGATCATGCCCTTGATAGGGCGCTATAATACCCAGAGAATGTTAATGGATAACAGGAGTGTTGTGAACATCCTGTTCGCATCCACTTTTGAAAGGATGAATTTAGATGAGGCCGACTTAAAGCCTGCTTCGTTCCCACTGTACGGTTTCACGGGAGACCATTTACTTCCCAAAGGAACGATCTCACTCCCAATCACACTGGGCGATTTTGACGAAGTGACTAAGGTAATTGAGTTCTTAGTAGTAGATTGCCCATCAGCCTTCAATGGGATCCTAGGGCGACCTCTGCTAAGATAGTTCAAGGCGGTCACTTCAATTTACCATCTAAAGATGAAGTTTCCCACCCTGACGAGAATCGAGGAAGTCAGCGGGTCTCAGCGTGCATCGCGCGATTGCTATGTGAAAGCAGTCCAGATGGCATGCAAGGGAAAGGGCACCTTGCGCAGAAATCACAGACAGACAATGGCGATCAACAGGATTGAGCCGCGACCTGGTCTCACTAAGGACAATATAGACCCTCACATCCAAGACTGCCTTTCCAGTGGGCCAGTTGAGGATCTGATTGAAGTGCTGGTTGATCGCAATGAACCGACTAGGGTGTTGAGGATTGGTAAAAATCTTGACTCCCAGCTCGCTACTGAACTGACCAGCTTCCTCAGGGAGAATATTGATGTATTCGCATGGTCACACGTAGACATGGTCGGGATTAGCCCGGATATTATCTGCCATGCGCTGAACATTGGCAGCGAAGCCAAACCAGTTCGCCAAAAAAGAAGGGCAATGGATCCGGAGCGATATGCCGCCTTAAAGCTAGAGGTGGATAACCTTCTCCATAACGGGTCCATCCGAGAGGCACTCTACCTGACCTAGGTTGTCAACCCGGTTCTGGTAAAGAAGCCCAATGGCAAGTGGTGAACCTGCGTCGACTTCAACGACCTCAACAAAGTTTGCCCTAAGGACAACTTCCCCCTACCAAGAATTGACCAGCTTGTGGATGCCACCTCGAGGCACGAGCTGCTAAGTTTCATGGATGCATACTTGGGATATAATCAAATTCTGATGTATGCGTCGGACGAAGAACACACATCTTTCATTAAAGATCAGGGACTGTACTGCTATAAAGTCATGTCCTTCGGCCTCAAGAATGCTGGCGTGACCTACCAGCAACTGGTTAACCGAATGTTCTCTGACCAGATCAGTAAATCAATGGAAGTCTACGTTAATGACATGCTGGTCAAATCTGTAACACTCCACTTGAGGTACGTAGTTAAGATTTGATGAATGGTTCGAATGTTTATCGATTTATCCTTAGTTGAGTTTGTATGTTGTTATTATTGTTTGGTTTATCCTTGGATGAAAAGGTGTATTGGTTTGGTTGAGTGTTTTTCTTGAAGGTTAGTATGATTTAGCAAAATTTTAGGGTTATAGTCTTCGCCGGGGCGAAGAAGTTTTGTCGCCGCGGCGAAGAGGGAGTGCTTCAACCCGGGTGGCCTCTGTGAGTTTTCGCCGAGGCGAAGAAAATAGCTTCGCCGCGGCGAAGACTCAGCTGAATGTTTCCCTTGAGTTTTTGAGATTTCTTTCTTTTGAGACTCAATGACCATTCTACCCCTTTTTAGCAGGAAAAGTGGGGAGTGAATTGTAAGGAAAATTCATGGAGAATAGTTTGATTGGGGTTGTGTTTGCAAAGAATGAAAGGTCTTAAATGGAATTTCAAAGAGAGAGTAAGGGTATTTTGGGAAAGAGTGGAGAAAAATATGTGATATTAAGGGTTAGCTTTAGAAACCCCTTCATTTTGTTTTTCACCACCGCCTCTTTCATCCCCTATTTCTCTCAATTTTTCATCCAAGATTCCAAGGATTCTTGAAGAGCTTTTTGACTAGAATTTGTTACAAATTGATCCTAAGTGCTAAAAGGTAAGATTCCTTACTCTAGAAGCAAATTTTCATTTGTTGAAAGAAGGGGATCCTTATTTAAGTTTTGTATTGAAGGCTAAGAGAAAGTGTCAAGCCATCAAGAGTGGAGAGTTTAAGTGGGTTCTACTTGTGTCCAAGGTAAGTAAAATCATCTAAGTTGTGATTTACTTGATTGAATGATGTGTAGAGAGTTTTAGATCTATGATTAATGCTTGAATTGTTTATGTTGAAATAAGTTGATGAATTCATGAATGGGTTCAATGTTGTTATATGAAGGATTTTTCCACCATGAGGAGGGTGGATTGTGTTGTGAAATTTTGGTAGAAGTATGGGTAGAATTAGAAGTAATTGGGAGGAATTTTTGAAGTGTGTTTCTCTTTGCAGGATGTGTGATGATTCAAAGGAGTTGAACTCCAATTTTGGATGGTTAAGAAAGAAATATGATTAAAGTTAGAATAGAGTTTATGTATGCACACATATTGTTTGATGAAATGCCTAAAAGAAGCATAAGTAGAATTAGAGAACCTTACCTTATGCGATGTAGCATATTTGCATGTCATGAATGCATATAAGGAAGATTTTAGGCATGAGTCATCCATATGCATATGTTTAATTGAGTAATGACATAAGAAAGAAATATGAGAAATGAGAAAGAAACTCTCTATGAATAGAGATAAAGAAAAGAACAAATTCTCTTAGAGTAAAGAGAAAGAAAGAACTAGCACTAGAAGATAAAAGGATTCTTAAGTGCTATAGAAAAGAAAAGAAACTAGATTGTGCGATGGGGAACTCGTGAGTATAGAGTTACCCTCATGTAAACCGTTATGAGAAAGAACGGTCTCCGCCATGAGAGAGCGGAATGCGTGTAAATCGCTATGATAAGGAGCGATCTCTGCCATGAGAGAGCGGAATGCATGTGATCCGTTATGAGAAAGATGGACTCCGCCATGAGAGAGCGGAATACACGTAAACCGCTATGAGAGAGAGGAGCGGTTTCCGCCATGAGAAAGGCGGTATGAGATTGAGAAAAAGAAAAGAATAGAAAGAAAAGAAAAGAAAGAAAAATGAGAATTGGAATTAGAAATTTGATAAGAATACAAAGAGAATTGATGAGTAATGCACGGGGATGATAGCGTAAGAGACTGTTTTACTTACTGGGCATCTTTGTGCTCACTCCGTTGTTTTCTTTGTTGTACAGGAAATAGGTGAGGACTTGGTCTGATGGACTTCTTCAAGCGGGGAGATTTGGCTGCACTGTCCCTTGTTTCGTTTTGTTTCGAAAGTCCTTGTACATATGATGTTTTGTTTTGTAACGAATGTGATTACTTAGTAAAGGAAATTTTTGGGCCCAACTTGTTTTGATAAATATGCTATCTTTTTATTAATCGATATTACGAATCTGGTAGAAAGAAAGTAGTTGTTCCAAAATCCCATGTCGCTTTAGATCACGTAGCGCATCTCGTAGAAATGTTTGACATCCTTTGACTGTATAGAATGAAACTGAACCCTTTGAAATGTTCGTTCGGGGTATCCTCGGGAAAATTCCTAGGATACATGGTTAACCAGCGGGAAATAGAAATCAACCCCAAGAAAATTCAAGCTCTCCTCGATATGGAAAACCCGACCAGCAAAAAACAGGTCATGAGTCTCAACGGGCGAATAGCAGCACCTAGTCGCTTCATATCGAGGCTAACAGACCGTTACTTGCCGTTCTTCAATGTTCTGAAGGCCAATAAGAAATTCGAATCACTCCCGAATGTGAATAGGTATTCCAAAGTATAAAAGAACACCTCGGGAAGCCACATCTCCTCTCCAAGCCTCTTCCACAAGAGATCTTGCCTCTGTACCTGTCCGTCTCTCAGTTCGCGGTCAGTGCAGCCCTGGTTCGAGAAGAGGAAAAAGTTCAATGACCTGTATACTAAGCGAGCAAGCGCTTGTCGAATGCTGAGATGCGGTATCCGAAAATGGAGCGATTAGCTTATGCCCTGCTAATCGCTAGCTTTTGCCCTGCTAATCGCTTTCAGAAAGCTGCAACCTTATTTCCATGCCCATACGATCCACGTAATGACTAATTACCCCCTCAGGCAGGTCCTTCAGAAGCCAGAAGCTCGGGTAAACTGCTCAAATGGGCCATGGAATTAAGTCAGTTCGACCTGAAATACAAACCAAGGTCGACCATTAAAGGGCAAGCTGTTGCTGACTTCATTTCAGAATTCTCCTATCTTTCGAGTGAGTCGGAGCAATAGCCCAGCGAAGCCATCCAGGAAACCATTTAGAATCTGTCGACCTGGAGCCTCTACGTCGACGAGTCATCGACCAGGAAGAGGGCAGGCGCAGGTCTCCTTCTCTTGAGTCCCGAAGGGGCTCGCATTCATGGCATCCTGCGGTTTGGAATCAAGGCGACCAACAACGAAGCTGAGTATGAAGCTCTGCTCGTTGGGTTACTGTTAGCCAGGGAAATGGGTGCAACTGCGATCAGCGTCCACAGCGACTCTATGCTGGTCGTTAACCAAATCCTAGGAGAATACTAAGCCAAGGAAGAAAACATGATCAGTTATCTGAAAGAAGCTAAGGCCGCACTCGAGCCATTCAAGCACTTCACGATCACCCAGATCCCTAGAGATAGCAACTCTATGGTGGACGCCTTGGCAAGGATAGCCTCATCGTTGGACTCAGAGGCACCAGATAGCATTCTTGTTCGATTCATCGAGGCCCTGAGCATCAACCCAATCGAACAGGTCGTGAATGTAACACAATCAGATTCTTGGATGACACCCATTTATCGGTATCTCAAGGATGAGATCTTGCTCTGCGACAAAGTCGAGGCACGGGTCCTGCGAACAAGATCTGCTCGTTACTCTCTCATCGGAGACCAGCTGTACAGGTGAGGGTTCAGCGCCCCTCTCCTTTGATGTGTAACCAACGAGGAGGCAGATTATATCATAAGAGAAATTCATGAAGGGATCTGCGGTAATCACACTGCCACACGATCTCTCGTGAACAAGGTTGTTTGTCAGGGGTACTATTGGCCCCAGATCCAAGAAGATATCCACAATTTTGTTAAAAGGTGTGACAAATGTCAACGGTTCGCGAACATTCCGTGAGCCCCCTCTCACGAGCTGATAATGATGACTAGCCCCTGGCCATTCTCCATATGGAGGATCGACCTTATCGATCCCATGCCAATCGGAAAAGGGGGAATCAAGTTGCCGTTGCCGTGGTCGTGGTAGATTATTTCACCAAATGGGTGGAAGCTGAACCGCTGGCCGCAATCAGAACCAGGAAGCTAAAAGACTTCGTTTTCAAGAATATAGTGTGCCGCTATGGAATTCCTCACACCCTTATTTCGGATAATGGGAAACAGTTCGACAACGAGGAGTTCAAGCAATTTTGTGACAAGCTGGGCATTCATAAAAAGTTCACCTCAATCGCAAGACCTCAAGCAAATGGCCAGGTTGAAGCTGTCAACAAGACCATCAAGCACACTCTAAAGGCCAAGCTCAGCGTAGCCAAGGAGAATTGGGCCGACGACCTCCCCAAAGTCCTAGGGCATATAGGACAACTCCGAGAACTTCTACCTTAGAAACGCCCTTTTCGCTAGTCTATGGTTGCAAAGCAATGATTCCTATGGAGGTAGGAACTGGTTCACTTCGGACAGATCTGTACAGTGAGGTAAAAAACGAAGCACTAATAAGAACAAGTCTGGATCTTGTTAAAGAACACCGCAGCAAGGCATCGCTAAGGATAGCAGCCTACCAGCAACGCGCGAAGAAGTTCTTCGACTCAAAGGTTAAGCGAAGAGACTTCCAGGTTGGCGACCTTATGCTTAAGGAAGTTCTCCTGGGTACCTGGGAGCCAAGTGCAGGAGTACTAGGACCAAACTGGGAGGGTCCGTATCGTGTCGACAAAGTAATAAGACCGGGGACTTATCATCTCAAAAGGTTAAACGGCTCTAAAGTACCCCGAGCTTGGAATGCTGAACACCTTCAGCCATACTACTAGTATTCCTGAAACTCTTGTCTTTTATTGTAAATTACTTTCTGGAATGATTTCTTTGTAAAGTGTTATATGTTCGTTGTAACAGTTCACATGTAATAGTTCGCATGTAATATTGTTCGTGTAAATGTGTTAGTGTTCGAAATTGTACTACAAACTTGTATAATTGAGTACAGTTAGCAAAATTGACAAAAGCCCTAATCTCCTAAAAGCCCGACCTCTAGGGCTGGTCGGCCGAGGGTTTTTCAGAAGCTTGACCCGAGCCTCCTGCCTGATTGGGTCCTTGAGCAGCCGCCGCTTCATCATCTTGCTGAGCCATGGAAACCAAGGTTTGTCGCCAGTCCTCTGGGAGGTCAAACAAGTTAAGGTCCGGGTTCTTTGGTCACAAGGCATAGATGGCCTTGATCTCCCAATCGACGGCCTTATCCTCGACCTCCTCTGCCTAGCTCCGCATCTCTTCGGTCAAGGAAGCAACTCTTCCCTGACTCTCCTGAAGCTCGGCCTCAAGACCTTGCCCTCTCTTCTCGAAGGCCTCCATTTCTTGCTCTACTTGCTGAGCCCACACTAAGGTCGTCTGGAGCTCCTGATCCTTCTCTCCGACCTCTTTGGAGAGTCTCGCCACTGTCCTTTGGAGCTCTTTTATTTCCTCCGCATGTCGCTCGAGCTCCACCCTTTGGAAGTCCACTGTGCTCAAAGCTGCGTTTTTCTGGTTCATGTATCTGTTCGTTGCCTCAGCAGACAGTGCCCGTTCTGCTTCAACGGCTTCCAAGTCTTGTTTGAGCTTCGCGTTCTCCTCTTTTAGGTCGCTTTCCCCCTTTGCGGCACCCAGCCGAGCCTTTCTCTAGGGACATCCTCATGGCAAGCAGAGCCTGCAAACAAGAAATAAGTTAGAATTGTTAAATAGCTAACGAATTCCACGCCAAGGACAGTTTGCTCACCTTGCTTAAATGTTGAACCGATGTGGTCATTAGTTCAACATCACCCGAATCAGCGAACTTATCGTACGACTCCGATAGTCTGCACTCAAATAAAGAGTAGACTACCTGCAGATATTCTGGCAGGTTCCCTAGTGCGTCCAGCACTGGGGTGTCTTTCTTCGCTTCTTCAGTGGCGGTCGTCTCACCTGCAGGTTCCTTGCCCGACCTCCTTTCGACGTCCTGCTGCGACCTCAGGGTTGGTCACCCTCAGATTCGGTCTCTGACTCATCGACCTGAATCTGTTTCCTCTTCTTCGATCGCCCAACCATTGTCTTTCGCCTCGGGCGAGTAGGCGATGGATGGGCGACCTGTTCAGCCCTGGTCGGTGCTTCCTCGGGAAGGGGCTAGGAGGGTGCAGCAGTTGAGCCAATATGGGGCGAACAGCTTCGGCCGCCCTGGCCTTCTTCGACCGAAGGAAGTTAAATGGCGCTCGTCGAGGCTGTTCGGACTCTTTCGGAGGCATGGTCACTGCATGCGAGTACGTTAGCAAAAAATTTAAAAAAAAAAAAAAAATCACTCTATGACCAGAAGAGAATCAGTCGGCACAACTTACACTCTAGGGACTCTAAAGGCACGTCCTTGTTGAAAAAACTGTACTTCTGCAAGTTTATGGTCGTCACGAGCTTCTTCACGTCACGACTTTCCTCAGGAAGAACTCCGAAGGACACGATCCGGTCTGGGTCGGAGAGCAGGTCTAGACTGGTCGACTTGTTAACTGCAAAGGAAAGCAGATCGTTCGAAAAAGAAATGCACAGTTAATAAATTTAGCGAAGAAGAACCTACTTGGATCCTGAAAGTGGCAATGGTCGTCGTAACAAAAGAAGAAAAACTTCGTTTCGTAGGCCCCTGCGTTGTTGGGATAGTTATGTATCCCTTCGGCAATGGTAGGTCGCCGGGACAAGTAATAAGAGTCCTTGTCCTTACTCCTCTTAAGATAGTACGCGCAGCCAAGCTCCACTGCTGTTAGGTCACCCAGACCGCTCTTGCGACACGCGATGTACATCGCAACGGTGATGACGTATGCGTTCAGTGTTAGCTGCATCGGTGCGATCCTGGAGTGATCTAGGACCGACTTGATGAAATGGTGGAAAGGAATCAATCCCCCACCCTTGAAGATCTCTTCGGAGATCGCAGCTAAACTGGAAGGATACCGTGATGACCGAGTGACATCAAGGAAAACCTCTGCGCAAACGCCGAATTGTTTAACCACCCTCTCGAGCTCGTCTCGGATGAGAACTGAGAAGACCTCAAGGGATGCGTCCACGGGAACATCCCGCAAAGACGAGCCGGTTCCTTCCTCGAACCTGGACACTGAGGGTTCCATTCTACAGTCTACAAAAGCGACAAGCAGAGGGTCATTTAGTCATTATACGTTGTTCCGTACGACGACGTGGAATAAATTCCTTAAACCCTAATAGTGTGACTCGAGCCGCCATTCATGGCTCGTGCCTGACGCCGCCACGTCTCCGATGAGATATCAAAAGACTTGACGCCATTGCACCACCACGAAAACTGAGAAAACAACGACAAATGTTCTTACCTCTCGGAGTGCGGAAGTGATCTTTGTTTCAAATATCGGAAAAGCACCGGATTGGAAGGCAGGAGTTTTAATCTCTTAAAATCTCTTGCTCTCAGTAAAGAAGGCTCTGGTGGCATCGTCTAAGAAGGGTTTAGGCTTTTATAGCATATGAACCGACCTTCACTCTACTCGGAATCGACACGACGTTTTGGCAGCAACAATCTCTCACATTGATCGTCGACACGTGTCGCAGATCGGCGAGGAAGAGAGAGGGTCGGGATTAAGGATAATCAAATCCTCATCTCTTCCGTTGAGAAACTCAAATGATGGCTCTTTCTCTCTCTCCACATTAATTACACCCCAATCTGCATTTTATGCTGTGATAAGGGTTTTCGTTTCAGCGTGCCATGCATTTAATGTTCTGATAAAGTGACAATGTGTCAGCATACAGCGCATTTAATGCTCCTGGCAGACGCTTAACACACGCGGGACACCTGTCAACGCAGGGACTACTTCATTAAATGCATCTATCCTGAAGGTACAATGAACATCCGATGAAGTCAGGTCGCTTGGACGATGGCCATGCAAAGTCGTGTTCACAAAAAGTCCCATCGCGACCTACTTTCGAGCAGGTCGTAGCTAATAGAACTCCTCGGAAACCTCCGATCAGGGCATGACTTATAGTTTCCAAGGTTCGATCCTCAAACCTTAAAAACTATGGGACTTCTGTTATGCCTGAGAAATAAAGGGCTGACGTGGGCAATCATGTGAGGGAAAGGGCGGCCTGCCCCTGTCAGAACGGTAGGCATGCGCCAGACCAGCCAGCCGCTGTGGTGATTCCACGTGTCCATTCATTGCTCCATATCGCGCAAATCACTCTGGAAGGTGGACAATGTGACATAAAGAAGGATTTTGTCCTGACATCCACACCAACCCACATATTTAATGATGATTACTTACACTCATCCCACTATAAATTGGAGAAGACTCTCTCATTGAAGGGATTCGCCCATTTTACTCTCAAATAGTTATTCGCTTTCCTGTATATTTTACTTTAATAAATCATTTGTAAGTCAGTCCGCTGTTGCGACCTGACCCTTAGTATTAATATAAACATTAGTGGACGTAGGACTTGCTACCTTAGCATTCGAACCACTTTAAAAAGCTCTTCCCATATCATTTACTACACTTTCTATTTCTACCCACGTGTGTCTCCTGAGCCAATCAGCGTCTCACACGTGCTTTTTGGTTGGTGTCAAAAATCACACATCAACATATATAATGTACAATTTTATTGCGACAAACTTTGTAATAGTGATTGTTGTTTAAATCATAAAAGATATAAGCATAAACAAAATTTGGTTTATTAAATACGTTACTGTGATTTTATTTTCATTAAATATATAAGATTATTTCAAGAATGCTCAAAATAATGTTTATGCAAGCTATCAACCCTCAAATTGATTATTTAAATATAATCTTAATATAGTTAATGTCACGACGCTTTGATTAAAGAGTTATTTATTTAGGTAATCTACAATTATACAAAACTATTTTAACTTTTACATATCAAATCATTATGAAGACAAAAAAGCCGTTATACATTAATGAATAAACTTCCCTCTGTAATAGAGGAAAATTTTCAAGTAAAATGAAAAACTTACCAGTAATGAGGAAATTCCCCTTTCATTTATATATATAAAAAAAAATGTATAATAGGGAATTTATAAATGATAGGGAATTTCCCCTCCTTTCGTTAAAAAAAAAAAAAAAATTTAAAATTAATGCAAGTTTATCACATTAATTTATAAGAATTATTTTGTATATATAATTTTACAATTTTACAGATACAATAAACAATATATGTATTAAAAAGAATGCATTATATAGAAGAGAGAAAAAAAAAAAAAACTGAAAAATTCTAGAAAGGCATTGAGAGAATAGAAACATTTACATGCATTTAAAAAAGGGAAGTAATTTTTAAACCCCATTTAATTTATTAGTAGCACCCATTACTAAATAGTAATACACCTACTAAATATTTTAAAAAATCTCCTATTTATACCCAAAATACCCTCATAACCTTAATGCCTAGTTTATCCTCTGCTTATAGGTATAGTCATTTTTGTCAAAAGGAGAGCCACTAGTGCACTAGGAGGCCCAATCAAGGTTTGGAGCCGAAATTACGATTTTAAGAAAGCCTAGTTTATACTTGGACTATGTTTAATAACTCGACAAAACCCAAATTAGTTTGGTACTGGGGCTGTCCAAAATAGTTTGATACTCTGGCGATGGCAAATAAAAAATATATTTTTTTCTTAAAGGCATATGGTATCGTAGGTCCACTCTTAGCAAAATAGTTCGATATTGTATCTGTTTCATATTCTAGTGAAGTGAATATTTATTTATTATGTCTCATAAATGCAAAAATATTGTCAAACCACCTAAATCTTGTGCATCTTCTCTTTCTTCTTTATTATTCTTTTCTTAAGTTATCAATATTGGATATGTTCACCGTGTTTGACCATTTATTCTACATCCTTTTCATGTGGTAATTACAATAATATATATAGATTTAATTCCATTGCATCGAAGTTACGTTAAGAAGTCTTGTTGCAGAATGTATATTTGCATATATAAGAAATCATAGGTGCTTTGATGAATAGAACAACCAATATTATTAGTCTATAAAGATAATTTACTATAAAAGTATAAATAGTTCAGATAAAGTTTTATTAAGAACATTTTTGCAGAAACTCTGTTTCAGAAAGTAAAAGTACTTATCCTTTCAGAAAGTAAAATTACTTATCTTAATACTTACAGTTGTTAAAAAATGTTTTATAAAAGGAATATTATCATTTTATTTATAATGTTGTGCGGAAAATCCGAAACAGATAAATCCTTTTATCTTCTCTGTAATGTGTATTTGTGAGAGGTATCTTAGGTTGTGTTTGATAGAGGATTTAGAATAATATTTTAAAAAAAATTGAGTTGGGTTATTATTACGAGAATAGGATTTAAATTTGAAAATGTGTTTGATAAATTTTTTAAAAACATTTTCTAAAAATATTTAGATTATTTTTTAACTCTCTACATTTGTTAATTTAGCTAAACATAAACTATAATAAAAGTTTTAAATTAATGAAAACACCCCCACTCCACCCATTAAATGCTGGCAGCCGGCCACTATTGTCAGACGATGGTCAGAAGTCGCCAAAATGATGCACGATCGACTGGATCTGGCCGGTAATGCATAAATCTGGCCGTTTTCGACCAAATCTTACTAGATTTGGCCATTGAGGATGACCACATCTAGGCCATTGTTTGGCCGTCAACAATGACCAAAATATGACCGTCGTTAACGACTAGATGTGGCAAGATCTAGCCTTCAAGGATCAAATCTTTGGTTGTAAATCTAGCCTTTTCCGACTAGATGTGGTCGATCGTGCACTGATTTAGCCTTTTTCGATTAGATTCATGGTGGATCTGATCGGAAAAGGCTAAATCAGTGCACGACCGACCACATCTAGCCAATCGTGCGCCATTCCAACAAATTCTAACCACCTTCCGACAATGATGGTCAGCTGTTGGCAATATATGGGTGGATGAGCGTATTTTTGTGAATTTATAAACTTTTATTGGTAGAGGTGTTTAGTTAAATTAACAAACTCAAAGGGTTAAAAAATCTAAATATTTTGAGTTGAATTAAATAAAATTGGATTTTGAAAATATTGAAACAAATATGTATTTTGATAGGATTGGATAGAATAATGGGATAAAATAGGGTTTGAATAGGAAAACAACACAGCCTTAGTTGTTCTTGAGAGTATTTGTATAGTCTTCCTAATAGTGTAGAGTGAGTTCGTGTGTTAAGTTCAATGTGGACATAAGATTAATTATTGCCTAAACCATGGTAAAACTCCTTGAGCATTTGCTCTCAATCAATTTTTATTTATTTATTTTATATTGATTCATTGCATATGTGAATGAACCTGTATTTGTAGGGATTTCCCAATAGTGTTATTAGCTAATCACAACCAATAATGGTATCAAAGCTAAGCTTATAAGGAGAAAGTTGTTTTTGTCACGTCCCAATCAATGGTGGACCCAGGAATTTCGGTTCCGGGGCCACCATCGAAATGAATTTTTTTATTTCTTTCTTTATAACTAAATTAAATACAAATGCAAAATGCTAATATATTTGTATTGTCTAATAACAATGGAGATGTCAATTAATAAATTCCTTTCAAGTAAAGTGCTAATATATTTGTATTGTCTAATAACAATGGGTATCAAAGCTAAGCTTATCAGGAGAAAGTTGTTTTTGTCACGTCCCAATCAATGGTGGACCCAGGAATTTCGGTTCCGGGGCCACCATCGAAATGAATTTTTTTATTTCTTTCTTTATAACTAAATTAAATACAAATGCAAAATGCTAATATATTTGTATTGTCTAATAACAATGGAGATGTCAATTAATAAATTCCTTTCAAGTCAAGCATAGATACAAATAATAATAATAGTAATTGAATTAGCAACTACTTTTACTATATAATATAATTAAGGGACGCGGGAGTAGGGTAAGTCCAAATCCTAAATTGGGCTTCTAATTAAAAAAATATTATATTAATAACTACTTTTAACAAAAACAATAATTAATCTTATTAATGAGGATGCCAACATAATATGATAATAATTAATAATAATAAGAGGAATCTATAAACTTTTCTTATGTTTTTTTTTTTAAGTACATTGTATTATTTTGTTATTACCTTTTAGATATTGGTATCTAAAAAGTCGAATTTACCCTCACTTATGTTAACCATAATAGATAGAAGTGTTGGTGGAGGGTGTAAGTAGCTATTTCTTTAACTTAATTGAGATAAGGTCATGTGTTAGAATTGTATCAAGTCATTTGAGACTTATCTAACTCATTAAACTTGTAGGATATTTAACGAAACTTGAAAATTAGTCGAAATATACGTAAATTGGCCTGGATATCCCCAATCACCACAAAAAAAAAAAAAAAAAGTTAATAAATAAATAATAATAACATTAATGATTAACCTAAAATTTAATGTTATGATACCGTGGAGTAGAAATAACAATAAAGTTGAGGAATAAATTATATATTGAAGAGCTGGTTGCGTTGTACAACTATATGGTATAATAAACCTGCCCATTTCATTTTGTTGTTGTACAAAACCCTTAACCTCTGTTTCTTCTTCTCCCTTCGAAACCATGTCTTCCTCACTTTTAACTTCATCTTCTTCGACATTCTCTGTTCCCAATCTCAACAGCAACAACAAAACTCCCTCTTTAAACCCATCATCATCATCATCATCATCATCATCATCTCTATCTCTTTCTCTCACCTACCACACCCCATTAACTCAAACCCTCAAGTCCTTCGCCAAAACCCTCATATTAGTGGGCACCACTCTCTCAATCACCTCCAATTTCCCCGCCAAAGCTCAATCTCCTCCCGTCACTCTCACTGAAAACTTTACATTAGAAGAAGAAGATACCTTTGAACAAGGCATTGAATCTCTCAAATCCGTTCTGCAACAAAAACTTGAAAACGGCCAAGACCAAGAATCTCTCACCATACTTCAACGCTTAGTCGCGGTGCAGCCTGAAGTGAGTGATTGGAAATTCTTGATGGCAAGATTGTTAGGTGAAATGGGTCGGACTCAAGAAGCCCGCAATGTGTTCGAAGAAATTCTCGTGAGAAATCCGTTGTCGTTTGAGGCGTTGTTCGAGAACGCTTTGTTAATGGACCGATGTGGAGAAGGAGAAGCCGTTATTAACAGATTGCAAGAGGCTTTGCATTTGGCTGAAGAGGAAAACAAAGTGAAAGAAGCTAGAGATGTGAGGTTGATAATGGCGCAAATTCAGTTCTTGCAAAAGAATGTAGAGGAGGCTTTGAAGAGCTATGAAGAATTGGAGAAAGAGGATCATAGTGATTTCAGGCCTTACTTTGTAAGGGAATGATATATAGTTTGCTTGATAGAAATGCCGAGGCTCAAGAGCAATTTGCAAAGTATAGACAACTTTCACCCAAGAAATTTGGGGTGGAGGGTTATTTGAGGACCCCTTTGTCAAGGATGAAGGTTTTTGGAACTAATCAAGAAGATGGTAATTGATTTGTTGTTTTGAGTTTTTGTTAATAGAAAACTTTATTGCCAAGTTTTATAGTTTTATTTGAAATGTGTCAAACATGATATAGCCTGGGCTCGAACAACCCAAAGCTCGGTTTGACTCGCTCGTTTACACCCCTAGATATAGGAGAAATAAAGACCAATAAAACTAAGTTATATTAGATGTTTCCTTGTCCTCTGATTCATTAGTAGGTTATGTTTCATGAGACTAAACCTTATTGTTTTAATAATATTGCCATTTAGAATCAAAGAGTGGAAGCTATGTGTATCATTTACCTAAATAAGCCGTTTGATGTAGAACTAAGGCTAGCATTATCATGAAATATTTTAAAACACGAAATTATTTGTTCTTACAATCAGAAGACTCACAAACTAGGGCATTTGAATGACCTACAGCTTGTAGCAGCTGGTAATCAATTTCAGAAATCGGTATTCTGAGATTTGGTTTCTAATGTTTCCCCTTACCTTTTTCTCTTTTTCTTTTCTTAGGCTTTCTTTTTCCAATCCCCTTGTTTTCAATTTTCTGATTCTGACAATTGGCTTGGGTTTGGGATTGGGAACCAGAACCTATAGTAACTGTCAAACCCTTTATCTTACTGTCAATGTTTTCGTCATCACATTTTCTTTCTGATGCCACACCCTCGCCCACGCTCATGGCCGTCTCTGTTGCCTTGCCTTTAACACTCCTACTCTGCTACAAGAATAGCTGATTCAAGTGAGGCTTCACTGTTTGCCTTGTTGACTGCAATCTCTTGCAAACTTTTCTGATTGTTGAAATGTTGTTCTTCACTTGCTGACCACTGAAATTAATTGTTATTATTTTTTTAATTATTAAGTGTTTAAATGGGTCTACAATAATCTAAGTAAATACAAATGTAAATTACCATGCAACAACTTTGAGTTACAACTAGCAATTGGAAAGCAGATGCCAAATTTAGGATGATGTTGTAAAAACTAAAGCACCATATTTAAATCGACCTTTCATCTAATTCAGCATAAAGTTGGTTCAGTTCTTTGAGCATGCCGACTGCTTCATCCATTTGGCTTTCCAGAGGGTTCTTCTAAACGTTCCCACATTCCATTTGGCTTTCCAGAGGGTTCTTCTGAACGTTCCCACATTCCACTGCAGCAGTTATTAAAAGGCGAATACATTTGTCTAAATCCAAGTGTAAAATCACAAAATAATAAATCCAATGCTCATCTTATTACATAATTTACCTAGCATTTAGTGGCGAACTCAGGATATTTGCCTAGGTGTGCCTCCATAACTTTGTCATTATTTGTCAAACAATTAGTGAAAACTTTAAAAAATTACTAAACCTTAAGCAAATAAAATAATACAATATCAAGAACATGAAAGAAAAGAATGCAATAACTCAATATTTTCCTGCTTGAATAAATCTATGAGAAGCCAAATTTTGAGTAAATGTACTGAGTAAACTTTGAGCAAAACCTTTTTTTTTTTAATTTTTTTAATTTTTGGCTTCCAAATATTATAATATAAATTTTCATGATTTTGATTAGACCTAACATAAGCTAAAGTTAACAAAAACTTAAATCAAGTTAACATTGCGTTGACTTTTAATATAAATTAATAAAAAAACGAATTTTATTGGTATAAATATAGATAGTAACTCAAATTTCTCTAATAATTTTAAGCAGTTGAACGGTAAAGTTTGAAATGTAGGAAAACAGTGGTAAAGAGTGAAGAATAACGTCTTTTAAATATAGCTAAGGTTTTAATTTGGAAAAGCATGAACATTCTTAAACACAAAACACAAAATAAACTCATAAAATCCATGTTTTTTTCCTGCAAATTAGAATAAAAAAACCTTCAAAAAACAAGTATGATTCAATCTTAAAATAGACTAAATTGAAATGAGCAATACACATACCTAAAACTGATAAAATAGAAAACAAAATTAATTGTGGCACCTTAAGTAATGAAAGCTTCAACAATTTTAGTCTTTAAAAGTTTTAAGAGTGAATAGCATAAGAAAGAGGAAGAGATAATAAGAAAGTAAAAAATTTTAGGGATAAAATTATAAAATGCAAGTGGAGCTGTCGAGAAGAAGAGTTGAGAGAGTTTCAAACTTTTAATATGATGTGGGCTTGGAATATATATATATATATATATATATATAGCAAGTTTTTTTGTTAGCTTGGATATATGTATAATGGTTCTCATTTTCAAAAAATCTGAGGGTAGACTTGTATATATATATTAATAGCAATTTTTAGTGGGTCTATATATTAGTAATATTTTTTTTTTAAATCTGAGGGTAGGCCTGGGCCTACTCTTAAAGGGGTTGGATCCGCCCCTACCTACATTCAACTTATGTGAAAAAAGAAATGGCACTACCTTAACTCTTGGGGCATTCAACAAAATGCTTGTTGAATCTTTTGTCAAACTTATGTTATTGTGTGTGCATAGGTGTTGAGTTAGTGCACAGTCATGTCAGACTTAGGCTTTTTGTATTCCATGTTATTGTGTGTGCACAAGTGTTGTGTGCATGCGAAGTTATGTCAGACTTATGCATTTCGCATTTTATCGCGAATATGTGCATACATTGTTCTTCTATGCAATTATCTACTGCCTGACACATTCTGTCAAGTGGTGTTCTCTCTTTATTGTCTTGTCCATCAAGCTAATTTTGATTCATGATATTCTTGTGTGAGCTAATTTTACAGGTGTCACAATTTCCTTATGTGGTCCTAAAAGGTTGTAAGGCTTTGTTTGTGGTCCTGCAAGAAAGAGAAAAGATATGTTTGTGGTCCAACAAAAAGTTAGAATTCTTTTTGTCCTCCACATGTACAACTATGTCAAGCTTATGCCTTTTTCAGTTTAATTTCATGTGTGCATAGTGAATGTGTGCTTGCACACTTATGTCAAACATTTTGATTCTATTTCGCATTTTACTTCGAGTGTGAGCACATATTACTTCTGTGCTAACATCGCATGTCTAACTCACTTTGCACAAAGTTGAGTTTTTATAGTTAATAACTAAGATATTTTTTCCTATATTTGTGCTCTCATGAGGACCACTTACAAGTGTTGTAATATCCTCTAGTGGTCTAGGAAAATCAGCTTTTTCTCATTTTGGTTGTGGTCCCAAATGTTTGGTAGAATATTTTCCACTTTTGGACCAACATATATGAGCCCTTGTTTGCTGACTTGGCACAAATTGTTGAGCAAGAAAACTTCAATAAATCATCTTCTTCTTGCATCTCTTTCCTCTAACCTGGTTATTCATATTGCTTGTGCTCTGAACTTTTCAGAGAGTGTTTTCCTTAACAGATTCTATATATGTTTTGGTGCTAAAACTTCATCATCTTTCATCTTTGTTGAATGGCATATGGAACTTGGTTCCATTGTTCATGCTGGAGCGAGGCTTCAACGTGTGAAGCTTGGGTGGAGCTCAAGCGTTCTCCAAGAGTGTTCCTAGTGTGAAGTGATCCTAAAGTGACGAAACATTGGAGATTCAGAGGGTGTGTTTAGTATAACATGGAACAAGGAGTTCTTTTTGCTGTAGCTAAAATCAACCCTAAGTGATATCTTGTTATGTTTGTTGTTATAGTGGATTAGCTTTGATCTGGACGAGATCTTGTGGATGTAGGCTAAGAGTGGTTTTAGTCAAACCATGTATATGCTTGTGTGCTTTATGTTTACCTCTTATGGTTGTTGATTCATGCTTAACTTGGTAACTATTAATCAACTTGGTAAAATATTCGGCTACACTTTAAAAACGGGTATCCTAACGATGAATAGAGTTCACCAACCCTAACAAGTGGTATCAGAGCAAGTTCTAATAAATTATTTCAGTTGATCCTTTCATGATTGAGTGTGTTTGTGCCTTGCTTTGACATGCTTGGTTTTTTGTTGTTTTAGATCTGATTTGTGTTTTTGGTCTTTTTTTATTTGATCTGTGTTTTTGTTCTAGTTTGATTTGCCCTATTTTCGCTTGTGTTTGCATCTGATCGTGTTTTGCTTTTTTTGTTGATTAGCTCTCATGTTTCACCCGCATATGCTTGTTTTTGTGCCATTCTAATCTAATCCGCTCGTTTGTTTTTTGGTTTTCTTTGAGCATATTTCTACAACTCTGCACGTTTACAGTTAATTTTCTAATATTATTCATGGTTGAGAAAGAGAATCTTGCAATGCCACAAACAATCTGAATATACACAGCTAATCTTGATTTTTAATTAATGGGGATTCATGGACAAAGAAGGGACAGCTTGATGAAATGAGGTTTGGCCTCTGGTTCTTTGTGAAACATAGAACATGGAGAGAGATTGAGATTCCTTATTATTTTCTATATTATAATTTTATAAAATATGTTTTTGATTTCAGTAGTAGCTGTCGGTGAAATGACTGTATGGCTGTTATTCTTCTCTTAATTATTCGTATATATCTGTTGGACTTGTTGAACTCTTCAGCATTAATGGGTCACAGAGACAATTTAGGGGTCTTGCTAAAAGATTTCTTTAAGTTATTAATTTTTTATTGGGTTTAGGCTTAAAAATAGAGATTTTTGTAATACTAGGTTTTAGTATTTTAAACCTAGTACAGAAACATATTTTTCTCTTGTAATAGTAATAGCAAACAATAAGGCAAATTCATTCATTGTAAATGAGAGAGGTGAGGCAGTATTGCAATAATATTGACTCTGTCGAACGTAATCTGTTAATTAGGTGAACCACTGTAAATCGTGCGTATTACTTTTTCTCTTTACTATTTGTGTTTGTATGTTTACTATTATTTTGTTTTCGTATTACTTTTTATTTTGTTCAATATCATCATCATCTTTCAGTAGAACTAGAAATTATTCTTCTCCTTGGTAACCAAGTTTTAGCCATTTTGTGATTGTGAGATTTGATGAATGTGTCTATTCAAGACCAACCCCTGACCACATGGATCGTTGTATGTTTTCGTGATATAGTGAAGCTTGTCTTTGTCATTTATTTAATGTAATGCAATTTGTTCAATGTAGATCTTTTGTTGAGATTGTATTTTGATTTATCTAATGCAATGCAGTTTTTTTCTGCAGATTGTTGTATGTTTTTGTGGGTCGTTTGATTTTGATATACACATGGATGAGAATAAAGCCGAAGTTTTACATGACGCAGGAGGTTTCTTTTGTGAGCAGGCCTTATGGTTGTGTTACTTGTATATTTTATCTGAGACGGCTACTGGGAGCAGTTTTCAGCTTGTTTATAGTGCTCAGTACTTGATTTACATTGTTTAGTTTAGTTTGATGATGCATTTGCATTTAGGCTCTGTAATTTGATTTTAAATTTGATTTTAAATTTGATCATGCATTCTGCAAATTTGGAGCTCTTTTTGTCTACTACGTTGTGGAAATTTGATATTAAATGTTAATGTGAATGAACTGCTTCATATGCATTTGGTATTATATTTCTTTTACTAAATCAAATAAAATTTACATATGAATGTAGACGTAAAAATCTACCTGTACGGAAGGGGGGTCTGATCCCGTGAGGTTGAGGCCACTAGCGATCTGTTGTACCTGCACACGTAGAGAAACACTCGTGAAGCGAACGGGAAACACCGGGGTGGTGTTTGCCGTAGGCACTCCGATGCTCAAGTCAGTAAGGCCGAAAGACTAATATAGTGAGGGCTAGGGAGTGAGAAATTACCGGAAGTCTAGTCGGGCACTGTGACTACGGCGGTGAAGCGAAGCTCTCAAGTAAGAGCTTAGGGTGTGAGGTGTAATGCCGATGTCCTCTGTGAGAGGGCTGTCCTCTGCTTATATAATCCCTGTCTGGTCTCCCAATCCTGGTAGAAATAGGAGTCCTAGTATGACTCTAATGCAAACCCTAGAAGAATTAGTGCCGTGGTGAGCTGTCTCACCAGTGTCCGAATAGGAAGGTGATTCTGATTAGGAGAGTAACCTCGAACAGGAAAGTGATCAGGAATAGGAAGTATTCTGAGGAGATCGTGGGCTCTATATTCACCCATGGACTTGGGAAATGGGCTAGGATTAGGAGGCTCGTGCCCACGTGGTCTGGGCCGGCTACACATTGTACCGAATGGGCCTAACCCGGTAGGGTCATATCGGGATTAGGCTTGGCTTCTTCTTCAGCGTTGCGCCCATTTTCTTATTTGGGCCAAGGACGATTTTTGGCCTTAACAGTTTGCCCCCCACTCTCTGAGTTAAGAGTTTCTTGAATCAGAGAGTAGGAAGCGATCGATGGGTGTTCGGTCGTCCTTCCTGGATGACCGGTTGTTGGTGTAGCTGATCCTACAGATGATTGTCCCGGGGTTGTTCGGTATCCATACATGATCTGGAGTAGGCAAGATAGAATGGTATGAGGAGTCGAAGGGTAAGGGAACCAAGTTCCGGAGCTCACGGGATCGTTCAGTTCGTCCAACTGATTGGAGAGAAGAGATCATTCCACAGCTTCGATGCTTGCTCGGCATGCCGGGTGGAGCGAGGTAGGAAGTTATTTGATCTAAAATCATCCGCTCGGTCGGTATGTGTGGATGAGCCAGTGGATGAGATACGAGGACCTTGACTGTAGGTATCTCGTTGGTCCGCAATGGAAGGACGAACAGGCGAGACCTCTTTGTTCTAAAGGGGGCCGAAACGAGCCGTTCCAAGCTAATCGATCAGTCAGCCAGACCTTCTAGGCTGGAGAAGCATGGGACATTTTGAGTGCTTCGAAGGGCTAAGTCGGTCAGGAGGAGCGGGCGATCGAGTGGAACGGATACGCGAGCCTTGACCTTTAGCTGTTCGTTCATCCGCTACGGAAGGGTAAGGGGGCGAGGCCCTTGTCTTTTCAATATCGTGAGTTTGGGCCGGGTCGTCCCAAGCTGATCGACCAGGTGGGAGCAGTATAATCGCTCGGTCGCAAAGATAGGGTGAAGGAGTATGGCTAGTACAGTTTCACGGTCTCCTAGGTGCCACGGATGTTTGCCACGCGTTCGGTGGGGATTGACTCCTCGTTTTCGAGGCAGGAAAACGAAAAGGCGTCCTGGCCATTGTGTAGTGGAAAGCCGCCACGTGTCCGTTTCTGTCAGACCTCCTCCATAAAAAATGACGAATGGTCCGTTCATATTCCATTCGCATTTTTTTTGCAACGTGGTCCTTTCTTTTTCTTTCCCAGTCTTCGTTTTCGTTCCAGTTTTCTGAGCAGCGGTGGTTCCCTTCTTTGGTTTCCGGGACGGCTTTACGGTGAGTACTGTTCCCTTTCATCTGTTTTGTTTGTTCATTTGGTTTTGGTTTTGTTTGCGGGAGAGACCGAGGTATTTGAGTTTTTAGAAAATTTTTTGAAGTTTTTGGGAACTTTGAGGGGGGTTTGAGGTGTTTAGGTCTTGTATTTCACCAAAAACCAAAAAGAAGGTGTGCATTTGGGATTTTCTGGTGGGTTTTTGGCTGTTTTGGATGGGATTCGTGAAGGCAAAGTCGAGTTTATCTTGGACTCGTTTGGTCAGTCCTCCTGACCAAACTAGAAGCTGTCTTGACATTCTGGGGGTTAGGCCCTCCAGTCTGTCCGAGTGGAGGGGTGTGTGAAGCAGATTAAAGAGTCGATCGGTCGTCCTGACCGAACGGGTGGTTGTGTTAGGAATAGTGTTCAGGCCGACCAGTTGGTCACCAAGGGCGATCCAAGGGATACTTTGATAAGGGATCCGCCGGGTCGGTCACCCGGGGCGAGCCAAGAAAGGCGAGGATTAGGAGCTGGGTCGGTCTACCGGGAGGGTCGACCAAGGTTTAGTTTGAGCTTCTCCGGGTCGGTAGGCTGGTACTGAGGGGCGAGTGGCAAATCTTTCTGATCTCGGTCGGTCGGTGTCTCGGGTCGAGTGGCTGATACTTAGCGTTTTTGGCAGCCAGGGGCGAGTTCTTTCGGTCGGTCTGTTGGGTTGGGTGATTGAGCCAACATGTCGGATTCTGACTCGGCTGGTTCGAGCGGGATTGCAGCAGACTCGGGGAATGAGTATGAGCATGCCCTGACCATAGTGATGATGCCCGAGGGGGGCGTTCCTGTGGACGTGCCGAGTGGAGTTAGTGTTGCAGCTCCAGGGTCGAGTGAAGCTGGGCCGAGTGGCTTGGGCAGGCATGGGAGGAGTGGGGAAGACTCCGAAGGGGTTGATAGTCCATCTTCTTCCGGAAGTGGCTCTAAGGAAGAGCCGAGCCAGCAGGGCAGCGGGATTCTGACTAGAGATTATCTGTTCATGCTGAAAGATAGCGATGTATGGCGCATCCGAAACTTGTATCACATCTCGAGCTCTGTTGATATTCAGATGCTGCGGTCGTGCGAGCGAGTTGATTGGGAGGCAAAAGGGTGGATTAGTGTTTACGAGAAGTGGTTTCACAACGGGTTGAGGTTGCCTGTGCCTCGCCTTGTCTGGGAGGTGCTGAACCACTTCATGATTGCCCCGTCTCAGCTTATGTCGAATGCTTGGAGACTGCTAATGGCTTTGGAGGACCTTTGCGTTCGGAACCATGTGAGGTTTGGGTTGCACGAGCTGCTGTATTCCTACTTCTTGAAGGAGAACGATAAAGAGAAGGGTCGTTACTTGTTGAACTTGAGGCATGATCGGTCTCACTTGGTGACCGACCTACGATCCAGTGACAAGAACTGGAAAGACCGCTTCTTCTTCTTGAGGGGTCAGGCCGTCTTCGGAGAGAGGGGCCCGGCCGAGATCCCGATCGGCTAGCAAGCCACTGGTGAGAACTTAATCGTTTCTTTCGTTCTTTTGATTACTAAATGTTGATTGTGTTTTTTGTTTGCAGAGCTTGATTTCAATCGTGCTGGGCAGAGTGGAGACGGCTTAGACGTAGCGACTTAGAGAGTGTTGGCCATCCCATCGGAGCAGAGGGATTGGTGGGTAGTGCTAGTGGAGTCCAACTTGAGGACTAGCATTCTTTGGGCTGGAGCAGAAGCGATACAAAGAGGTACTCCCTTCCCCTCGCTGAAGCTGACTTGGGACGTTCTCCTAAGTCGATACTGCAATCAGTTGATTTTTGGTGAGTCCGGGCTAAACCCACTAACCGTTGGAGAGTTTGCACTTGCAGAGTCACTTATGAAGAAGTTAAGCGTCCCAAGTGCGAGCAAATCCATCGCTAGGCATCGAGAGAAGAGGAAGAGGGAGTCGTTGGTTAGGGCGGATGCGAGGGTTGAGGACGTATTCGCGACGCTGCCCAGTCAGCAGCCACCGAGTCAGCAGCCTTTAGCAGGAGCCGAGTCGTCCCAGGCTGCCGTTGTGGATGAGGAGGCCGAGACTATTACTATCACGATTCCGGCTACTGCCTCGACTTATTCCGATGCCACATCTATAAGTAAGCTGGCCGACTCCTTTTTGTTCCCAGCGGACGAGGCGCGCCTGAACCAGATGGGTGCGGTTGCTGCAGCTGATTGGGGTGTATCCCGCGCCGTTAAGGTATGGCAGTATTTGTTCATTTTTCCTGTTTTTGATTGAGTTTTGTTGTGCAGGTACTCACTAGCAGTCTCCATCTAAGGAAGTCTGTCGTGGCGCAGGAGAAGCGGATACAGGATGTATCCAAGACCAACGCTGGTTTGTGACAGAGGGATGCAGCATCCCGGAAGGCTGAGCAGGAGAGTCAACAGTGCCTCAAGGATACGTCCCCAACACCCGGCTGACTAAGGTCAGGCGCCTACTCCTCTTCCTGTCCCACCGGATGACCAGTTCTTTCTTCCAACAACTCCTGCATGAGCAGAATGTCTTCATCCGGATCCCAATGAGAGGTCCGCCCTTCCTTGAACTCCAGCATGAGCTCGCCTCGGGCCTTAATGATGGCGTCATCAGCAATGGAGATGCACTGCTCCCTGAGGGACTCGACCTCCACGGTCCTCTCGGCTAACTCGCGCCGTAACCTCTCGACCTCGGCCTTTCAAACATTTTTTATTACTTACAAATTATAATTATAAATACGAACTTAAAAATTAGGATTAAGAATTATTAATTTAATTATTAATTTTTTAATTTTTTTCGTGTTGTGCCATGCCAATCCACGTGCCTTTTTTAAGGCCTATGACATGGCTTGCATATTTTCGTGTCGTGTCGTATTATGTTTTTTTCCATGTCATGCTTTGTCGTATGGCGCTTTTTTCGTGTCATGCTTTGACATGCCGTGGGTCAGCATGGCCCACCGCCAATTATAGCATTACACGAAACAAATGTTAAAAAATTGATTTTCATCCAATGAAGATTTTACATAGCTCCACGAAACAAATGTTAAAAAATTGATTTTCATCCAATGAAGATTTTACATAGCTCCTTAATTTGATCGAATCTTAGGCACTAATCTTATTTATGTGTTTGCGTGCCTGCTTAAAAGAAAGAAAAAGAATATTTAAATTCATAAAAGAACACACCCTTTAATTTTCACGAATTAAATTAAAGTCTAAAAAGTTTTAACAAACACATTGACCAAATTACCTAAAATGTTTTTATTCAAAATAATTGAGACATGGAATTTTTTTTTATGCTTATATCTCTAATGATTCAAACAACAATCAGTAATATAAAGTTTGTGACAATAAAATTGTCACAATTATATCTATAATTGGCAAAGTCAATAGTCTCATACTATATTATTGTAACAAATTTTTAGTCGTTCTTTTAACCTTTCATTGATATTTGTATTGAGTAATGCTATGCGTACTAACATATTTTACTAATTAGTGTACTAACTTAAAGCATAGTACATGTACTATATGCATAGTACGGATACTATGTGTGATTTTAACAAAAATTAGTACACTGGTTAGTAAAATCCATTAGTACGTAAAGTATTATTCATTTATGTTATGATAGATTGCGGATATCATTTGGGAAGAGTAACATTATTCTTTTATTTTGAAGGGCAAACATTATGCTAATTAAAATAATTGTCCTAAACATTGCTGATAGTTTTAACAGTTGAATTAGATTCCGACCAGCTGCAGATTTTGAAAATTAGCTTTCGGCAACTAGTTGACTAAAATTCACTTCTATAACATTTTCTATAATTAACTTTATAATAAAGGTATATTGGTAAATGTAAATATAAAAAAAATTATTTAGATTTGGTTAGTTTAGAGAAACAAACACATTATGTATCTTAAATTTATTAAGAAAAAAAAAGACACGAAGAACCCCTAATTATCCCTAAACACGAATGGCAAAAATAACAAATAATTAATGCAACAGCTTTTCTATCTATGAAGATTTTTTTTTTTCAGTCACTATAGATATAATTTTTTCGTTGATATCCACGTTTTTAGCAAACGGCATCTTGACTTATTGATTAATTGGACAAAGTAATTTTAGTATAGTTTACTGCTTACGAAAATATTTTAGAATTAATTAATACAAAAAACCCGGAGTGTAAGATATATATAGTAAATTTTTATTGTGAAAACTATAACAAAGGAGACTCATATCATGTGCCCAAGACATGGAGACGTAGAAACACAGAAAGTGATAAATTACCCTGATTAGAAACTATAAAATTAACCACCATTGGATGACCTGATAATAAAATAGCAAAAGAGATTCCATGAACTTTTGAGTTCAAATCCTCTCAAACACTAATAAAAGTGGCTACTAGGGCTCTTACTCGACTTGCAATTCCAAGATCTCGAGAGATTAATTGAGGTACGCACAAGCTGACTCGGACACTCTCGGTGATATTATTTTTTCCAATATTATTAAAACTCTGTGCAAATATTAACCCTCCTCAATATAAATAATCTCTTGGTAAGCAATGTTTAATACTTTTCAACAATGATTAGAAACTCGGCCCAACTCGGCTCAATCGGTTGAATCGGTTCAACCGTGACCGGCCGCCTTTACCAAGTTGGGTTACAAAATTTTCAATTCATTCAAAACCCTAGAAATTAGGACATCAGTTGTGAATAATTGAAGGTTGGAATGTTAGGGCTTTTGAAAAAGAATGGCTGATTAGTAGAATGGTGGCAATGACGTTTATTTTTGTTAAGTGAATCGATAGAAAATTGCAAAATAATGTCGCTGGAAAAAGCCCACTATTGCTTGCAACTGGGGAGGCAAATGGGGGAAAGGTGAGATGAGTTTTGGTCAAGAGTCTGAGGGGAGTGTTTTCATAGTGATGGGGAGTGTTGTCATTGCCAAAAACAAGCCTTATTTGCGAATGTTGACAGTGGTGTTTGGAGTATTTTGCAAGATTTCAAGCCTATGAGGACTTACCATAATGTTTAGGGGTGGTTTTGTTAGATTTCAAACTTTTGGACACTTGTTTGACTTGCGGGTCAAACCACTTGACCCGTGACAAGATGGCTTGGTCGGGTCATTGCCCAGGTCGAGATTCTAATCATTGCTTTTCAATTATAATGAGTACGTTCATCTTAAGCACTCCCACAAGGACAATAAAATTAACCTTAATTTAATTTTTATTTTTTTTCAAATTGTCACTCACATTTTATGAATCATAAATAGTTTTTGTTGAGGACAAAAAATATATCAACTCCATATTTGGTTAGTGTATATATATAATCAAATAAAAATAAATATTGTTAGTTAAATAGTAGTAATATTTCCAATTTTACAGGCCATTGCATCTAGACGAAAGAGATATTATCGCTCTTAGATTAAGGGTGTGTTTGTTTTTACCATTTTTATCTCAAGATTTAGGATTTTTGTTGTTTTCTTTTTGATATAACACCAGTTATTTCCAGATAGAAAAAGTCAAATTTCATTAGTTAAAAATTGAAAATGTCTAACAAACACATATACTAAAACTATATAAAAATATTGTAGTTTCATAATAAGTACAAACTTACAGTCATGATAAAGAGTTAAAACTACCACGAATTCTATAATTATTTATTTAAAAAACTTTTGAACTTATCCACCATTAAAGTTGTTGTTTGCCATAATCTGGCTATGGGTCGCTAGTATTCAATGAGTGGAAAATATTCTGTAATTTTAAGAGCAAGTATTCTTGAAAAAAAAAAAAAAAAAGAAAAGAAGTATTTTTTTAATATCAAATGGAACACATATGGATCTGTAATTTTAAAATAATTCAAAGGATTGAAAGAAAAAGATATGATAAATATCCAAACCACAAACATAGATTTATTAATTTCTTCAAATCCCAAATACATATATAAGTGTAGCTTAATTCAAATACAAATAAAAGATGACACAAATAAAACCATAAATAGGAGCAAGACATAATCATTAGAACACCAACCAGCATGCATACTAGATATATCCAGATGCTTCAGAATTTTAAACAAACGACTCGTTCAGAGGAATCATTGTTCTTCATTTATTTGATTTTTTAGAGGAACTTTTTTCAAATGACGTCTCCTGGTTTTAAAACTTTGAGCACTTCCTTTCGAGGCACCGCAGAATGGTCAGTTTTTGTTTCGACTATTTCGGCCGGCTGCACAGAAATTGACACCTCAAAATGGCCATTTTTTGTTTCGACTATTTCGGCCGGCACAACCCATTTTTTCTCTATGAGTTCTCCGAGGATGGAAGCTTTCTGTGAACATTTCTGGCAATGAAAATTAGGGGAGATCGCTTCTATTGTTTCACTTTTGCCTTGGCCTTGACCAGGTATAAGAACGATTTGAAGCATATTTTCACTTCTGTCTTTGCTCTGAGTTGGCGAAGGAACTTTCTCAGCTGCCATGCTTTCACCTGTGCCTTTGCTCTGAGAAGGCGAAGGAACGTTCTCGGCTGCCATGCTCTTACTTCTGCCTTGGCCCTGACAAGGTGTAACAACGAATCTGAGCATGAAGGCCTCTGGATGTCCATATATATAAACACACATGGTAATAATATTGACCAAATTCTTTCTTAATTAAATTAACAGTATTGCACTTAATTACAAATTTTACAGATTAATATAAATTAACATGATGAGGCAATAATGTGACAATCATGCACTTTATACTCTAACTAAATATGTCTGTTTTTCAATTAATTTATACTTCATACTCTACGCTACTGCATAACAAAAAAATTTCTCATGCAAATATCAAGCTACGCATTAGCTAACTTGCTAGTAATAAAGTCAACAAACTATTTATGCCAAATGTTTAAACTACATTTCTCACATCTTATTATTACAAAACCATTTCTTCTTTCACAACAAATATTTAATTTCTCATGCCTATATGTATAGCTTCATATAGAGATATTTTATTCTTAATAGGAATACTTACCTAATAAAAAATATAGAGATATTGTATTAAAACTGATCAAATAATAAAAGTTAATAAAAAAAATATGATTAAAAATATTTAAATTATTCATTTTTGAGAAAATATCCTTAAGAGAGGAACACCTTTCATTTTCTCTTTTTTAAAATACTATTTTTAGACAAACATATTGAGTACATTTTCATTTTCTGAATATACATAATTTAATATTTTTAATATATTCAATATTTCACAAAATACAAAATGAATTCAAAAACTAGACTCTTAGGTAAAAGACAAAATTTCACGTATTCTTATCAACTTATATTTACAGAATTCATTCATTCCTTGATGAGGTGATGAACAAATATAAAAAGATATACGTAAATGAAAAATTTTATGATGAAAAATTTTCATCATAAAATTTTTCATATATATATATATATAAGTACTCTTAGGTAAAAGAGGAAATTTCACCTATTGTTATCAACTTATATTTACAAAGTTCATTCATTCATTGATGAGTTGATGAACAAATATAAAAAGATATGCGTAAATGAAAATTTTTATGATGAATACATCTTAAAATGTTTGTCGCTCTAGCGGATGGCACAAAAACTGAAACAAATACAAAATAAAAACTCTTAGTTAAAAGATAAAATTTCACATATTTTTATCAACATATGTTTACAGAGTTCATCCATTCATTGATGAGTTGATGAACAAATATAAAATGATATACGTAAATGAAAAAATATATGATGGAAATATCTTAAAATTTGTAAGAAATAAGAATTTAAAATGATTTTTTTTCCGTTTAATATGTTAATATTTGGGAGTGGACTTCTAATTCAATCTGTTGATCAAACAAAAATGATTCACTATTGAACAAGTAAAAAGTCTAGGGAAGAAATACCTGAATGGCGTTTTCGTAAGACTAATATTTGACTACAGTAGTACAGTGTACTTCAGTGTGCTAAAAACTTTCAGCACTAAGACCCTATTTATAATGATGCTTCATCATTAGTTCAGTCTCAAAGGGATCGATCGAAATTGAATTTAAAAAGGATTAATCAATTTTGTCCAGCCATCCAAATTGTCGTTGATTATAACAGTTGACCGAAGAAGGCATGTGAAAGCCATGTGTCACATCAGGTTCAAGATAAGAAAACCACCACCATTTAGGGTGATTAACGCGGAATATTAAGCCCCCTAATATGTACCCTGTAAGAAAACCCCCTACAGTATCAAGGATAAGTGGATAACCATACACCCCGACCGTTACCAAAACGTTCTGAATCCCGACATCTGACTTAGGTTGAATTTTTCAAAATTAGATCTATTAATAGAAATTAAATTTTTAATCTTTTCAATATTAACGAAAATTTACTCTGAATATAAATGTGAACATTTATTCTTTTACCTCGCTTATTAAACTTAACGTAAATTTTATAATGTTTGGGTAATGGCAGGGGGTGCATGTCCATTTCTGATACTCGGGTTTAGAAGAAAAAAATGGTTATGTTTTCAATTAACCTGTGAGTAAATCTGTAATCACAGTGATAAAACTTGGTGTTTAATGCATCTTAACGTCAAAAACAAACAACTTAGAGTCTAAGTGGTGATTTCTGAAGTTATTGAGAGTTTTCAGATATTTCATTAGTAACGTAATTAACATTAGCACTACCATATATGAGGAAATTTAACTGATAGGCCTTCCCAAGTTTTGAATTAAGAATATAACCTTGAAAAGGTTGTTCCTTTTTTTTTTGGTTTAAAAATCTGATGTGGCACACTTAAGTATAATTAAAGCAGCAAAAAGGATTAAGGTGAAAAGATTTAAACATTTGTGGGTTAGATTATAATAAAGAGAAGTTGATTTAAAATTTGAAAGGCAAAACACATTTCTCTCAGCTTCTCTTTCTGGAAACAGGATTCAAACACCTTCCTCTCTCTTGTTTTTTCTTCCAATTTTTTGCAATTTTTCAATTTCTGTGCTCTTTGCATTTTTGTCATTCCTTGCCATTCCCGGTTAAGTTATCATGGCCGAGATCCTCAAAGAAACAGAAAAAATCCATCCACTCCCCAAATTGTAGGCACCATTGGGTCTACCAAAAATGGAAAAGAAAAAGTTGTGGTGGAGCAACTTCTGATGATTGAAGTTGCTCCACCAAGAGAGGAGATGACGCCAACAGAAAACATTCTGCTAGTGGAACAAGGGAGGGCAAGAGTTGAAACTGAAACTGAAGAGGAAGACGTCGATGCAAATTCCAACTAGGAGGTGGAAGAAGATGAAATTATTGGTCGTTGGTGCTAATTTGGGGACATCTGGTTGGTGTTTGTTGTTAGGGTCATTGTTGCATTTTGTCAACTAGTTGGAGGACATCAGAAGAGTAGGTGTTTTAGGCTTCCAAAGGACCGGGGAAGCCAAGTGAGGCCATAGGGAGGTTGTTTGTGGTAGTGACGTGTTGTTCTTCAAATGGGAGGGAGAGCCAGAAGATGGTGCAGTGATGATCTTGTCTTCACTGTAATTGACCATGGTCCCTAGTGCCATAAAAATCATGGCGGTATCAAGCGTCGGACATGATCGCTTAAGCGATCTAAAATCACTTAATCGACCAAGAGTAAAAGCGAAGAATCGCTTAAGCGATCGTGCATCTAGGCAGAAGTTGGTTCTGCCTTGGACATGATCGCCTAAGTGATTATAAATCGCTTAAGCGACCAATGTTAAAAGCAAAGGATCGCTTAAGCGATATAATAAATCGCTTAAGCAATCGTGCAACTAGGCACTTATTTATTGTCTTGTTCGTGATCGCTTAAGTGACCAACAGTAAAAGCAAAGAATCACTTAAGCGATACATTTAATCGCTTAAGTGATCGTGCAGCTGGGCAAAGGGAGGGCATCAGAAGAGTGGGTGTTTTAGGCTTCCAAAGGACAGGGGAAGCCAAGGGAGGCCATAGGGAGGTTGTTTGTGGTAGTGATGTGTTGTTCTTCAAATGGGAGGGAGCTTGAGCCAAAAGATGGTGAAGTGATGATCTTGTCGTCACTGTAATTGACCATGGTCCCTAGTGCCATAAAAATCATGGCGGTATCAAGCGTCGGACATGATCGCTTAAGCGATCTAAAATCACTTAATCGACCAAGAGTAAAAGCGAAGAATCGCTTAAGCGATCGTACATCTAGGCAGAAGTTGATTCTGCCTTGGACATGATCGCTTAAGCGATTATAAATCGCTTAAGCAACCAACGTTAAAAGCAAAGGATCGCTTAAGCAATATAATAAATCGCTTAAGCAATCGTGCGTCTAGACACTTATTTATTGTCTTGTTCGTGATCGCTTAAGTGACCAACAATAAAAGTGAAGAATCGCTTAAGCGATATATTTAATCGCTTAAGTGATCGTGCATCTAGGCAAAGGTTTATTCTGCCTCAGACATGATCGCTTAAGCGATTTGTAATCGCTTAAGCGACCAACGTTAAAAGCAAAGAATCGCTTAAGCGATAGAATAAATTGCTTAAGCGATCGTGCGTCTGGGCACTTATTGATACTGCCTTGTTCATGATCGCTTAAGCGATCTACTAAGTATAAAATCTTAGAATCGCTTAAGCGATAACATAAATACAACCAGATCTCTTAAGCGACTAAGTCTAAATACACAAGATCGCTTAAGTTAGAAATGAAATCTCTTAAGTGATCCAGTGTATTTAGATTATTTTTATTATATTTCACTAGATCGGTTAAGCGATTAACGCTATCTTAAACATATATGGTGTAGAATGTTTACGTCTATATTAAACATATCAGATGTACGATTCGTTCAGTGGATCATGACCGTTATTATATTTTAATTAAATTAGTTCTTTTACGGCTATATTAAACATATATGGTGTAAAATGTTTACGTCTATATTAAACATATCAGGTGTATGATTTGTTCATTGGACCATGACCCTTATTATATTTTAATTAAATTAGTTCTTTTACGGCTATATTAAACATATGTTTATAAACATGGAAAAGAAATATTTAAGTAAATTACCCTTAATCGCTTAAGCGATCCTATCTATTTAGCCTTGGTCTACAGAGTGTAGAGAAGATGGTTGCAGAGTTCAATTTTATATCAATATTATATTTTTTATATATTACTTTCTAGCCAAGGACTAACAAAAATAATAGAATAATAATAGATCTTTCAATTTAAGCAATGTTAGTTCTCGCTTAAGCGATCCTTCTCAAATTCAAGATCGCTTAAGCCATGTCAGTTCTCGCTTAAACGATTCTATACAAATAAGCCGTGATCGTTTAAGCGACAGTCGATGTTGCTTAAGCGACCAAGGCCAATTTTCTTCGTACTTGTCTATGATCCTTCTCAAATTCAAGATCGCTTAAGCGATGTCAACTCTTGCTTAAGTGATCCTGTACAGATAAGTCGTGATCACTTAAGCGATAGCCGATGTTGCTTAAACAACCAAGGCCAATTTTATTTGTACTTGACATTTCTTTCTCAAATTCATAAAAATTAGCTTAAGTGATGTCATCGCTTGCTTAAGCGATTTTGTATTGATAACATCTCAATATTGAATGTATTTATATGCACAATAACATCTCAATATTGAATGAATTTAGTAGCACAATAAAAGCAACAATTAAGTAACTAGAAAAGCATCCTTACTATCATCTATTCAAAACTTCAAACAAAAAGATATCCAATTGTCAACATAAAAAATTGAAAACAACAAAGCATTCATAACAAGTCCATGAGACCAAAAAGGGAATCTCATAAAGTATTCATCAAAACTATTAAAATTATTTTATGCTTCACTAATAAGTCTTCAACGGTTGGCCTTGGCAATTCTCTCAATTTCATCTTTTTTCTTGATGACATAGCTGAAAATACAAGGACATAAAATCAGTTTAATGCACTACAAAAGATTGACATACAACCAAGAGAAACTAGTGAACAAGTAACGAAACAACATCTAGCTACTCATCAAAATATTCAACACGCAAATCAACGTCTCATGTCTAATAATAGCCAAGTACCTATAATACAAGGAAAAAAAAAATTATTAACCAATATATTAAGGGTTGACAAATTTTAAAAAGCATCTAGAGAGTCGTTTAAGCGATCTAGTGTATCACTTACTGGATCGCTTAAGTGATCTGCTACCATATACCAGACTTATACCAAATCGCTTAAGCGATCTTCTGTCATATACCAGATCGCTTAAGCGATCTGCTACTATATACCAGACTTATATCAGATCGCTTAAGCGATACACCAGATCGTTTATGCAATCCATCATATCCAGAACACATTTTCAGTCATCTCCACCTACAATCGGTGCTACCACCCCCAGCTACCCACAATGCAAGAAATTTTTTAACAAATTTCACTTCTTTCAACTTCTATTACATCAAACACAACCCAACAATCTAAACAAATAAATCAAAATCATAACTCAAACCCAATCCATCATTAAATCTTTGTAAATCGAAATATAAAAGACGAAATGTCAGGAGGAGGAGGAAGAGGAGGAGGAGGAGGAGGATCTGTGTTGGAGAAAATGTTAATGGTGGAGGAATGCGTTAATGTGGCGGGAGGAAGAAGAAGAAGGTGCTTGGGTTTGTTTGCAAGAATTTTGACTCTTTGGGGACATATTATAATATTTAAAAGATTACACAATTATTCATTAATCCTAATTAACCCCTAATCATGTTTAATGAAGTTTAATAAAAAACAAGACTATTTAGTTAACATTTACAAACTATATAGCCTTTTAATTAAATTTTAACTTCAAATGGTCTTTTAATAAAATCCCCCGCCATATATTGTCAATAAATTTGTAAGCATATACGCCGGGTACTTTTATTTATAAAATCTTATTCTTTATGCTACCTGTTATTCGCGTCTTTAATTAATAACATTGTATCCCTATAAATATTTATTTTAGAATTTATTATTTATTTTAATTATTAGGTGCAACTAATACATTATTTATTAGTTAAACAAAAATATTAATTCATAACAAACAGTTAAAACTTAAAACTAGGCACTACTTACAGAAGCACGACAAGCTTCTGTTCTTTTCTTTTATTATAATAGTCACTATTAAGTATTAAACCCCGGACCCAGAAGGGACAAAAGTTGTGAAGGGCCACAAACACAAGAAAGAAAATTTGAATTTTTTGAGTCTATGGACTCTTTTTAATGCACAGCGGAATGGGTTTAATGAGCGTTTAACCTTTTGCTTGATGTTCACCAAAATAACAATTCAATGAATCAAGTTCAACCATGAGCAGAAAAATAAAACACGCTGGGATTTTTACATGGTTTAGCAAAAAGTCATTTTAGCCTACATTCATAAGACCACATCCAGGTTAAACAAATCTATAATAACAAACACGTTACAAACAAATCCATAATTGAAATTAAGTACAAAAAAGTAAAACACTCCCTAGTTTACAAGACACTAACTCCACTATCTGATCCCTCTAATATTCTGTCACTATTAACTTGACACCGAAAAACCTCTTGGATAGCTTGAGCTCCTCTCAAGCTTCAATAGTTGAAGCTTCCCTTCGACTCCACAGCTTAAACTTCCTTTAAGCTCTTAATCAAGGAACCAAGTTCGAAAAACTTCCCTTGAAATTTTGCCCTCATTTTCTTGATCCCTCTTTGTTATTATCCATTATAATAATTCGTAATTATATGTAACAGTTAACAAATTTAAAGTAATTTGAGATAAATTTCTTATATTGATTAACTAACAGTCGAGTTAAATAATTTTATTAGTTTCTATAGAGCAGGAATCAAGGGCCTAATTTCATAACATTATAAATAATTATCTGAGACGTAATTTTATGGATTTGTGTCACAAATTTGAATTAAAAATATGTATTACAATAGTTTGATCCTTACTTAAAATAGGTGTTATAGAGCATTAAATTTCAATCAAAATAGATTGGTAAATCTGATTAAAAACTCGCTCATACTTGGCTTCTAGTGTTTTCCTTGTAATTTAATACAAGTCTTTCATCAAGGACTGACAAACATTTTTTAAACTTTAAAAACATTATACAAGTCTTAATTTATTGGTGAATTGGATAAGTAATTTTAATATCCAAGTTGTACCCAAACTTTCCACAAAGCTTCTTATTTTAATCATATAAGTGAGGAGAATCTTATCATGTGCCAAGATAGATTGAAAGGGAAAAATGAAAAAAAAAAAAAAATTTAGTTAAATGCTTAAACTCAAGGTCCATGTTATTGAGTAATACTATACATATAAAGAAATCTTATAAAAATTTCTATAAAAAGTGACGTAACAGAAAATAAATAAAAAAGTGAATATGATGAGTTTGACTTTTATGTTAACTCTTATCTGTTACATTACTTTGTATATAAAGAGATATCTTCATAATTCTAGCATTATTGTATTTAATTTATTTTATGTGTTTAATTTATTACTGGTTATATATTATAACTATTTCTATGAGTAAATACTTGGTTACCAATATTAAATGGATCTTTCACATAAAAGAATTAAGGTTATTGTTGATGCGTGATTTGTATACCAACCAAACGCACGTGTGAAATGCTGAGTTGGCCCAGAAGACACATGTGGATAAGAGAATGAGAGTAAAAGAGGTGGAGAACAGTGTTTAAAGTGATTCGGATGCTTTAAGGAAGCAAGTCCTACATCCACTGATATTGTATTAATGATAGGAATCAAGTCGCGGTCAGCGAGCTGATTTTACAAATGATTACAAGGGAGAGAGAGAGAGCGTATATGTTATTTTTTAGAGAGATTAGTTAATCCCCAAAATGAGAGAGGAACCCTCAATTTATAGTGGGATGGATCAGGGTAATGATTATTAAATCCGTGATTTGGTGGGATTATCTATGCAAATCATTCTTTATGTCCCATTGCCCACCTCCTAGAGTAATTTGCGTGATTTGTTGCAGATATTGAACACGTGGAAGCTCTCTAGCTTCTGGCTAGTCTGACGCGCACCCACTACACTAATAGGAGCATGCTGCTCGTGTCATTGTGCGACATGGCCATGTCTGAGTGGCTGCAGGTCTACCTAGGCTCTGACTTTTCATGCTGACTAGACCTCGCGTCAGCCCTACTTTTTCAAGCGCAACAATTAGTTTTTATAATAGATGATGCATGTATTTCATAAGTTACAATTTTTACTATATCTTATTTGCAACTCTTATTTGAAACTCAAAGTTGGTAAAATTGATGTAATTTATGGACATGAAGTTTTCAACCGTCAAAAATCATTTTCTGTAAATAAATTGAGCATCTCGTAAATTCTTAAGTCTCAAACATAGTTGTAGGACATGAAGTTAGATTTTGAATTATAAGTTTAAAAAGTTAAAAAACCATAAAACAAAATGTTTTAAATCTACTTATCCCAAGATGTATGAAAAAGTTGACATCCTAAACGATGTGTCCTTATATAGCATCGTCATATCATCAATGCAGAGGCGTTAATGAAAAATTTATTTTGAGGGGTGGTCAAAATGTACTCAATGAATAGGAGCCACCTAGTAGGAAGTTACTTTTATAGGGTTTAAATGGCCAGTTGGGCACGGAAGCTTGTACGTAACTTCATCCCTGCATGGATGCCAAACATTATAAAAGACTTCGTCAAAGGCATCTTAATTTATTGGTGAATTGGACAAGTAATTTTAATATCCAAGTTGTTCCCAAACTTTCCAGCAATAGGTAGCCTAACTGCTACTAATATTAAGATATACATGCTAATTTAACTTTTGTTAGAGGATTCCGCAAAGCTTCTTAATTTAATCATATAAGAAACGAGAATCTTATCACGTGCCAAGATAGATTGAAAGGGGATCTTATCCCTCCTAAAAAAAAAAAAAAAAAAAAAAAAAAAAACATGTTTTCTTATGTTTCCAAAAGTAAAATGGTGTTCGTTTTTGTCTTGAAAACACTTCCGAACAGGCACCTAAAGTACTGTTTGGTGTACACGTGACCAGTTCTGAGCTAACTATGAATGCTATTGTAATAACGAGTTGGGGATGATGAAGATTAATGTAATTTCGCAAAGGGCATATTTGTCATTAACACTAAACCTAGTTTATCTTGGGAAGTTAAAACATGAGAAAGGATAAATTGGCAGACATTGTTGATATATACATAGAAACATTGAAAATGAAATAATAAAGTTGCAGTGACTGTATAGAATAATTTAATCTTAAACAAAAATTCAGTTGAAGGATTACGAAAATTTATATGAAAAATACAAGTTTAATTCAAAATCAACATTTTTCTTTTACTTTAATTGTTTATTTTGTGATGCTAGTATTCTTGCAGGTAACATATTGATTATTTCAAAATATAATTAGGGTTATGATGTTGAAAAGGAAATAGAAAATTGTAAATTAATAGTAGAAGATTTATTTTAGATGGATTACGTATATAATTAGGGTTATTTTAGATTTATTTCACTTATAACTGAGTCATATAATTGGGTTATATAATCAAATAAAAATTTCATAAAATTTATGTAAAATGATTATTATTATTATTATTAGTTTTTTTTTTTTTTTGTTTGGTTGTATGACTCTATTGTAAGCATAACATTACTCTTATGTATAAAATATGTTTATGTTTTATTTAACATTAAGATATACATGCTAATTTAACTTTCATTAGAGGATTCCACAAAGCTTCTTATTTCAATCATACAAGAAAGGAGGATCTTATCACGTGCCAAGATGGATTGAAAAGGGGAGAAAAAAAAACCATATTTTCTTATGTTTCCAAAGTAAAATTGTGTTTTGATTCTTCCTTTTTGTCCTGAAAACCGCTCCCAAACAAATAACTAAAGTACTGTTTAGTAGACACGTGACCAGTTCTAGGCAACTACGTTGCTATTTTAATAACAAGTTGGGATGGAGATTTAGGTAATTTCGCAAAGGGCAAATTAGTCATTAACGCTAAACCTAGTTTATCATGGGAAGTTAAAAACATGAGAAAGGATACACCTAATTTATAAAAGGTTGAGCTAAAAGAGCCCAGGGAGTGAATAATTGTGGAAGTACAATATAATTTGTTGAAATGACATTGAAAGTTTTATAACTTTACCAAGTTGATATAACTTTATCAAGTTGTTTAAACTTATACAGATTGGGTTAAACATGTTCATTTGTGCTTGTGGGATTGTTCATTCATCATCAACATAATCTAAGCATCCATGAAATAATGTAAAGCACACAAATCATTTTTACATGGTTCGGCCAACTGCCTACATCCATGGGACTAAGTACTCCAGACAAAACAAATTTACTATGATGAACATTTATAGTTCAATTACAAAATCAAAGTTAAGCATCGATTATAAAACACTCTCTGTTATCACAACACTTCAACTTCACCTTCTAGTTGAACCTTGTTCTACCATAGCAAGCTTCAAACCAAGAAACCACTTGGACAACCTTGAGCTCCACTCAAGCTTCAATGCCAAAGAGTCCTTCAGCTCCACAGCTTGAAACTCCTTCAAGCATTCATCAATGGAACCTCATTCCAACCACACTCAAAACAACAAAAGTTACAAGGTATTTTTAATCTTACCAAAGCATAATGGAGCCTGATCAAAAACGAAATAAACCTCAAAGGATATTTACAGAACTATCAGAGGTATATTCAGGCTCAAAAATAAAATGCAATGTTGATGAAGAATATAAAGAAAACTTGCGCAAAAATGCAATAGACAACCAGCCGACAACATCTTATATGTTTAGCTATTTTGGGAAAGTTTTCAACAACTTTCTTTGGACCACTTTTGAAAAGCTAAACGAATTTCTAGTACACCACAAGAGATATTGACATCTATATATTGACCACTTACACATATCTTAGACTTCGAAGAATATCCAAATTAACAACAAATGACAACATGACATTTGTATATAAAGTTTGACTGGACGAATGTCTTCACACTTGACTCTAATGTTGTTCGTGTATGCCCTAGGAATCAATTCTATTGTCAGTTTCAGGATATTATATCTTGTAAATATATTATGAATAAAAGAAAGTGTTCTTATTTCACATGTTGATTTACTACTTCATTTATATTATCTATTGTATGTGAAATGTCTGGATGATGTGGATCTTTAGAAGATCAAATAATCGAAGCATTTGCTACGTAAGTAATGTTAATTGGGTAGTTACATTGCATAGTAGGCATGCTAAATGTCTTCATTGAATATCACGTGATGGTATTAGTGTGGGTGATTATTAGTTATGTCATTAGGGCATTAGCATGGATAAATAGTTAGTGAACTATTTATCGAAAATGACCGATTACGATGAATCAAATAGACGTTTAAATTTTGGTCAATGATACATCGTAGGATCGTACTAGTGTATGACTAATTCTCAGACCGGAGACATCACTGTTAGATTCGCATAGGATGCATATGATTCATATGGTGTATAAACACGAGACTAGTCATGTCTTGTGTAACAAGCTGGTTTGGTCATATGTTATTCATGTGCGAGGACAAGTGGTAGTCAAGATGGGATCCATTAACTCGAAGTAGTCCAATCTTGAGTTCCTAGATGAATGTTAATAAACATTGGAAAAATGAAATCTCTGGCAGTATATAATGAATGTCAGAAGAAAAGTAGTTTTAGGTTGACGAGTTCCATTGTATCAATTGACAATTCGATTAAAGATTAAGTTAAGGGTTTTGACATATTATGAATCATTCTTAATCAAGATTAGACGACGAAGGGATTTTACTGCACGGTACATACGATCAGAAAAGGTTCATTGGAATTTATACTTTATTATCGTTTAGGGGTTATGAAACATTGCTAGACATCTACCATAATCAATGAGAGTTTTGATTATAAGAAATTATAATGAAACATATCAGAATTCGATATTGGGCCCACAGCTAGATCACAATGAATCAAAATGGTCACACATAAAACCAAGCTTAAGGAGAGAGAGTAATACATATCATTAATCGGATTAATGGTGTCTGGACGTAAACAGTTTCATTTGAATTAATGTATCAGTGAGAAATGATTGTCCATGGGTAGCTAACACTAACCAAATGTAATAAGGATTTATTAAATATTATTATTGAATTGGATTTAATAATGGGGGCAAAAGTGCACTAGTTTTATTCTAGAGGATTAGAATATTTAATGGATTAAAATTTAGTTTAATTATGAATTAACCATAAAACCAAGAACTTGACATAAATGTTTATTCTCAAGTTAATTTTAAATTGTTTGAGGCCTTCCTAAGACAATTTAAAATTGCACTTTGTGCCCATGGTATATAAATAGCAATAATACTGTACTTACAAACTCTTTCATTATGAAAACTAACATTCACTCAAAAACTCTCTCAGTCATAATCGGCTCTCTCTTCCTTGGCTTGTGTGGATCATATTTTGAGTTTCTTTAATCTCAATTGAAGAATAAAGCCTCCAAGAAAGAAGATCCAAACATTAAATAGTAAAGGAATAGGTAATATACTATTATTTTTCTTTAAAAACATGTTATTGATGTTATGTCCATCACTTTGATCATCATTTTCACTCCATTTCCATGTCCAAAATGCATGAATCCCAACAATGGTATCAGAGCATGTTTAAGTTCATGCATGCATGTGGCTTTTTTTGTGAAAAAGGCTTGGTTTAGACATAAATATGTTTCGACTTTAGATGCATGTTGAAGTTATTGTGTAATTTGAATACAAATGATGATGGATATGTGATATTCATGCTTATTAACATGCTTGTATGAAAATTTTGAGATTTAGAATACAAAATTTCTTGTTCTTGAAATCATATGTAACATGAATGTTTAATTTATTGCATCTTGATGCATTTTTTGTTAAATATGAAAATATCTCGTTCATATGATACATACAATGTGAGCATATTTGATGCAAATTTGATGACTTTGAAAAGGATGAATTCGGCCAAATATTATTTGGATGCATAATGTCCTTTGAATGCATGTTTGAGAAGTTATATGTGATATAATGGAGTATAAATGCATTTGGCTTGGATTGTATTGTGAATGCCTAAATGCAAGTTGGATGAACTTGAATTTTGTTTAAGTTTTGATGATGGTTTATGTTGATTAAATGAAGGTAGAATGTATGGCATGTTTGAGCTCTTGAATGAGTGTTTGATGATATGTAATTAGAGTTATAAATTGAGATGATATGCTTGATTAAATCTTGGCCATCACATGTTCATCTTTGGTGATGACTGAAGTATGAAATGGTGCATATTGATGTATAGGATTAAAATCACCTTTTAGTTTGATTGAATGTGATGTGAGAGCGTTTTAATGCAATGGGTAATATAATATTTTATATGAGCATTAAGGTAATGAAATTATGCATGTACCCTTGGTTTAATCATGACATATTTTGTGTAATTATGCATGTACCCTTAGTTTATAAATATGGCATTATGATTTTATTATTTATTCATGTGATGAATAAATATTAGTTTAATGTATAAGATATATTAAACTGGTATAAGATGCCTATTTATAAAATGCCCACCATGTTTGCATGCTCCCATGCGAACACGTCGAGGTTTCTCTTTAAGAAGTTCTCAAGGTCCTCGACCATCTTGCCACTCAAACCACTGCCCATCTTTAGCATGCGAGTTGGGTCTTCCTCACTGACCCTTATCTCTCGTAGTTCTTCTGTCAGTCCTGCTATGGGCTCTTCTTTATGGACGCAAGGATCTATGGTATCATCAAGTGACCCAGGTTTTAGTCTGGATTTAGTAATGACCATTGTCTTCGAGTGCGGCCATTTCTGGGCAACATGTATAGCTTGATTATAGCATTCTCATGATTCCTTTACGCAGCTCCTGATCGTTGCAACTCCTTCGAGTCTCGAGAATCTCATCGCTTGGCAACACACCGATGTCATCGTGCTGAGATCATCCAAGATTGGCCTTCCAAGGATGATATTGTATGTAGTCGGGCAGTCCACTACTAAGAACTCGGTCATCACTGTTCTAACCTTGGAATTTGCCCCCAGTGTCACAGGAAGATCGATTGTGCCCTTGGGTACCAGATTGTCCCCAGTGAACCCATAGAGTGGCGAAGGGTACGCTCTCAGGTCTCTTTCTGTGAACCTCATTCTCCAAAAAGCTTTCAAGAAAATGATGTTCGTTGTACCCCCGTTGTCAACCATCACCCTCAACACTCTAGCGTTGCCAATCCTAGCCACGATTACAATTGTGTCATGATTGTGGACAGGTGTTCCTTCATATTCTTTGACAATAAACCCACTACCTTGCTTCCTGCTTTGGCCGCTTGGGTGACTTTTGTTCACAACTCATTACTCGGGGGACTAAGTCTGTTATAGCCTTTTGAGCATATTGCTCACGAGCGCGCCTTGATATCCCTGCTATCTCAGGCCCCACGTAGATCATTTCCACCAGATCGTCATTGGGGTTTGGCAGGGCCTGCTAGACTTGGTTCTAGGTCTAACTTGGTGCCTGAATATTTTGTTCGCCAATGTTCTCCCAAGGCAGTGTTGTCTTGACAAACTCTTTTAAATGCCCCCTTCTAATCTGGTTTTCGATGGCATCTTTCAAAGCCTTACACTCATTCGTGTTATGCCTAACATCCCTGTGATATCAACAATACTTCTGCCGATCTCTTCTACTTGGGGCCCCACTTATTCTTTCGGGAGCAGACAATCTCTTTGCCTTTTGGGAGACCTCAAAAATGTGGGTGATGTCCCAAGTGAGCCGGGTATATTCTGCATACCGTAGGAAAGGCTATTTATCCCCGCGGTTATCTATTCTTTGCTTCTTCTAGAAATAGTTATGATCCCTATCATTGCAATCTTGGCGCCCACGTTTATCTGATAGGCGATCCTATCGCTTTTCTAGGGCCCCCTGAGTTGAGCTTCTTGCCAACACTACCCATGGGCTTTCCACTCGCTGGTATTTTGTAGCCATTTCGTAGAACTTGGCCAAACTTACATGATCTTTGCATTGGAGCTCTTTCCACAACTCTATGCTTGGTCGAACCCCTGCAATCAGTAGAGTTTGGATGGACTCCTTAGGAGCATTGGCAACCTTTGCCTATTCATTCTAGAACCTCATCAGATATGAGGTCAATGCCTCGTCTCTCTCCTGGCAAATATTACTCAAGTAACTCAATGGCATTGCGAATTGCCTCCTCGCTGCGAATTGCTATAGGAATAGCAAGGAAAATCGAGGCCAAGAGTTGATGAAATTAGCTTTAAGCCTCTTGTACCATCTCTTGGCATCTTCGACTAAGGTGACTGTGAAACATCGGCATTTTGCTGGATCACTGACCTGGTGCAGCTCCATTAGGTCGTTAAAATTGTCGAGGTGATCTTTGCGGTCCCTTCCCCCATTGAATATGCTTTCTGGTGCCCTGAACCCTTGCGAAAGTGGGGCCTGGCAGACTTTCTTTGTCAAGGAAGAGCTCACTACCTCTTCTGCTGGGTTGTTCTGGCGAGCCTTCAGATTATTGAGCATTTTTTACACGCGATCGAGGTCATCATTTTGGTTGCTCTAATTGGCCTTATTGAGCCTCACTTCGAGCAAATGAGCTCACAAGTCTATCGCTTGCAAAGCTCCCCCATTATGCGCATTGGTATGCGAGATTGAGTCATGATATCTAGGCACATAAGTGCTATCATGCTCGTCAGTGTGTTGCTCGTGACATCGTTCATAACCGAAACGTCGATCATTGCACCCTGACGTACTTGGCTTGCTCTGTGAGCTTGCGAAAGCTGGTCCTATCTTGGTCGTGGGTTAAAATCGGCACATTGACGTTGGGAATACCACCGAGCTTCTTGGTGTTGTCCGTTATCTTTGCTTTCCCTTTGCGGCTACTTACCCGGCTGTTGCTCAGGATTCGTCGGCCCGTGGGATTCCCGTCTATGAGCTGACTACTGTTTACAGGGATGGCAGTGTTGGTCGCCTCTTGGCACTGATGAAAGGGATTGTCCGCCAGTCGGATTCACACTCGTCGGGGTGATGGTAGTGAAATGCGATTGGTTGGGATTTGGAACAGTTGGTTATTGGTTTCACAGCTCGGCCACATTCTGCAGCCCCGCCTGTGCAACCATTATCTTAATCATTTCCATTAGCTGGCCGTTGTCGGGGTTTGATATTCTTGCCCTCTTGTTGTTTGCGCGTGCTAGACTGGTAGCACAGGTGGTCGATGTCCAACATTCTCCTGTAATACCTCCTGGTGGGTGGTTTCCACGTTTTTGTGGTTTTCGATCATGGTTTTTGATTTGGTGTATACCATCTTGAACCTGAAACAGACAAAGAAAGCTGTAAAAGTTACCAAAATTGCTTGGAGCATTGGTGGAGGCCCTTCTTCTAGCGCCAAAATGTTGATACAGATTTCTGCACCAACCAACGAGCTTTGATCGACCTCGTTGGGATTAGAGTTGATGTGGGCGTGATTATGGATAATCAGCCATGGATGGTTTATAATGCGGTAAATAAATTGCAAAGGAGACTTTTAAAGTGGTTCGGCGAAGTTAACAGCCTACGTCCACTGTGTTTTTTGTATTTGCTGTGAGAGCTTACAATGCAATTCTTAATAGAAATTTTGTAACCCCTCTCTCATTGTTTGAGGGGGTTTATATACAAGCTTTGTGAAATGGAAAGAATGAGATTGAGGGGATTCTGATTGACTGAAATCATAATCCTGATATTCTTGTGATTGAGTGCTACAATCACGCAGTGATCGCTGTTGATTTGGTCATTCCCATGGTATTTGGGATTTGAAGTGATCTGGGGATTGATTGAATGATGGCTCAAATTGTTTGCGACTAACTTGTGTTGGGTCGAGCTTTCACTCGACAAGCTTATGCTTGGTCAATCAATCGCCATCACCGAGCTTCTTCCAGGTCTAGCTATATCCTCGCCTCAACCTAAGCTTGCTAGAAAATCACACACAACAATAGTGCATGTCTCTTTTAACCTTTTGTTGATATTCATGTTTCGAATAATTTTTTAGAAGCAAAATATTATGATAAATAAAATAATTACCTTTGAAATTTTTTGCTATAGTTTAAGCCATCTTTAAATCATATATCATCTTATATACAGTAGCAATGTTTTAAAACCCAACCCGGGCTTTTACCCGGTCAAGGGCCTGGGTCCTAGGTTGACTGGTCCAACCGATTTAACCGACGGGTCGAACCGGTGACATTAACATGTCTTAATCAAATGAATTTGAATTCAAAAAATTAATGGGCTTAAATATAATTTTAGAAAAAATTTAGTTTAAACTTTGAAATAAATTGTTAATATACAAGGCAATAGATAGATTAAAGACAAATAAATAAATTAAATTGATAAAAAAAATTAGAGGGAGAGGTCAAACTTCTGGAACATGAATTAAAAAAAAAATGATATTAAAGTAATTTTAATAAATTGACTAAAATAGAATTTTAATTAAAATAAATAGAAATATAAAATACAAATTAATAATATTCAAATTTATCTAATAAATAAATAAATAATAATATTACTATAAATATAGAAGAAGGTGAAGAGAAACTCAAAATCTTATCCCTATGACCTATCCCTGTACCTTATCCTTATGCCATCCTGTTTCTCCCAAAAAAAATCACAACCATCCATTTCTTCATTGCAAATGCATCTCTCATAGTGTCACACCCGATTACACACTCTCCTCTCCTCTATCCACATTTCAGTCATCATTCATCAAACAAACATCACCAATCAACGATTTTAATTCATCATCATCATCATCAAAAATCTCAATCATAATCATAATTAAAATCCAAAAGAGAAACCCCATCAATCCTCTGTTAAACAATCCAAAGAAATAATAAAAAAGAGGAGGCTAGGGTTTCATTGATATTGCACAATTCAATTGAATATAAAAAGTATGATTTAACCTAAATACAAAGATATATATATAGGCTAAACAAAGAAAATAATGAAAAGACAAATCTACCCTTAATAAACAATAAAACAAAATATCTCATATTTCTTAACATCTCCCCTCAAACTCACGACGCGGTGGCTACAAGCATCGAGAGTTTGCCAACTAGAAAATGAAAACGGGAAATAGAATGCGACTTGGTAAAGAAATCTGCAATCTGCAAAGAAGAAGAAACAAAGGGCAAGGTAATGGTGCCATGCTTGAGATGATGACGAGTAAGGTGACAATCGATCTCAATGTGCTTAGTTCGTTAATGAAAAACCGAGTTGTGAGCAATCTGAATAGAACTCTGGTTGTCACAATACATAGGAGTGGGATGAGAAAAAGAAACGCCCATATCTGCAAGTAACCAACCTAACCAAACAATCTCTTTGGTAGTAGATGCCATAGCACGATATTCTGCTTCGGTTGAAGATTGAGAAACAATGGATTGTTTCTTGCTCTTCCAAGAAATAAGATAATCGCCCAAAAAGATACAGAAACCAGTAACAGACTTGCGATCCGTGGGATCACTGCCATGATCAGCATCAGAGTATGCACGCAGCTCCAAGGAAAAGGTGGATGGAAGAAAAAGACTCTGAAAGACTGTACACCGAAGATACTGCAAAATACGAAGAACAGCTGCCCAATGAACGGTAGTAGGAGAAGCAACAAACTGGCTAACAACATGAACATCATATGCAATATCTGGACGAGTAATAGTGAGATATACCAGACTCCCAACAAAAGTACGGTATAAAGTAGGATCTGACAAAGGAAAACCATCAGAAGAAGAATACTTTGCATTAACCTCAATCGGAGCATCGACAGTCTTATTATCAGTAAGTCTAGCCCGTTCAAGAATATCTGTAACATATTTCGACTCAGAGAGAAGATGTAAAGATTCCATTCTCATAAAAATATGCATAGTAAAAGTACATGTAAAATAACATAAAAAGTTGGGCCCAAAATTTTCTTTTATTAAACATACGTATTCTTTATACAAATATATACAAGATTTGTATCATATGCAAAACTATCAAAATAGGGTGGACAGTGTAGCCATTTCTCTTCTTGTGCCGATGTCCATCCGACTGTGTCCTCATCCAGAACTTGCAAAAACATAGGGAACAATGAGATGAGCACAAAACAATGCTCAGTAAGTAAACCCTCTAGTCATAAGTAAACCCTCTAGTCAATTATCCCCGTAATTCTCTCTCTAATTCTTTCCCTACAATTTTTATTGACTCTTTCTCTTATNATAAAACAAAATAACCCATATTTCTTAACATCTCCCCTCAAACTCACGATGCGGCGGCTACAAGCATCGAGAGTTTGCCAACTAGAAAACGAAAACGGGAAATAGAATGCGACTTGGTAAAGAACTCTGCAATCTACAAAGAAGAAGAAACAAAGGGCAAGGTAATGGTGCCATGCTTGAGGTGATGACAAGTAAGGTGACAATCGATTTCAATGTGCTTAGTTCATTCATGAAAAACTGAGTTGTGAGCAATCTGAATAGAACTCTGGTTGTCACAATATATAAGAGTGGGATGAGAAAGAGAAACTCCCATATTTGCAAGTAACCAACGTAACCAAACAATCTCCTTGGTAGTAGATGCCATAGCACGATATTCTGCTTCGGTTGAAGATTGAGAAACAATGGATTGTTTCTTGCTCTTCCAAGAAATAAGAGAATAACCCAAAAAGATACAGAAACCAGTAACAGACTTGCGATCCATGGGATCACTGCCATGATCATCATCAGAGTATGCACGCAGCTCCAAGGAAGAGGTGGATGGAAGTAAAAGACTCTGAAAGACTGTTCCCCCGAAGATATCGCAAAATACGAAGAATAGCTGCCCAATGAACTGTAGTAGTAGAAGCAACAAACTGACTAACAACATGAACAACATATGCAATATCTGGACGAGTAATAGTGAGATATACCAAACTCCCAACAACAGTACGGTATAAAGTAGGATCTGACAAAGGTAAACCATCAGAAGAAGAATACTTTGCGTTAACCTCAATTGGAGTATCTACAATCTTATTATCAGTAAGTCTAGCCCGCTCAAGAATATCTACAACATATTTTGACTGAGAGAGAAGATAACCTCTAGGTGAGTAGGCTACCTCAATACCTAAGAAATATCGTAGAGAACCCAAATCCTTCATTTCAAACTGTTGAGCTAACTTTGTCTTCAAAACTGAAATACCATCAATATCATCACCAGTAATAATCATGTCATCAACATATAAAGACAGAATGATACGACCTGCATCAGTGCACTTAACAAAAAGAGCAGAATCATGACTACTAGAAGCAAATCCAAGGGAAGAGATCACAATAGAAAATTTCTCAAACCAAGCACGATGTGCTTGTTTAAGACCATATAACACTTTCTTCAGCTTGCAAACATACCCAGAATCATGTGAAACACCAGGAAGGGGCGTCATATAAACTTCTTCTTGAAGATCTCCATTCAAGAAGGCATTTTTAACATCAAGTTGAGAGATATGCCACTGACGAACCGAAGCTACTGCAATAAGAGTACGAACAGTAGTCATTTTTGCAACAGGAGCAAATGTCTCCTCATAATCCATACCATACTTTTGAGAGTACCCTTTTGCAACCAACCTAGCTTTGTATTGCTTAATAGATCCATCAGAATTAGTCTTGATCTTATACACCCAACGACAACCAACAACAGTCTTACCAGGAGGTAGAGGAACCAAATCCCAAGTACCTATCTTATGCAAAGCAGAAAGTTCCTCATCCATAGTTTGCTGCCAAAGAGGATCAATAATTGCCTCTTTATAGGAAGAGGGCTCAGAGAGACAATGAATATAAGCTAAAAAAGAGGCAAAAGATGAAGAATAACAAGAATAAGCAAAATCTGGTAACTTTGTGGACTTACGAATGCATATGGATTGACGTAGAGGTGGATCCACAATCTCAGACGGAGCTTGAGGGACCATAGGAGAAGAGGGAGCTTCAGGTGTGCTGAAGAGTAAAATGTCAGTACCTGCAGAATGATCAGTACTAGGAACCTGAGATGACAAACTATCAGAATCCTCAGAAAAAGGATCTATACGAATTAGATCAGATCTAGTCAAGGTATGAGCAGTGGATGGAATAGAAAAGAAGGTATATGCTCAAGAAAAACAACATGACGAAAGACATAAAGTTTCTGAGTTATTGGATCAAAACAACGATACCCCTTTTTACCTTCACCATAACTAAGAAAGACACAAATAGCAAATCGAGAGGACAACTTGCTACATTTTACATGAGAACGAAGAACGAAACAAGTACAACCAAAAACTTTGAAGGAAGAATAATCAGGGGCATACCCATACACCTTTTCGAAAGGAGAAAAACCTGAAATATGAGAAGATGGAATTGCATTAATCAAACCTACAGCAGTAAGAACAACTTCACCCCAAAACACACTAGGAACAGAAGCAGACAATAAGAGAGAACGAACAGTTTCAACAATATGCCTATGTTTTCTTTCAGCAACACCATTTTGCTCAGGAGTATTTGTACACGAGGTTTGGTGAACAGTTCCATCTAATGCAAGCAACTCACAAAATTTATTAGAAGTGTATTCCCCACCCAAATCACACTTAAAACATTTGATAACAATAGAATGTTGAGTTTTGACGAGAGCTCGAATGGTTGTATATATCTCAAAGAATTCAGAGCGATGTTTAATTAAATAAACCCAACAATAACGAGTATGATCATCAATAAAAGAAACATAATATCGAGACCCTCATTTTGTGGCAACAGGAGAAGGTTCCCATACATTAGAATGAATCAAATCAAATGGAGAAGAAGAAACAGAAATACTTCGATTAAAAGGTAAAGCCGAAAATTTTGCTAGTTTACATCCACTACAATCAGAAATATCACAAGTTTGCAAATTTCCTAATGCCCCTGTGGATGCCAAAAATCTCAAACGAGAAGACGAAGCATGACCTAAACGAGAGTGCCATAAATAAAAACTAGAAGAAGAAGGACTCAAATGAAAAGAAGACAAATCAACACTAGTAGTAGCAGCATCAGCACCAGTAGCGGCAGTAGCAACATCAACACTAGTAGCGGCAGCATCATCACTAGTCGCAGCAGCAACTGACACTTTTAACTCATCCAAAATATATAATCCCCCCTTCCTACGTCCTGTCCCAATTAGCTTCCGAGACTGTAGATCCTGCATATAACAAGAAGAAGAAGAAAAGGTGACTAAATTACCAGAATCACATAATTGACCAACAGAAGCAAGATTTAATGTAAGTTTTGGAATATGATAAACATTAGAGAGAGACAAGTGAGGTGTGACAAAAGAACCAACACCTGCTAAAGGCATATGAGTGCCATCAGCAGTCATGATAGGAATAGAAGACGAAGGAGACATAGAAGCAAAAAATGAAGAATCTGGAGACATATGATGTGAAGCACCAGAATCCAAAACCCATACAGAATGTGACATACCTGAAGAACTATGAGAGAACTGACCTACGGAAGAAGAAGCAGACATAGCTTGTGGCTGTAAGGAGAGAAACTTCTGAAATTGCTCAGCCAGAGTACTAGGATTGGTGAAAGGACCTGATGAAACTACTACTGCAGTATTAGACTGTGGTGGTTTGTAACCATGAGGTGGTCTATGAGCATTAGATTGTGACTGGTTGCCAGACTTCCAAGCTTGAGAGTGCTACTATGATTGATTATGTTGCCTCAACTTAGGACATTGAGCCTTCTAATGACCTTTTTGCTTACAGAAACTGCACTCGTCGAAGGCAACCCTTGTGTAAGGCTTATTCTGATTATTAAAGACTGTCTTCGAAGATACTGCTAACATATAAGGATTAGAAGTAGAGGTAGAAAGAATTCCCTTTTCAGAATGAAACTTAAGACGTATTTCTTCAGCCAATAACTCACTGACAACTGAGTCAACAGAAGGCATTGGAGAACGATGCAAAATTGAACCTCTAAGTCCTTCAAAATCACTGCGAAGTGCCGTTAAAAATTGTACCAACCGTTGCTGCTCCCTACGAGCAATATAGGCACCACATGCCATTAATTCTGCAGATTCTGTAAGAGCCAATTGATCCCAAAGATATGTCATAGCAGGATAAAACTCATGAACATTCATATTCTTCTGCTGAAGAGCTCATATGTCATTCTCCAATTGATACTGCTTTGCAAAATTTGATTGAGTGAATAACCTTTGCAGATGATCCCAAACCTCCTTTGCTGTCTCATACTTTGCTAATTGTGTACCTATGGAATGCCCAACAGAATTGTTAATTCAAGTAATAATTTTTGCATTGTTTGCTTCCCAGGCATCTATCAAATCATCATAACCCTCATTAGTATTCTTAGGTTTCACACAAGTTCCACTAACATATCTTCACATCTTTTTACCTTTAAGAAAATTTCTCATCACATAACTCCAATACGAATAATTCTTGTCATCTAACCTCACGCTCACAGACTGAAGCGAATTGTCTCTTTCAGTAGCCATATTCAAAACAAAGAAAACCAGAATGTAAAAGAAAGGAAAACGAAATACCAGATTGCAGAAATTGAACAAATATCAACGAAATACCAGATTGCAAAAACTGAACGAATACCCTCTCCAAAAAATTGGATCCGCATAAGCTGTGTTTAAGATTAAGCCTCGTCCCATGAAACCTGGCTCTGATACCATGTTAAACAATTCAAAGAAATAATAAAAAGAGGAGGCTAGGGTTTCATTGATATTGCACAATGTAATTGAATACAAAAAATATGATTTAACCTAAGTACAAAGATATATATAGGCTAAACAAAGAAAATAATGAAAAGACAGATCTACCCTTATTAAACAATAAAACAAAATAACTCATATTTCTTAATACATACCTCCCCTGAATTCTCTTTCAACTGAAGGTTGTTTTTCTCCGTCGCGATATCTTGCAATCTGACAGTGATCTCCTTTATATTGGAAATCATCATGGAATTGAACTTGAGGGATTGTGGACTGAATTTAGTACAGCAAGTAGGGATGAATCTGCATACCATACTTGTGCTGGCGTCAGCTTCACGTTCAAGCAACAATTTCCCCCGCAAAGCTTCAGTTGCAAATTCATCCAGAATGTCTTCCACGTCGTACGCCAAGTTCCGAAGTTCAGCTAGCCAGATCTTCACAGGCTCCTTGGTTCTCTGCTTCTCCTCTGCATCGCTAAAAACTGCTTGAATCTTCATTAAATTTCTCTCCCACTTCTTGAGATCAGCTAGGATTTCCTCTTGGTGTGCAAACTGCAGCAGTTCAGCTGACGTCAACTTCTTGAAAAGCATCTCCACGGAGGCACTAAGAATAGCCTCTCCAATGATAGACATAGTTCAAACTTTGATTCTTTGAAGAAACCAGGAATTATGGAAAATAATTAGTTTTAAAATCTGCGGAAAGTTTAACTACAAACTAGAAAGAAGAAATTTTTCTCAAGGTAGCAGGTTTTTCCAATTTTCTTTCTTTGTTTTCAAAAAGAGCTCGAAAGGCTGTATATATCTCAAAGAATTCAGAACGATGTTTCATTAAATAAACCCAACAATAACGAGTATGATTATCAATAAAAGAAACATAATATCGAGACCCTCCTTTTGTGGCAACAGGAGAAGGTCCCCATACATTAGAATGAACCAAATCAAATGGAGAAGAAGAAACAGAAATACTTCGATTAAAAGGTAAAGCTGAAAATTTTGCCAGTTTACATCCACTACAATCAGAAATATCACAAGTTTGTAAATTTCCTAAAGCCCCTATGGATGCCAAAAATCTCAAATGAGAAGACGAAACATGACCTAAACGAGAATGCCATAAATAAAAACTAGAAGAAGAAGGACTCAAACGAAAAGAAGACAAATCAACACTAGTAGCGGCAGCATCAGCACTTGTAGCAGCAGTAACTGGCACTTTTAACTCATCCAAAATATATAGTCCCCCCTTCCTACAGCCTGTCCCAATCGGCTTCTGAGACTGTAGATCCTGCACATAACAAGAAGAATAGGAAAAGGTGACTAAATTACCATAATCACATAACTGACCAACAGAAGCAAGATTTAATGTAAGTTTTGGAATATGATAAACATTAGAGAGAGACAAGTGAGGTGTGACAACAGAACCAACACCTGCTAAAGGCAGTGCCATCAACAGTCATGACAGGAATAGAAGACGAAGAAGACACATAAGCAAAAGATGAAGAATCTGGAGACATATAATGTGAAGCACCAGAATCCAAAACCCATACAGAATGTGACTTACCTGAAGAACTATGAGGTAACTGACCTACGAAAGAAGAAGTAGACATAGCTTGTGGCTGTAAGGAGAGAAACTTCTGAAATTGCTTAGCCAGAGTACTAGGATCGGTGAAAGGACCTGATGAAACTACTGCTGCAGTATTAGACTGTGGTGGTTTGTAACCCTGAGGTGGTCTATGAGCATTAGATTGTGACTGGTTACCAGGCTTCCAAGCTTGAGATTGCTGCTGCGATTGATTTTGCTGCCTCAACTTAGGACACTAAGCCTTCCAATGACCTTTTTGCTTATAGACTGCACTCGTCAAAGGCAACCCTTGTGTAAGGTTTATTCTGATTATTAAAGACTGGCTTCGAAGGTACTACTAACACAGAAGGACTAGAAGTAGAAGCAGAAAGAATTCCCTTTTCAGAATGAGACTTAAGACGTATTTCTTCAGCCAATAACTCACTGACAACTGAGTCAACAGAAGGCATTGGAGAACGATGCAAAATTGAACATCTAAGTCCTTCAAAATCACTGTGAAGTGCCGTTAAAAACTGTACCAACCGTTGCTGCTCCCTATGAGCAATATAGGCACCACATGCCTTTAATTCTGTAGATTCTGTAAGAGCCAATTGATCCCAAAGATCTGTCATAGCAGAATAAAACTCATGAACACTCATATTCTTCTGCTGAAGAGCTCGTATGTCATTCTCCAATTTATACTACTTTGCAAAATTTGACTGAGTAAATAACCTTTGTAGATGATCCAAACCTCCTTTGCTGTCTCATACTTCGCTAACTGTATACCTATGGAATGCCCAACAGAATTGTTAATCCAAGTAATAATTTTTGCATTGTTTGCTTTCCATGAATCTATCAAAGCATCATAACCCTCATCAGTATTCTTAGGTTTCACAAAAGTTTCACTAACATATCCCCACATCTTTTTACCCTTAAGAAAATTTCTCATCACATAACTCCAATACAAATAATTCTTGTCATCTAACCTCACACTTACAGACTGAAGTGAATCGTCTCTTTCAGTAGCCATATTCCACAAACAAAGAAAACCAGAATGCAAAAGAAAGGAAAACGAAATACCAGATTGCCGAAATTGAACGAATACCAACGAAATACCAGATTAAAGAAACTGAACGAATACCCTCTCCAAAAAGTTGGATCCACGTAAACTATGTTTAAGATTAAGCCTCGTCCCATGAAACTCTGCTCTGATACCATGTTAAACAATCCAAAGAAATAATAAAAAGAGGAGGCTAGGGTTTCATTGATACTGCACAATTCAATTAAATACAAAAAGTATGATTTAACCTAAATACAAAGATATATATATATATAGGCTAAACAAAGGAAATAATGAAAAGACAGATCTACCCTTAATAAACAATAAAACAAAATAACCCATATTTCTTAAGAATAATCAATAAAGAACTTTATTTGATGGTATGAAGTTATTATATAACAATTTCAAAACCTTAACTGCAACTACTTTTCTAAAGAAATAGAAACTCAAGATCCTTTCCATCTTCCCCAATCACCATACTTAATGGTGGGTGCACATACATGGACATGGGTTTAATAGAACTTAAAATGCAACATAACATGGGGAATGATTGTGTAAATTCCAAGGCTGTCTACCCATATTCATCTAACTGAACTTAACATTAATCATATCTGTGTAAGAACTTCCATTAGGCAAATAACATTACTTTTTTCTTTCAAGTTCATACAACTTTTATCAGCAATAAAAGAAGCTTTATATGAACAGTTAGTAGCATAAAAAGTCTTAGAATCATTAGAATTCTCACCACCTTCAAAAATTATACCAAAAAAAGAAAAAGGAATCTAAACCAATGAGAAAAATCAAAACCTAAGATAAGGTCTGCTATTGTTGATTGATTGTCTACATAAGCTTGTAGTAACACTTCTTCTCAGAGAGTAGAATCTGATAACAAGAACGTTCGCCCATCTCATTACATTCTTTGGCTCTCATTACATTCTTTGGCGATGGAGAAAAGGTATCAAAGGTTCTTATGCTCCTGATCATAGCTACAAAAGGGAGGAAACCTGAAGATGGTTACAAGATTACAGTTAATACAAGAGCATTCGATGAGATACTGAAGAAGCTTCATAAACTATAGTTTATAAAGATTAGGTTTAGATGTATTTGATTTTCCCATTGTTGTAATTCATTAAATAAGAGATTATTATATATAACAACATATATGTTTGGTATGTATCAGTTACTGGATCTTTATGGATACTTGGAAATTTTTCAATCACAAACAGTATTTTTTCATGAAACTCAATATTTTTTCAGTCCTTAAATCTTTACAGGTTTTTTTGTATTGTGTTGAAGAGCACATTGGATAGTTCATTTCGTTTGAAAGCTTGATTATCAGTGATGGCAATTTTATCTAAGGTTCCTATTATAAATTTACTTGAGCTTTGTTTATTCATTTTTTAATTTTATATACAAACCATGTAGATGCAAAAAATCTACTGTCACGGAAATAGGGTCTGATCCCGTGAAATTAAGGCCATTGACAATCCGCTGGACCTGCACACATAAAAAGACAAGTTTGAAGCTTACGGAAAACACCGGGGTGGTTGTTAAGCTAAAATTAGAACTTAATCTGGCAAAACAAACATCAAATACATTCTAAAGAATCTAAATCACACACCAAAGAAGCAAGAACACACAATCAAGAACACCAAGGATTTTACCGCGGTTCACTTATTCCAAAATTGGGAATAAGCTACATCCAAGAACTTTTGGGGTGCATTGCACTAAGAGATTAGAAGTTTACAGATTACAAGAACAAATCAACTCCAAATCTTTACACAATTAATCCCCAAATCCTAACTGTAACCTTTAATCACAAGAGAAATCAAAACCTAGATTCTCTACCCTTGAAGGAAGCTTGACCTTCAACCCAAGATTTACAAAAATCTAAGACTAATTACAAGAAATTTGGACTCAATTAGAAACCATTGCAGAGCACTATGTTGATCATAAAGAGAGAGCTGGAGAAAAGATACAAATCTGGAATTTTTTGCCTCTTTTATAGCTTTGACTTTCTTGGACAAATGGTAGCCATCAGATCTCTTTAACAAGCAATGGCCAAGATTAAAACTCCCACTTCCTCAAATGCCACTGTTTTGAGCTTCATTTAACAATGGTGTTTAGGCACTTCGACGCTCAAGTCAACAAGGCTGAAAGAGATTATTTAATAAGAATAAATGGAAAGAAGAGTTACCCAGAGTCTTGTCGGAGGCCAGGATTACAACGAAGGTGTAGAATTCTCGGAAGCAAGAATTTAGGAGTAAGGAGGTGATTTTGAGTAGTAGAGATTGAATATTGGAGATTAATTGAATAATGAGAGGGTATGCCTTTGTTTTTATAGTAAACCCAAGGGGTTGAAATCCTAGTAGGATACTGAGTCTTATTTTGGGAGATAATCTCTATTAGGAAAGAAATAGGATTTTTTGCCTTTATCTGATTAAGTTTACTACTTTGAGTAAGATTCAGGATCTTAGTAGAAGAGGAAATAGAATGGGATTCTGATTTCCTATTTGTGGACTACGGTAGGCTAATGAGTTGGAACCCGGTTTAGCTCAACTTGTGGGATAGTCCAACTCATAGAGTGGGTAGTTCACAAGGTGAATTTAAGCATAGGCCCAATCAAAATTGGGCTAAGGCCTTAAGCCGTGATATGTTTATTTTGTTATTGGGCATCGTCAGACCCAAGACGATTTTTTGCCCGTACAGTTAGCCCCCCACTCTGTAAGTTAAAGGGTATTTAGCTTAAAGAGTAGATTTAATCGAATGAGTGCTGACTGAGCGGATTAGTGCTGGCAACTCCCACTCTCCAAGTTAAAGGGTATTTAGCTTAGAGAGTAGATTTACTCGAATGAGTGCAGACTGAATGGATCAGTGCTAGCAACTCCTCAGGTCGGATAGACCGTTGTTTGAAATGTGAAAGTTCACTCTCGACCAACCTGAGTTTAGAGGAGTTTGCTCGACCAACCTGAGTTGGGAAAACCAACTTGAGTTGAAAGTACTGAGTACCTTGGAAAGTATGTTATTCCTTCCGTAGGTGTAAGAATATGTAAATTATAGCCCTCTAAGGGTCGAGTCGATTTGACTTGATTCATCCAGGTGTGGACTTGGACGAAGTTTGGTGGAGTCACTTCAAGATGGTGATATGTGCCTCCCACTCGGCTCGGCTCATGCTATGGATGAGGCTAGTCGAGCGGGGAATTTGTTGGTGATAAATACTAGATGGTGATACGTACCTCCCAGTAGACGTTGTATGCCGAGTGGAGCTTGTATGAAGCTTTTTCTTTAAAGTTTGAGATTATGCATATGGGGTTGTTGAGGGCCATGTGGAGATGACTGAGTGGAGTGAAAGATTTGTGACTGGAGAAGAATGAGACGAATAGAGCATGTCATTGAAGTCCATGGCGATGAGGCCAAGCCAAATGGTGCTTATATATGCCCATTTGTTGGTTGAAGCCGAATGAAGAAAACAAGTGTTCAACTTATTTGGAGCCAAAAGGGATTTAATCTAGCCTTGAAATCAATTTTATGTGGCACATTGCAATTCGAGTAGAAGATTCACATGGAAGGTCGAGTCAGATGATAATGATTCAATGTGAACCTAGACCGAGTGGAGTTTTTTCCAAATGCTAATGCAATGAGTGAACCTAACCATGCTGAGTGAAGATGTGGGTGTCGCCGCTTGCATCCTACTACCATATACTCCCATTCGATCTACTAAGTGGAGCCGAGTGGATAGCTTAACATGATTTTAAGACTTTCTAGTGATGTCATGCACAGTATGCATGTGATAAGCAACGAGTCAAATGGAGAGGTGATATGCGTGATGTGCATGTGTTATGGACCAAATGAAGAATGAGCTAAATGGAAAAGTAAAATGCATGGGGTGCATGTGTCTAAGTAATGAGCCGAATGGAGGAAAAATAAACCAAATGGAGTGTTAGTTAAAAGGCGATAATGAGACATACATTTTTCCCTTCAAGTGCTGCTACCCATGTTTGCTGAACCGAGTGGAGCATTTGACTAGCTTTCGAAAAGGTGGTATGAATATACCACTAGCTTATGGGCGAGTGGTTCTTTTTAGTGCTTTGGACCAAGCAAAATTGATTCTATCACTCACGCAAGAGCGAGTAGGATCATTTCCTCGAATGAAGATGTTTGGCTAAGAAGGGCGTGTCCCACGAATGGTGATATCTCCTTTCTTGTCGATGAGTCGAGTAGCATAGGGATTCTTTGAAGTTGGCAAATTTATCATGGCATTATTCGGTCTTTTTTCATGTTAGTCGAATGAGACTTAACTTTGTTGTGGTTGCTTGAGTTCAACTTCAACGAGAGGGAGGAGTTTCAAACCATTTGACACCAAGCGTGGATGCCACATTTTTGCCCTTGTGGGGGTGGTTTCCCATAATATTTGATGAAAGTGCCTCTAGCAAAAAATAGAGGAAACCGATCTTACAAGCAAGGATAGTCCAAGTTCAAGCGGGGATGTATCTAGAGAAGAAACAACAAGCATAGATCATGCCCTAGCCTTCAATTGTATTCCTACCATCCGAGTTGATGCTTTAGATGTAAGGTCATCTCCAGATATCGATGAAATGAAAGAGATGGTAGAGTTGGGTTCTATTACGGACTCCGCTTGTAGAGGTGGAAGCAGTAGTGGTAATGGCGGTAGAAAACAATGGCACTGAAGACGTTGCACCAAAAGGCAATGAAGGGGAACTTCGTAGCAGGTGTACTGGGGATTGTGGCGGCAGGAGAAGTTGAAGTAACATCGTTGAAGCTAAATGAAGGTTAAGAAAGTGGCGTGAGGAGGACGATGTGAGCGAAGGTTGAGAAGATGTAGACGTTGAACTTTGAATAGTTTGTGAAAATGATAAACTAGAGGGGATTGAAAATCCAGTAGAAGCTGAAAAAGGGAGAAGCTGAGCGAATGAACTCGCAAAGATCTGAATGGACATGTATGGCCGACTGAGGAATAAGCTTAAACGAAGAAACAAAAAATAAGCAAAAGTTCTTAGCGACACGTCCTTGAGCCTGTTGGAGCCGAGTGGGAATCCTCACTGCTTGAAAATTTTTGCCTGCACCTGGGTGAACCTAGCAAAGGAGGGAGAAACTTTGTTGATTACTCGACTGAACATTTGACGGCGCCTCTAGGCATTGGGTCTTGTTGGTGAACATCTCGCGTGTAGTCGAATAGACCTTTGCATAAGGCTGAGTAGGTTTTGCGAAGCCAAATGAGATCCACAGGGGCCGAATGAAATCTGTATGAGCCGAATGGTAAACATGGCCAACACAGGAGTCAACTTTGCAATTATTTACGGGAATGCCAACAGGTGCATCAGCAAGAGAAAGAAACAACTTAGTTGGCAGCAGACTAGGCAAAGAATTTACAAGCTGCAGGGAGTGTGAGGGCTTAAAGTGATCATCAACAGTAAGAACAGCTTTATTCAAGTAGACTATGCTAAACGAGGAAGAGGAACACGTTCAACTATTACAAGAGGAGTTGGATGAGACAAAGCCGAAAGTCTCTAAAGTCGAAACTATTACTATTAAAAATGTTAAAATAAATAAACAAGAGGGAGAGTGTGTGAGCATTGCTTCTTAAAAAGAAAGAGAGAAAGTTGTCATGTGGGCAGAGTAGTTGGTGCAATGAAGGTTAAAAATATAGAATCTAAGTCAGGTTGTAGTTTAGTTCAAACCATGAGAGAGTACGCCTAGAATGGGGTGTAGATATATAGTCCAGGTAGCAATTTCAGCACGTAGTTGTGAAGAGTTCAATAGGAATTGAAAAGATGCTGGAAGGGAAAAACATGTAGGAGAGAGCTAAAATGACATCTTAAAAATTGATTAGTGGGAGACGTAGTGTAGGTTGGAGAATGTGATAAGCACGAAAAGACCCCTGTGATTTTCCTAAGATTCTTGATCTAGTTTTGATATTTGTCCCACTGTAAAGCATCCATTTCGTATGAACAAAACTCTCAATGATCGATCCCTCAGTGGGGGACTGAAGTAAAACTTCGTAGCACCGTTAGAGTGTTGAGATATCAGTGAAGCAGACAGAATGCCCAAGGGTGATATCAGTGGATCAAACAAAATGTCCAAGGGTTGATTCCTCTGTGGGATAACTGTTGGAGCTGATGACACCCAAAATTGGCCCTTTAAAGTTTGAGAAGATGAATCAAAGGCGCTTTGTTCTAGGCAAACCTAGAGGACCGTATTTTATCACGTTTGTGAAGCATCTCAAAAATCAATTGTTGAACATGGGAGGCAGTTTGCTGGCGAGAAGGATCAAGAATAGAAAGTGAAAATACTTGAATAAGAAGTTGCACATGCTCATGCATTAAACAATGCAACTGGGCTATCTAATGTAGAGCTACTATCAATGCTTGTCTACTCAACTCTGATAATAATTGCTTAAATATGCAACAAGTTATGAAGACAAAAATGAATGACACTCATTCCTAATTTAATGTTTGCCCACAAAACAATAACAGTACAATGTAAAGAAGGAGTATTTTATAAATGAATATAACGGGTTCTTAAGAACAATAAAATCCCCAATTTAATAGAGAATGAATTTATAAGAATCAAGAACTCAGACTACGCAGATAAAATGACATGAATAATGCATCAAGGTACTGAAATTATAAGCTTCACTCCACATATCTTATGCTAGCAGAAAAAAAAAAAAAAAATTTGAAGATGACCACTAGCACACAAAAAGGCACTTAATTAAACTCGCAAGCAGGCAAGAAGGGAGTTGAGTGATACAACTACCAAGGCCTTCAGTAGCTCATGTAGTTTCTCACAAGTACAATAAAATAATTTGCACATAAGTAAAAGATAATAAACATGGGAGATGCATTTTAATGCTTCAAAATATTATGTTTTATGTGAATGATTCATAGATATTTTCAATGGATTTAAAATGAAGAAAAGTAAAGAAGAAACTTTCTTATTGTGATGAAAATTTTCTGATTAACAATGTCAATCGGAGGGAGTTCCGTGCCTCCTCTCATGTTGCAAGTCGTCGTTGGCAGATGATTGTCAAGGCCCCATAGTGGGTGCCAAACTGTAGATGCAAAAAATCTACTGTTACGGAAATAAGGTCTAACCCCATGAGGTTGAGGCTACTAACAATCCGCTGGACCTGCACACATGAAAAGACAAGCGTGAAGCTTACGGAAAACACCGGGGTGGTGTTTGGCGTAGGCATTCTGACGCTCAAGTCAGCAAGGCTAAAAAAGATTATTTAATAAGAATTAATGGAAAGAAGAGTTACCGGGAGTCTTGTCAGAGGCCAGGATTACGACGAAGGTGTAGAATTCTCGAGAGCAAGAATTTAGGAGTAATAAGGAGGTGATTTTGAGTAGTAGATGTTGAATATTGGAGATTGATTGAATAATGAGAGGGTATACCTCTGTTTTTATGATGACCCCAAGGGGTTGGAATCCTAGTAGGACACTGAGTCCTATTTTGGGAGATAATCCCTATCAGGAAAGAAATAGGATTTCTTGCCTTTATCAGATTAAGTTTACTACTTTGAGTAAGATTCAGGATCTTAGCAGAAAAGGAAATAAAATGGGATTCTAATTTCCTATTTATAGACTGTTGTAGGCTAATGGGCTGAAACCCAATTTAGCTTAACTTATAGGATAGCCCAACTCATAGAGTGGGTAGTTCACAAGGTGAATTTAAGCGTAGGCCCAATCGAAATTGGGCTAAGGCCTTGAGCTGTGATATGTTTATTTTGTTATTGGACCTCGTCAGACCCAAAACGATTTTTTGCCCATACAAACCACATCTCCGTTTTTCCTATAAACCAGTTGACTTGTCGTTCCTTTTTCTTCCATCAATAACTATCAAATGTCGGCTTTTCTGCAATTTACTAAACATAAGGGAGATCACTAATATTTCAAAAACGCAAGATGTGTTGTTTACAAAAGCAGAAGACATGTCGTTTAACAGAAAGCGACGACACCTTTTGGATAGAAGAAACGATATGGTTTTAAGGAGACAAAAAAAACCACACCGTTTTATCACCTTTGCTGAAAACGGGCACTCAAAGAGGGGCAGAAACACATTGTTTAACGAGGGTAGAGATCACGTCATTTTATTTTAGATAGAAATAAACGAAGTCGTTTGAAAAAGTACACAATACGTCGTCGTTTGGAAATAACTGACCCCGTTATGTTTGGTAAAATATCTAGGGGCCCCTGCTTTTAGGATTCTTGTGGACTTAAGTAATATTTACTATTAAGAAAAAGAACGACGTGCTTTTCACCTCATGTAAACGATGCCATTTTCATAACAAAACTACGCGATGACATTTTTGTCCCCACATCGAATCTTGTCGTATTCATGTCATATTAAACAATGTTGTTTGGATGTTGTGGAACAACTTTGTTTGACCCAATATCGAAAAAAAAAACCCCATTTGGTTAGGTAAATCTATCAAGCCAATATCTTTACTTTTCATAATGGCCTTAAAAATATTTACCAGTAGAAACGCAAGTGTCATCGTATTATGTTAAACGCGAACGACGTTGTCTATAATAGAAGAAATGTGGTTGTTTTTTTCTTTACAAGCAAACGTCGTATTTTTGGTATAGAAATAATGTGTTTTGGAAGAAAGATAAACGTCGTCGTTTATTTCAACCGACGTCATTCTGTATAATAGTTAGCCCGCTAATGTATCGGTAAATATCTATATAGCCCCTAATTTTAGGATCGTGGAAAATGGATTGAGTTAAGTTAAAATTTTCTTTTTTAATTACGAGAAATTGCTTATATTTGTAAAGATCAATGTTTTACGTAGTTTTATATTCAAAGGGAAGGTAGACTTCTTTGAATGAGCCTGCGAAATCTTGTACTGTTATTTGGATGAGAATTTGAAACTGGTTTTTTTTACTTTTCGATTGCTTGTTTTTTCTGCGGAGCAATAGCTTCAATTTGATCTATTGTTGGTGATACTATTCCGATTGAGAAATGAAACAATATAATTTACTTAAAATAAGAACTATTTATAGAATTTACTATTTAATACTACCTTGCTAGAGGAAGATAATTCAAGTTCAAGAAGTAGGATGCTTTGTGTGAAGATGTAAACTCACAGGGATATTATCTTTGGGGGATTGAAATTGTCATAGCTGCAATTAAGACCTTGCCACATGTAGTTAGGGTCAAATGGATCTCCTTGCCAATTTCTTTTCACCCCATAGTTTGACTTGATGTTCAGAATAGCATCAACTGATATGCACATAGAAGCAAGAGGAAAAATCTTGGTGACTGATTGTTAGATAAAGGGAAAAAGATTGAAAAGAAAAGAAAAACAAAGGTTGTCTAGAAGAACCTACCATCTTGTTCATTTGTCGGCTGTTGTGGTAATCCTTTCACCTGATATATCTCCTGGGCGTTGAGGATAGGTGGTATTGTTGAATTCTCAGTTTTGAATGAGAGCTCATAGTTGTCTTCAGTTATGGATATTATGCTGTATATAACATTTGCATACAAGTAACTCAGTTATGGATATTATGCTGTATATAACATTTGCATACAAGTAACTCAGCAATAAAAGGTCCACACCACAGCCTTCCATTTACACAGATTTCTAGTCTGGTTGGCTTTGCATACAAGTAACTCAGCAATAAAAGGTCCACACCACAGCCTTCCATTTACACAGATTTCTAGTCTGGTTGGCTTGGTTCTCTTCAACATCAGCAAGTAGAAGTATGTATAATCTTGGAACTTGGGATCACTAGGCTCCCAACCATACAGCAGCAAATCGCTACCCTTTGCCGGTGTTACTGCAGTCTACATAACTTTATATGGTGGTTCTTAATCTTCGTTCAGGGAGTCGACTTTGAGAGAGGTACTTAATAGATACCCAGTTTTGATCGCTGAAGGGTGACCATATCCGATGATAAATATCATCTTCATACCTGCATTATGTATTATTTTTCTTTGTACCAAGCTTCAACTTAACAATTTGACTACTGTTAAAGTAAGAATAAGATTAGGAGAGGATATTTTCCTGAAATAATATTAATTACCTGACTGTTTCATTGGCTTGTGATCCAATATCCAACCTTCTGTACAGAAACGGTAATCCTGATTGAGTAGCATATGTGGAATTTCTCAAGGGCCTTAATTCTAGCTCTGAAAGAAAAGGTTTGTCGGAGCCTGTGCTGACGAGACAGACATATATATAGTTTTTCTGAAGTATATGGATGATCTCCTTGGTAACAATAATTGATTCATCTGTCACATCGGCTCCAAGAAGGAGATTGAAACTTGGTACTTTCCCCTGGCCATCATAATTTCAGTACATGAATCTGGCTCTAATCAAAAACACTTTTTGGGTAACCTGTAATTTTTATAACGAATAAAGAATAGAAACTAAGAGGGGAGAACCCCTTACAATGCAACTTTTTACAGCAGCTAAAAAGAAACACTAACAAAGAAAACCCAAAGGGAAAGGATAAACAATCCTCAAAAAAAACACAGCCCACAACCCAGAGCAGACTAAAAAAACCCTGCCTCAGTCCATCAAAGAAGGCTGAACAGCCTACACACAAAGACAGCAAAAAAAAAAACCACTCCCCAGCACAATCCCAAATCTCCAGAAAACTGCAGCGGGCCAAAAAGGCTCAAAAACAAAGGAGAATATCCCAGCAGGCAGCCAGCAGCACAGAACACCATCCTGCAGCAACAACAGCCCCCACATTCACCCCACCGCAGGCCAAACCAGGACCCAAAAAACAAACAAACCAGGGACCTCAGCTCACAACCAAAACGGCAGCCAAAAAACCCAGGATCAAGCAGCCCCACCCGAAAACCGAAAAAACAGCCAACTAACAACTAGAGGAGGACCAAACAGGAAGCAGCCCCTGTGGCGAAGACACCACCCAGAAAAACCGGACCCCCACAGCCATCCCTCTCCCCAACACCACAGCAAACCAGCAACAACAACCTGCACAACAATACATCTGCACAACCAAACCCAAGACCAGCAAACCAAAAGCCAAACAACAAGCACCACCTCACATCAAACCACAAAACCACCCAAAGTGCCCAGCCCCAGTCACCCACAACCCAAACACCACCTGCCCAAACAACCAGAAAAGCCACCAACAAAACGGCCAGGGACAGCAGAATACCTCCCATATTACACACACCCCAAACCCCCGCGACATCACCAACCAAAAGTATTGCCCCGTTCAGTTTTCAGCGTATAGCAATTTTTTATTCCCGCAGGGAAGCTTCTAAGATTGAAGAATTGTTGTTCAAGGGTGTTACTGTTGTATTCAAGGGCCATATTATTGCTTGCATCAGTCTCTATAAAGGCTACATCTGAAGTGTAATTTATGCCTGTTATCTTGTCAGTATAGCCAGAATTTTCCAGTATTCCACAGAGGCATAGACCATGCTAATGAATCCTGGCACACAGAAAAAAATGGTAACCTTTGCCTATAATAATTACATTACAATGAAAATTGATAGCTAAGCACTGAGTTAACCTGATTGACTCTGGCCATGCACCTGAACTGTGAGAGCAACTATACCGAAATGCAAAGATGAAATGCTGTAGCATATTTTGGTTTCTTTTTTCTCAGTATAATAAAAAAGTAGGTACCATCACAAAATTTATACTTCCAGAGTTCAATAAGGAACAGTATATTTTATAATTCAATAAAGTTTCTTGTAACTACAAGCATGCCCTCTCAGGAGATCATTGAATTAAAAAACTCAAGTGTTCGTATCGTCTGTAATTATCATGATGCAGTTGCAAAACTTCAACTTCAAATGTATTTGTAAAACAAACTTTGAGCAAGTGGAACAAGGGCAGGAGCCATAAGATGGAAAATTAAATATCTCCAACTTGACATGTAGGAAGAATAGTCTTCAAAGAGATTTAAAAATTTTGATTGCCTCAAACTTGGAGTCAAGTAATCTTCACTGGTTAGTATCAAAATAAGAAGTTTTTATATTAACTAGTTGATCAGTACAAGATAATCTTTTCAATTGTGTAGAATAACTGCTGTCTGCTGTCTACATTCTGTTTGTTCTGTGCTGTGGTTCAAGTTCTGCATAAGCTGGACCTGTTACTCCACTTGGTGTTCATATTTTTAGTGTTTCCAATAGTATAACACTTTGAGGTTCTGATATGACTGTCTAAAGTTCGTATTTAGAATAATTGATCCCCAGGATTTAATTTACAATGACTACAAGAATTATTGATAGTTCAGAAAGTACAGTTCGCAGGTGTCTGCCTTCACATATAAAAGTATTACTGGGAATTACTTTCAGATAACTATACAAAAACAGATGTAATGCAGATGAATTTGTCAAAGTAAAAGCAAAATGTGAATATTTTAAAGTAAACATGTCACAATTCATTAACCATATGACAATTTAATAAGATTGAATGTCTCGCCATCGGGATGTAGGCGATATCCAACATCGAACATGATACTATAAAATGGCATTGCTAAGGTAGAAATTATTTAGAAAGAGAAGAGTTATTGACGAATCTATCTGGAAGAAACAGTCAAACCAACTTGTGGTGGTGACATGACTTCGCCAAATCGGTGTGGTATTAGAAACAATGTAAAGCCGTCCTGGCTAAAAGTTATAACACACTACAAAATAATAAAAGAACAAAATCACTCCTTTCTATCAACAATTTCAGCTACCCCAAATTGATTAAACTTCAATTCTGTTTATTATATGGTGATGTGATTTAAAAATATTCGTTTGTAAAAACTTCAATTAGGCATATAACATTCTGCTTTTTCTTTCAACTTTATACAACTCTGGTAAAGGAAGCTTATTTATGAACATTGGTAGCATAAAAAATCTCAGAATATGAGAACTCACTCCATCTTCAAAAAATTATACAAAAAGAAAAACTAAAAGTAATCTAAACAAAGGAAAATTGAAACATAAGTGTATTGATGAGGTCTCTCATTGTTGATTGATTGATTGTCTACATGAGCTTGTAGTAACAGTTCTTCCCTGAGAGTAAAATCTGATATCCTCTGCACACAAGGACCCTTGAATGGATAATCAAACACTCGCGGCCTTCTCCACCGTCACAGCTTCGACAAATCTCCCCAAATTATCCTGAATGCACAATAATGAACAATCCACTTAAAATCTTTAAAACTTTGTTTGTTACATGCCACCACAGAGAAACAATAAGAATTTAAACAATCAAAAAATACCATTGATGCATTGTTGTTCTCAACGTTGTTGCTGTTGTTCTGGTTGTGGTTTCTTCCCCGCCCTTATCTTCTTCAGAACCAAGCAACTCATCCCATTTTCGAGTTATTTCCTTCATACAATTACTAACCTTCCTCGCCACTGCCAAACAATGTCAATGAACAACCGAATCAAGATCAATTCAAGAACCCTTAAATCTTTATCAAATCAAACACAATGTTCAATAAAGCAATGATTCAATATCAAGAATCTAATAATTAGACATTAAAAAATAAAATAGAACTCAAAAATTTATTAACCGGACAATAGAAGCATAAAAACCCCACGTTCAATTCAAGAAACCTTTATTGGAATGAATCCCAAAAATTGACAATTAAACATTAAGAAGTTCGAACCTTCGCATAGGCACATCGTATTCTCCCACCCCGTCGCATGAACTGGAAAAAGTAGGGGCCGGAGACGGATTGGGGTCTGACACCGACCGCCTTAAGTGGGTGGTATAGGCGGAAACTTCGCCGCCGACAAAGGAGGTCCCTGGGCACACCATGTTCGCGTTCTGTGACTGAGGGACTGAGGAGTTTCAGCTGCTACTTGTGTAGGCAGTGGGTCTCCGATATCAGAAACGCAGCGTCGGAGAAAAGGATGGCTCGGAGATGTGTTAGGAGCCGGAGCCGGGGCCGAGACAGAGGGTGAGGTGTTTCGGAGGGTAGTAGGGAGAGGATCTTGGAGAAGCCAAAGAGAGAGGTGGGGTTGATGTTGGGTTTCTTGGAACGGGGTTGGAGAGTGTTGGGTGAGGCACGTTTGAGAGAGGAGGAGGAGGAGGAGGGGTGGCGGAGGCGGAGGCGGAGGCGGAGGCGGAGTTTCCATTGCAACCGCAGGAGGAGCAAGAATGGTGGGTGGTGAGGGGGAGGTAGAGAAGCCAGTAGTGGTGGTGGCGGTGGGATCGTCTTTAAAGAAGGAGGAAGAGGCCATGGTGGCGGTTTCTTGAAGAAGGAGGAGCTCTTCTTCTTCTTCTTTTCTTCTTCTTGGATGGTAGGAATTTCTGGGAGTGGATTCTTCTTCTCGGTAAGCATTTTCTTTCTCTGTTTTCAGAGTAATTTTCTTTGAGTTTGTTTTCAAGTTAATGCAGGGAGGAGGAAATGAAGGATTTCAGAGGGGGTTTAATTATAGACAGTGGGGTGAATTCTCTAGTCATGGAGTGGCCAATCGGCGTTGAGCACTCAGGCCGTCGGTTAGAGGTCTTCTAGTCATGTGGGTTATGGTTAAGACTTTTAGCGTCAGAAGAAAAACGACTGTAACTGGAACTGGAGAAAAAAAAAAAAAAAATATTATATATATATATATTATATATTATATATCATTCCTCCTAGTCATGTGGGTTAACGCTTTTAGCATCAGAAAAGACACGACTGTAACGGAAAATGAAAACCCATATTATTTATTATATATGAGACCAAAGAAGCCCGTCTAGCTCAGCCGGTAGAGCGCAAGGCTCTTAACCTTGTGGTCGTGGGTTCGAGCCCCACGGTGGGCGATCTTTTTACCATTCGTGATCTCGTTCGTAAATTTTGCCACTACTTCTCAATCAAATTTTTTGAACAATTCTTTTAATTTCACGTATGAATCATGAATGAACATGAAACCTTCTGAAGAAGATATGAGAACCTGAAAAAGAAATTGTCTTTGAAGAAGTTTTCGAGATGAGTTTAGGACATTAAAGAGAAACAAAGTCGCCACTCGCATCAACAATTTTGAATTTTTTCACCATCATCACAGCATTTCATTCAAAATGAAAACGATAAAATCTTTTACACAGACAGCATATAGCCATATACAACAATGGTTTTGCTTGCCTAACTGAGGATCATTCGTGTATGGAAATTGACATATAATACAAAATTGACAAAACTTACCTATAACTCCTAATTCTTAGCCACAAAAATATATTTCTTGGTAATGTCCAGCAAATCCGTCACAAGCCAAAAAGTTAATACCCTATTCTGGGAACAGAATTGATATTAGAATGAATTTCTGAAATTCCCGTAGCTCTCGGTGTACTAAGGTTTACTCTTTATTGTAAGCAAATTTTGACCAGAGGTTAACTTCAAAGCTCATTGTGGGTGAAAGTGTTACACTTAATGGACAATACAAGGGACCATTGACAAACAAAATATCAGAACTCCTAGTTACATCTTCCAGGATAGAGTTATTCACAGAGTTGGAAATCATGGTGTCAGGTCAAAATTTGCTTCTAATAGCGAGTAAACCTCAGTGAGAGAAGACACCTTGAAATCTGGTTGTGCATCCAACTTGGCAAAATCAGTGATACTATACCTCCTGATTCATCAAGCAAGCATGTGAATGCTCCTGCTCTTTTCACAAACAATCTGCAAAATCCAGGTAACAGAATCGGTCTCATTTAGCAAAAAAACTCAATAATAATAACTCCCTTAGTAAGTCAGAAGCATCATAAATTTGTAATGGAAAAAAACAAATACCTAATAAAATGGATTTCTAAGACTTTTTTCCCTCTTTAATACTACTATGGAAGCCAATTTGGACCCACTCATCTCAATGCATGACACAGACCATTGATAATTTTAAGAAGACAAAAGCAAATGAAGGACATTTTATTTTGATACCGGAAGCAAGACTTACATCATCTTTCAGGCTATCCCAACCATCATGACTTCATTGGGTTGAACTCCCCATGTTGAACAAATATAGTAGCGGAGCTGGATCTGGTTTATAAGGACGAAACTCCCTGCTTAGTGCAGGAGAAAATGTTACCTGCAGCAGACAAATAATTTAAAAGATTTATCATTACACTTCGAGCAGAATTTGGAGTAAATCAAATGATTAAATCATTTGGAATATAAAAGAGACCTTACAGCTAAATGGCCCTCATATAGGGACTGATTTGAATTGGCTAACGTGGGGTGGGATGAGGGTTCAAAAAAATTATTAAAAAAAAATGAGAATCTTTGTAAGAGGAAAAATCAAGAGGATATTTCCCTCACAAGAAGTTTGCTACTGATAGAGAGAGAGGAAATAAACACCAGAAATAATTGTAGCTGAACAGATACATTGCTGAGCTAATAAAAGTCATTTATAAATTTAATAGTCAGTGCAACTTAACAAAGCTCAAAATAGGGGTTCAGGGAGTGAATTTATTTAGAACCAAAATCAGATTATAGATAATACATAGTCGGTGATAACATTACTGTTCCCATCGCTATTACAAAAACGTACATGAGATTTTCACCTCATACGGCTCCTCAAGGCCACAAAAAATCTAAGGACCGAGCCATACTGCAAAGGGAAAGAGCATAATCTAACCATTTTTTTAGTCTACTAAAATGTAAGAAGGTTGAAATCAGTCAGTTTGAATATGATACTTAAAACCTGCCATTAAGTAGTCCACACACACCCCCACAACAGAAATGTTTCATATGGGATGAAAATGCCATTAGTCAGACATAGGTTCTGGTATCTCTCTAAAAATGCAAGCAAACTGTCTACCACCTTGAAGTTTACTTCACAAGGTCAGTTTTATGTGGACCAAGTACAGCACTTTCTGCACATAGATTGGCGCCACCCAGAATGAAAACTCACTTGGAAATTACAATTTACACAGACTAGGGTCTTCCCTCAATATTCCGACCATGGTAACCTTTCATTAAAACACAATAAACAAATGATATCATCCAAACATTTGTAACAATAAATTCATGTTTAATATCAAAAACTTGTACAATATCCCAGTAACAAGCTTAGAAAAAAAACTTACCCAAACTGCTGATGAAATATACAACTGCTCCTTAAAATTGCGAGTTATCAATCCCCTTCTGGATAAAGGAAACCAAAGAATAGTCACAACAACTACAACATGACTTCTAGTCGGCAATTCCATTTCATAAAAGACACTACATTAACAGTACGAAAAGCCCAAGCAAAGTAAACTACACGAAGTATAAGAAGAGTCCCATAAATTCAGCAGGACACCATGAAGTATTGATATACAAACTGAACTAAATATTAAAATCAAACTTGACCTTATTTTCTTTGAATCAAGAAACCCACAAAGCTGTGCTGCACCTGCACCATCATTAACCACATAACACAACCTGAATCACTAACAATATCCGTATAAACAAAAACAAATCAAAGTGCAGGAACAGAACAGAGACACACTTATTAGCTTCTTGCGAAACTTATATCATATTCAAATTATACAACAATAAAATCCCAACCATTAAAAACACATAAAAATCTCCTGCTCTGAGCTAATAATCCCAATTACTGATGATTATATTCTTACCGTACAACTTGGTATTTGAATACTCAATGTAAACCTTTGGATTTTAATTCAAAATCAGCCAGCTATTTATTCTCCTTTGTTTTTTTTCCTACATTTTCCTCCAATTTCTCAGCAACCAAACAGATTAAGAAGCACGCACAGCACGCGAAACAAAAGTAAAAGAACGGAAAATAAAAAATAGAAAAGTGGGCAGACCGGGCATAATTTGGAGGCGGTCAAGGCCCTGGCGTTCAAAATCGGCGACAATTTGGTACGCTTGGCGCTGTTTATCGGGGCTCCATTTCTCAATATGGTGCAAAATATCGATGCCAGTGGGGCTCTCCGCTTTAACTCGTGTGTACTCCTCTTCTCCCAGAACGGACTTGTACATTGCGGCGAAGTCGATGACGGGAACCGTTAGGGTTCCATCCATGTCAAAAACGACGCCGCGAAGGCGCGCTTTGGGGGAGGCGGTGACGGTGGACATCCTGGACCTGGAAGAGAAGTTGGCAACGGAAGGAAGGGGTGTTTTAGGGAGAAAGAGAAATGATTTGGAGAGAAGTGAGGGCATGAATGAAGAAAGGAAAGAAAGCAAAAGAAGAGAAATGGAGTGGGAGTGAGCAACAGATTTGCATTTGGAATTTTGTTGGAAAATTGGCAGCTTTTGATAACAAAGTATGTGGGGAAGAACTGAACATTACTTTTTTATTTTTTTATTTAAATCATTGAAAATGTGTTATTTCATGTATGTGTTCACTGTTCATAAAAACTCTACTCAGCTAAAATATATATATATATATATAGATAGAATATTGTACATCGACAAATTTATTCTTGGTAGGTGGGCATTTGGGATCGAATCCAAAAATATATCTTAAAAATTCGATCTTAGGAGGTCTGGTCAGCCTAAGAAGGAGGGTCTGATCCTTTCATTGGGCCCTCTCCAAGGCCCGATTCTAGGCCTGGATCCAAATTTTTTTAAATATTTTATTTTAGTCCTTTATACAATTATTAAAACCCCCTATAAATTTTAAAATAAACACAAATTATAAAGGTTAAAATAAAATTTTACAAAATTTATAAAAAAAAAAAAATTCCAAGTTTTGAAAATTTTATAAAATTTATAAATTTTACCCCTGAAAAAAACTAAAAACCCCAACCAAAATTTAGTTTCACCCCTAAAATATAAAAAAAAAAAAAAAAAAAAATCATGGGGAAAAAGAAATTTTTCAAACCTATAGGACCGATCCAGATCCTATCGATCCAAGCCCATGAGTGACTAGTCCCATTTGGGACCAGTCCCTGAAGGACTAGGCTGGGCTGCTTGACACTTGTCCTTGATCACCTCTACTTGGTAGACAATTTTTAGGTGTGACAAAATTTAAATTTTTAATAAAAATAATAAATTTAAATACAAAATTTATTTTGATGTACTTTATTTTAAAAAAAATATTTTTTAATACATCAATGATTCAATATGACAAATATCTTCTTTTTTTTTTTTTTTTTTTTGGTCTTTAATTTGTGCTTTTAGGAGATATGTTAAGACAAGGCGATATTATTTTATTTAATATTTTTGTAATTTTTTTCATGTGATTTTAGAATTTTAATATATTTGTGTGATAATAACTTTGATATTCAAGTCAAAAATTGTATATTGATTATGATATAAAGTCGGACAAATTACTATTTTAGACTTCTTAAAATTTAAATGGAAAGTCTTTTCAGATAAAATTTGATGAAATTGTTGATGAAAAATAAATGTGTTATCGATAATCTTACTGAACAATTCTATAAGATTCAAAACATTACTTAGGCAATCCTTAGAAATGAAATCATAATTTTCCCTTCATATTTATATCAAAATTGAGATAATGTGATTTAAATTGGTTAATTATGTTTATTCATCCAACCGTGATTAAAAAAAAAAAAAAAAAAAGGTAAAATATAGTTATATTTAATGTCAACTCCACATATCATGATGAAATGAATCAAAATTTCATAAAATTATCTTAATTCAACAAGAAAACATAGGAGCTAGTTTAAAAAAAAAAAATTGACACAACAAGATAACTCCCCCTTACACAAATTTTTTTTGTTTGCAAAGATTTAAAATTAATTGACTTTTTAAGAAAAATTAAAAAAAAAATTATTTAATTAACTTTTTTTTATGAATAATGTTATCTATATAAACTGTATTTTACAAATTGATAAAACAGTTCAGTATGTTTGTCATATAATTTTTTAAATTATTTAATTTAAAGTCATTTCTAAAAGTGTAAACGACATATTCTCACCCAAGGTTTGACAAAATCCTAAGTTGGTACCACAAGTTCTATTTATTCCAGATTCCCACCCTTAAAGTAACGGGAAATGGTTAGATATAACCGCTCAGGGGTAAATTGGTCATTTCACAGAAGAGACGCACATTAGCAGATCGCCGCCCTTAACAAAAATCCGACGCACGTTAGCAACATCACTGCCGTCGTTTTTCGCTTCTTTTTGGCGATTCTTCCACCCAAAATCACTCTTGTCACCACCATTCGAACTATCATCCTCCCCTCTACAAAACCATACCTTTGACAACCCCACATCGCCCGCTGATCTCCAGCCACGACAGCTGCCACATGTGACTGGTTTTCGTCGGTGTCCACCGGCGAATGGCCACTAAACGGTTGCTGGGACATAGGGGTTTTGTAGATTAGGAGACACTGGTTACAGTGGTGACGTCGAATTAGATTTTTGTCGTCGGAATCTGGCGAAGAATGACGAAAAACCAAGCTTGACGGCACCGGCGATCGGAGGGCCCAATGAGTCGAGAATCAGAGGGGTTTTGGACAACGGATGATGGGGAAGGTGATGGAGGTGACCAGGGGTTTTGCCGACATCGAAAATAGCCTAGATCCGATGAAAACCGAGATGGTGCATAGTCACTGAAAATGTAATTGATGTAATTTCAAAATAAAATGGTTAATTTTATAATTTTAGTAATTTAGGGATTAAAATATAATTTATTAATTTAGAGTTAAATGGCATTATAGTAATTACACTCTTACTCTCCTAATAAATATTAATAATATTATTTTAAGGATAAGAATCTAGAATAAATGAAATCTATACAACTAACTTAGGATTTTGTCAAACTTCGTGTTGGAATACGTCGTTCACTCTTTCTAAAACGGTGAATTAAGCGTATTGGAGGGAAAACTGGAGAATAGAAAGTTAAAATGGTGTTGCTGTTGTGTAGCAATCGGCGAAAACACACCGTACAATAAAATCTCCAATTTCTAATTGCAGATTCGACGTACTGGTACTGTGAAAATGACTTGTTATGTCATAAATCACCCTGTTATAGCTCTCTCTCTCTATTCAATCAATAATTATTTAATTAATACACCTCAGTTTCGTAATAAAGCTGGTTTTAGTCTTATAAATTTTTTCAAAAATAAACGTGGTGTTACGAAATGCATCTCTCTCTCTCTCTCTCTCTCTCTCTCTCTCTCTCAGAGTATGTATTAGAGTCAAAAATCATCTTGGGCTTGACAGGGCCCAATAACAAAATAAACATGTCACGGCCCAAGGCCTCAACCCAATCCCGATTGGGCCCACACTTAAAATCACCTTGCGACATAACCACTCTATGAGTCAGGCTATCCTATAAGTTAAGCTAAACTGAGTTTCAACCCATTAACCTGCAACAGAGTATAAATAGGAAATCAGAATCTCATTCTATTTCCTCTTCTACTAAGATTTCAAATCTTACTCAAACTATTAAACTTGATCTAATAAGGTCAAGAAATCATATCTCTTTTATGATAGGGATTATCTCCCAAAAGAGGACTCAATGTCCTACTAGGATTCCAACCCCTTAGGTTCACTATAAAAATAGAGGCTTGCCCTCTCATTAAGGATGCAATCTCTCACAGTCAATCTACACTACTCAAAACCATCTATTTGCTCCTAAGTTCTTGCTCCCAAGAACCCGACGCCTCCGCCGTAGTCCTAGCCTCCGACAAGACTCCTGGTAATTCTTCTTCTCCTTAATTCTTATTAAATCTCTTTCAGCCTTGCTGACTTGAGCGTCGGAGTACCTACGGCAAACACCACCTCGGTGTTTTCCGGAAGCTTCACGCTTGCCCTTTCATGTGTGCAGGTCTAACGGATTGTCAGTGACCTCAACCTCACGGGATCATACCCTATTTTCATAACGGTAGATTTTTTGCATCTACAGTATGCCATTGTCTCCTCTCTCTCTCTCCTTCCCTGATCCCTCATCTCCTCTCTTTCTCTTTCTCTTTAAAAACCATTTATTTTCTATCAATCTATCATTGCCATTTCTCGTGTACTTTGAAAAGAAGAAAAAAAAATTTAATATTAAAAAATTAATTTATTAAAAAACATGTAATAACTTAAAACTGACTTTTATTTTAAAAGAGGGAGTAATAAGAAAAATGTTATTCTTATAAAGACTCATACAAAGAGGGTTACAAAATGACATCATTCAAAAGAAAAAAATAAAGAAAAAACGAAAAAAGAGAAAAAGAGAGAGAAATCATGAAAATTAAAGGTAGGGACTGTCTTTATATGTCTCCTTTGTATGTGTCTTTGTAAAACTAGCATTACTCATAATTTTAGCATGTCATTCTTTTATAATAATATTTTAAAAAAATAAAATTGGATGATTATTATAAGTTAAGATTTAAAAATTAATAAAAATACTTCTTAAATTTGTTAATTTACTAAACACCTCTGTAATAAAATATTTAAAATTAACAAAAACACTCTCATCTATCCATTAAATACCAACAGTCGGCCACCACCATTAGAGTTATCATATCGATATAAAACCAGCTGAATCTGACCGATCATACATCGATATAGTCTTTTCCAATCAGATTCATTGAGAATCTGACCGAAAAATGTCAGATCTTCCACTATATCTGACCGTTGACCAAATATTTTTTTGTCAACAAATCAAACATATAAATGAAATGACACAAACCATCCTAAAATTTATGTGGTACAAAATGTGACAACGATGTATAAATAAAACAACCATGTTAAATGCTAAAATGATATGCCAACAAAAATATGGACCCAGCTTAATAATGCCTATATGATAATATTGCCCTTTTATCAAACCTTAGTCAAGGTTCATCGTTTTATCAAGATTTATTATAATTTGATTACAACAATAATGTTATCTTTTTACATGTGACGCATTGTTATCATATCAACAGTGTTTTTTTTTTTTTTTTTTTTTTTTTTTTTTTTTTTTTTTTTTTTTGTGTCTGAATCAACTAACAGTCACCTCAACTAATCTCTCGAAATTCTAAAATTATCGATCGAGTAAGAACTTTAATAATTATATTTATCAATAATTAAGAAGAGACTCAAATTCAAGATCTCTTAAGTAATACATCCAAACGTTCATATCAAACCATATACATTACTATAATTAAAATTTAATTTTTTGTAGGTAGAAAGAACGCATGTTCAAACTTCAAAGCATATGTACCCCAAAAGCACACGTGTATTTCACACAATTATTGCAAGCCCAAATCGGGTGAAATTTATAACATAGTACATATATACCACTAAATATGACTGAAATTCAAGATTCCAAATGTTCAAATCCTGAAGAGTCAAGTCATTCATCCAAAAGCCGTCCTCTATGGTTTCATTAAAAGTACGGTTGACTTCCATCCCATTTCCTGAAGTTCCTGCGTCTTCATCAAATTCATTTCCTGTACTTAACAAGCTTTCCCACCACGACGTATTTTCATTATTGTTATGGGGATGATCTAGTGGTGGAACAAATAGGCTAAGTCAGGCGGATCACACTAATCCAACTCAAATTTAAACGGGTTCAATCCGGACCACCAATAAGGTAAGCCGAGTTGGACCCAACCCGCATGTAACCCCGGATGGGTCGGATTGCCGCGGGTTGTTGTTTTGTCCTTTCTCAACCCCGAGACAGGTCGAATTGCCACATGGCAACTCGTCGACCTGTGGGTTGCTGTTTTGTTCTTTCTAAGAAAGGACCGCCAACCCATTGGGTTGGCCGAAAAAAATTAAAAAAAGAAACTAAAATTAAATTGTTTTTTTTAATTCCTCTTTTACCCTTGAAATATAGCCGTTTTATAGAAATTGAAAGGGTCTTTTTCATCATTTTCTTTTCCCAATTTTTTCTATAAATTGGCCCTAAACTCTCGTATTTTCTCACAACTCAAACTCTCTCATTCTCTCAAATCTCTAATCTTTATTGAAATCTCTCAATTATTCTCTTAATCTCTTTGTTATCAATTTGCTCTTATTTTAATTTTTATTAGTTTTTGCAATTTTCAATTCATATTTCCAATTTTCCATATTCCAATTCTCCTTCTTTAATTTTTTATTTCTTCTACATCAATTTTTTTTCAACTACAATGGATAGATATTTCTCTTCCATCAATTTCAATGAGGAAGGAAACTACTATCCTAGTCCTAGTCCCGCTGAATTTACTAACATGAATGCAGGAGGAGATTCAAATAGTCCCGCTTTCCAAGTCTCAGAATCCGATACTCCTAAAAATATGTCTCTGATTCCTCCCCATGCTGCTACACCTACAACTCTCGGTGGTTCTAGAAGTCGTCCTCGTAATTTTCGTCCTCATTCAACTTCATCTCAAGTTGAAGCGGGTTCATCAACTGCTGTCGAAAGCGACGACAGACACACATCAGACGTTTGGACGCATTTCGAAAAGTTTTACGAGGCAAAAAATAGAGTTCAAGTGAAGAAAGCAAGATGCAAATATCGTGAAAATATTTATAAAGTTGATTCAGGTAATGGTACTAGTACTTTAAAAAGGCATGCTAATAAACATATTACTCAATATGGAAATAGAGAAACCAATCAAACTCAAATAACTAATATGAGTACTACTTGGCGTTATAATTCTGATTTATATAGGGAACAATTAGCTTTATACATTGCTGCAACTGATCAACCTATTAATATGGCTGAAGATAAATATTTTGAAAGATTTATTAAAAATTTATTTTTTTCAGGATTTAAAAGTTATTCTAAAACTGTAACTAGAAATAATTTAATAAAATTGTTTAAGAAAATGAAATTAGAATTAAAAAATAAAATACATAGTTATCATGTTAGTGTGGCTCTAACTGTCGATATTTGGAGTGGTATAGCTAAAAAAAATTATATTTGTGTGACTAGTCATTATTTTGATAACGAATGTAAATTAAATAAATCTTTATTATGATTTAGATTAATGGATGTGGATCATAGTGGTCAACATATTTATAATAAAATTGTTGAAGTTTTAGAAGATTATGATATTGCTAATAAAGTGATAAGTTTAACTTTTAGATAATGCAAGTGTTAATACTATAGTTGTAAATGTTTTTCAAAGTAATTATCATTTTTATAACAATTTGAAGTTTTTTCATCAACGTTGTACATGTCACATTATTAATTTAATTGTAAAAAGTGGTATGAAAACAATTAAAGAAAATATTGATAGAATTAGGGATTGTTTAGCTTGAATTACTGGTAGTAATAAAAGAAATGCTGAATTTCAAGATACTTGTATAAAATCAAAAATGTCTCCTAGAACTTTTGCATTAGACATGCATGTTAGATGAAATAGTACTTATTTAATGTTTGATTCATGTTTACCTTATGCTAATTTAATTAGTTATTTTGTAGCAAATAATAGAGGTCCGCATTATTTGGTAGAAAATGATTGGCATATAGCTAAAATATTTCATTCTTTTCTTAAATTTTTTTACCAATCCACTTTACAACTTTCTGATGTATATTATCCTACTAGTCTATTGGTAACATATACAATTATAAAAATTTCAGAGTTATTTACAAAAAAACAAAAACAATGAAATTTTAAAGGAACTAATAAAGGCAATGAATTTTTTTTTTTTAAATATTGGGAACCCATTCCTTTTCTTTATTGTTTGAGTGCTATATTTGATCCTAGGATTAAATTAACAGGTTTAGAAAATGGTTTTGACAATTTAAGTGAAAATTTACAAACTGAAGCATATCACTACAAGAAAAATGACATTTTGCAACCAATTTTTTAGCAACTAACCAGAATTAGTTGCAAAAAGGCTACATTTACCAACTAAATTGACATTAGTCGAGCAAAGAGGATTAACATTTTAGGGCCCACATGTTCCAACATTTGGCATCTAAAGTTATTTTTTTGCGACTATTTTGTTAGTCACAGAACCGGTTGCTTTAGTGACTAATAAATTTAGTTGCAATTTTTTTTGGATGATTTTTCCCTCCAAAATTTGATAATTTGCATCTAAAATATTATATTTTGCATCTACATTTTTGGTTACAAAAAAAACTCTTTTGCAACTACCCTTTAGTAGCTAAATTAGTTGCGAATAATTAGGAATTTATTAGTAACTATTATGATTAGTTGTAAAAAAATGAAATTACCAAAATATCCCATATTTGAACAGTAATTACAAGAGCCCCAAAGTATATACAACAACTAAATTTGATTTAGTTGCTAATTTAACTTAAAAAAATGCATATTCCCTCCAAATTATTTGTTCCCGCCAGACCTAAATTATAGGCAACTAACATTAATTCTTTACTGACTAAATTTTTAGTTACAAATTGACTTATTTGCATAATAGAATTATATTTCAAAATTAAATAACTAATTAGAACCCTTAGGTTTTTAAGTTATTTACAGAATACCCTAACCTATATAAAGCAAGCATTTTTGTCAATTTTATCTCTTCTCCACGCATGTTTGCCCTAGCTTTTTCCGCAAATTTCCCAAAGGCACAACCCAAATTTCATATCTCTTCTGAATGCATGTTTGCCGTCGCTGTTGCCTGAATTTTCCAACTACAGAACCTGACTTCTCGAACTTCCCACGCAACTTCATCTCTTCGATCTAACGCTTTTTCATCTTAATCTCTGTTGGCCGAATTTCTGAACTGCAGAATTTGACTTCATCTCTTCTCCACGCATCTGCATCTTTCAATTGATCTTCTTGGCTTCCTTCATTCATCCAATACGAGGCAGTCCCTAACCTCCTGTAAGTACAATTTTTGATTCTTTAGTTCTCTCACATGGTAATATTGAATCTGATTTCAAATTTTTAGAAGCTGATGTATTTTCGTTTATTGACATTGCATTGATTTTCGTTTATTATACGCGTCCTTTCTTTGTTCACTTAGAGTTGTTTGTGTGTTTGATAAGAAGATTGAAGTCTTGTGGTGTGATGATAGAAGTTCAAGTATTGGTGTGTTTAATTGCTACTGCAATATTGTTATTTTTGATAAGAAGTTGAAGGATTAAATTACTACTTTTTAGCAACTGGGTCAATCTTGATTTTGAAGACTGATGTCGTTCTTGTGTGTTGTTCTTGATTTTGGGTGCAGGTGTGTGCAAAGAAGTGGAATGTGGACGGGAGATTGCCAACCTTCTATGAATGCACTTTCTTTTATGAATGTGTTTGTGATCCGGGTGGATGAGACCACTTCGATGACACTAATCAGTACAGTTTCTTCCTGCGTAATTCCTAACTGTGAGCACTCTCGGTCACTCTCCCCCTTATAGATAGACATGTTCAACTGTAAGCTAGTCCTATGTTTTCATTTTAATCTCGCAAGGCAAATATCAATTTCTTATGGTTTGCATGTTATTTATGAAGATTTGGAAACTTCATATATTGTGATTGGTGATGCATATGAAGTATAATTCTGTTCAATCTACTTTATGACTGTATAGAGATTTCCATTAAATTCGATGAATCATAGATAAATAAATCCCTATCAATTGGTGGACTAGCCTTTGCCAATAGGACGCACAAGTTTGAAGTTGGCGATGCCAATATCTTGCGGGGGCAAGTAAAATGGAGTCAAATCCTACCTAAAAGAAAGTATAATAAATATTTTTTTTTTTAATTCATGTTGTGGTGCATGTTAATCACAGCCTAATTTGTTAAGGACCTGAATATGTTTAGATTTGGTCTAATATCTTAAAATGAGATGTAGAAACACTTGGAAGTTTGATGCAAATACGTATCAAAGTTAAAGATTGTGACTTTTTATTTTTTTAATGCTGCTGTTTGGACTTATGATATGTCAATTGCCATTCTATTTCTGTTTAATAGCAGTAAATTAGTTTATGGTTTTGTTGATGCTGATAATTTTACTACATTTCTTCACAAAAACTGCAACAAATGTTTCACAAAAACTGCAGTCAATCAACGCTCCACACATGCACAAATCAGCTACACAATTCACAAAACTGCATTTCTTCACAAAACTGTAGTCAATTGACTGCTCCACACACTGCACAAATGCATTCTTCACAAAACATGCACAAATGTTTACAAAAACTGCAGTCAATCAACTGCTCCACACACTGCACAAATTAGCTTCACACACTGCACAAATGCATTTCTACAAAAAAGTAGTCATACAGCTTCACACACTGCACAAGTGCATTTCTGCAGAAAAAAAACTACATTCAATTAACCAAAAAAAAAATCCTGCATTCACAAACTGCATTTCTACAAAAACTACAATCAATCAACAACTTAACACCCTGCACAAACTGCAATTCTGCACTTCACAACCTACATTTTTTATTACATTTATAAGGGGTTATATCTATTAAGATTTCAGGGCAAGAATGTGATTTCTCAGATTTCTTGTTTCTTTATGTTTTAAATTTCATGTATGCTTACACAATAGTGCTTCTTGAGTAGTATTTGGGAAGGTGTGAGTTAAAGTATTTTAGTTTGAATTCTACTTTATGCTGATTGGGCAAAGGTGCTTGCTGCAAACAACTTCAGTTAGTTTGTCAATCATTTGGATATGGGTGATAAATTCAGGACTAAGCACTTTAAAGGACTTTAAAACTAGGTAGCAGGAACATGGGGATCAATCAAAAGCATTTTCATTCATTTATTGCCTGTTTGTTGCTTCTATAATAGCTGTGGTTTTTCTAAGCCAAAACAACATGCAGTTCATGATCGCATCTCATGCCATTTAAGTCTTATCAATGACAGATACATCACTTTGATACAACTCATTGGGCATTTCATTACTTGTGATAGAATGCTATATATGCTTTATAGAAGAACAAGGCCAAATTTTGTTTCTATATAAAAGTTGTGCAATTAAGTAGGTTAAGGGAATTTCATTCTACTGACACATCTTACTGCATTTATTGTATGGTATCATTTTGAAATGCAGAATCATTTAAAAAATAAAAAGAGAAAAGAAAAGGTTAACCATCTGTCATTATACATCTTAAAATAACAATAGATTCACCACTGTAGACCTCTAAAAGGGTCTTTTAATTTATTATCAACGTTTTAGAGTAATGATTTTGATTTGTTGCATTGTATTGTATTCCATGTTAATTTAGCCAATTTTTCCTCACCTGATCTGCATTTACTGTTTTTGTGCACTTCGCTGTATTAAATTATTCAATGCACTTCAGCGTGCTTTTTCATATATTGATGGAAATATTTCTGAGAATTTAAGGAATCTAGAATTTTATGAATTAGATATGAAATGAAATTCAAGTTACAAGTTTTACCTTGAATTGTATAAACAAAGAGCAGTGATATTACAATTATCAATAGGATTAGTGCAAAGTACATATCCTCTAATTATAAACTGATCTTCCTTATCTTATACTCCTGTTGCTTGTTTTGAGGCTACCTTTGAATTAATTTAGCCTTTGCCTGCTGATTCATTTAATTTTGAGTGTGGTTTCTTTTCATATAAGGAAAATGACATATCTTGATAAATTATAAAATTATAACCTAATTAGTTTGTTGTAAAAGGTATTTGAGGATCTTAAAGTTGACTTGAAGACCGAGGCTAGAAGACTACGAGCACCACTGCTACTACAACCATAACAAAAAGGTATAAGTTACGTATTGATATAATTAATTTATTGATCGTTTATACCATTTACATATCACTAGTACTATATTCTTTGTATGGATGAATGTGGTTTAATTGGGTTGAGTATTGTCTTTGTGATAGAACATATTATGATACTGAATTTGTTTGTTTGCGAACCTAGAAGGTCACAATGGATAGAAGATGGATTTGGTTGTCTATATGGTTGTGCGATGAATATTATTGGAATTGACTCTCATAGACATTGCAAAACAAATCTGGATAGGGAGGGTAAGAACCGCTACCCATGTAGATCTTGTTTGAATACAAGATCACATGATATATACACCATTCAGCTACATTTGTATAGACATGGGTTTTCAAGAAGTCTGATAAAGCCCTGAACTAGAGAAATTTGATAAAGCTCCAACTCGACAGCACTTGCCTTCCGAACTGATGAAGACTCATCCTCATCAGCTAAGCCTTTCAAATACCGGAACTGGTGACACTTGACATGCTAACGGTATTGATGGTTTTTTTTGTGTGTATGACCAAATATATTTGACATGGGGGTAGAACCATCTTTTTAGGATGTTTGCATTAGTGTTAGATGGTGTACATGGGTGGGCATTTTTTTGTTAGTTATGCACTAGATAGGTAGAGAAGGAAAATGTGGGTGCATGCTGTTCTTTGGGTTATGCACATGTGATAGTGCATTTTGGTTTTATTGCTCATCATGCATAAAATCCATGTATGGACTATATATATATAATATATATATATATATATATATATATTATGAATGAAAATATGATTTTTGATTTAGTGATCAGATTTTTATATTGTGTCCATTATTTGTTCATGTGAATGTATAATGTAGGGCATACAAAATGCTTAAAAAAAAAAAACACATTCTGTAACTAATTTTTTAGTAGCAAAAAGTCATTTAGCATAATTGCATTCAGTTGGAGGTCAATATGAAATGCTCTAAAAAAACACATTCTGCAACTAATGTTTTAGTAGCAAAAAGTAATTTAGTATACTTGATTCCATATTCAGCGTCTAAAAAATAGTCGCGATAACATTTTGGATTTCACATTCAGCATCTAAAATGATAACAATTAACCACTAAATTTTTGTCACTAAAAGATACATTCGGCCACTAATAACATAGTCGCGAAAACCTATTGGATTCCATATTCAGCATCTAAAATTACTATAATTAACTACTAAATTTTGGTCACCAAAAGATACATTCGGTCACTAATAAAATAGTCGCGAAAACCGTTTGGATTCTACATTCAGCATCTAAAAGAGTTACAATTAGCCACTAAATTTTGGTCACAAAAAGATACATTCGTCGACTAATAAAATAGTTGTGAAAGCCTTTTATGAAATTACCCTTACACCTTTGGCATCTAATTTGTGTGGGATTCGCGACAAATTATTAGACACTAAAACTGACATTTTGCAACTAATTGATTAGTCGCTATACAATTTTACCAAATTACCCTTCAACTTTTAGCATCTAAGTTGGGGGACTATTTTGAACAGCATTTACCGACTATTTTGATAGTCGCAAAAAAAAAACTTTTTGCGTCTAAACCACAATATAGACGCACTATGAATCTGCGACCAGCCTACTGCAACTAAGGGGGCGACAACCGAATTTAGACACTAAAAATGGCTTTGCATCTAAATGTGACTTTCTGCGTCTAATTTTGCTAGACGCAGAATACCAGTTTTCTTGTAGTGCCACATGCACGCCGCCTTCAGTGAGCGGCCTAAGAATAAGAAAGAAGAATTTGTACAGTCCATAAGAATGCATGTGGATGAGGACTATACCTAGAAGAACATACCTACATGCACGCCGCCTTTAGTAAGCGACCTAAGAATAAGAAAGAAGAAGTTGTACAGTCCTTAAGAAGTGCATGTAGATGAGGACTGTACCCACTCACACGGCCAGGGTTTCGAATCCATGCCTCAACCGAGTCCGATCGGCAAACAAGAAAGGAAAAGAAACAAGAAAATAAAAGAAAGAAAGAATAGAAAAGAAGAAAGAAAAAAAAGAATAGAAAAGAGAGCAAAGAAAGAATAGAAAGAAAAGAAAGAAGAAAGAAAGAAACGAATAGAAAAGCAAAGAAAGAATAGGAAGAAAAGAAAGAATAGAAAGAAAAAAAGAATAGAAAGTAGAAAAAGAAAGAAAAACATAATAAGTAAACAGAAAAGAAAATGCATATGTTCTGCATTTGTGTATATGCATTACGCCATGTCTATTATTCAGAATTAGTTTCTCTACTTGTGCTTACATCAGTAAGTGAGAAACAAGAACATTAGAAAGTGCAGTAAAGAGTAGAGAAGTTTGATGTAAGGAAAGAAATTCAGAATACGAGTAACGGAGGAAGAAGAATGGTATAGCGGATTTACTTACTGAGCAATTAGTGCTCACTCCTTTAATTTCACTATTTTTACAGGTAGTAGGTGAGAAGCAGTCAGAGGGAACGTCGAGAAGCTGAAGAGAATGGCACAACTGTCCAGTTATATTTTGAGCTTATGTATATAACTTTTTTTTTACCTAATGTAGAGGATTTCTTTATGAAAATAAAGTAATTTTTTTGCCCATTATCTTATACTTTTATGCTTATATGTTTTCTATATCATATTTAGTAATTTCATATCTTATTTTCCAAAGTATAATAGCTAGAGAGAGTTATTATAGATGCTAGGATCTATGGTATCCTCAAGAGGCCTGGGGTTTGGCTTAGATTCTGTAATGACCATAGTTCTCGAGCATGGCCATTTTAGTGCAACATTAATGGCCTGGTTGTAACATTCCCGAGATTCTTTCCTATAGCTTTTGATTGTCATGACCCATTGCTTGGTAGCACACTAAAGTGACTAAGCTCAAATCATCCAGGATTGATCTTCCGAGGATGAATTGTATGTGGTCGGGCAGTTTACCACTGAAAATTATGCCATCATCGTCCTGATTTTGGGTTCTTCCCCCAGAGTCACTAGTAAGTCGATTGTTCCCTTGGGAACCAGGCTGTCCTTGGTGAATCCATAGAGCAGCGATGTGCAAGCCCTCAAGTCTTTCTCTGTGAACCTCATTTCTCAGAAAGCTCCCAAGAAGATGATGTTTGTTGCACTGCCATTATTGACCATCACCCGTAGTACTTTGGCATTGCTGATCCAGGCTGCGATTATAATCGCATCATGATTGTGGCGAGGAGATTCTTCACACTCTTCCATTGTGAATCATATCACCTCACTCTCTTGTTTGGGCTGTTTCTGCAGCTTCTGTTCATAGTTCATTACCTGGGGGATCGAGTCTATTCTGGCCTCTTGAGCATATTGCTCACGATAGCACCTTAAGCTCACTACAATGTCAGGACCCTTGTAGATCATGCCTACCAAAACTTCATTGTTGGCATTGGCCTGGGTTTGCTAGATCTGCTTATTCTACTTGCTAGTGTTTTTGCGAGCTGGTGCCTCTTTAACAAATTTTTTTAAGTAGCCCCTCCAAATCAAATCCTTGATGGCGTCCTTTAAAGCTCGACACTCATTGGTGTTGTGCCCAATGTCCTAGTGGTATCAACAATATTTTTGTCGATCTCTTCTGCCCGGAGCCCCCCTCATTCTTTTTTGAGTGAGCAATTTCTTAGCCTCATGGGAGACTTCATATAGATGAGCTATGTCTTGTGTGAGGGGGGTGTATTCTACATACCACGAGAAAGGCTTCCTGTCCCCGCGATTATCTGTTCTCTATCTCTTTTGGGACCTGTTTTGGTTATTGTCATTGTGGTCCTGGCCTATTCGCTTGTCTGTTAGGTGATCTTGTCGTCTGTCTGGAGCTCTTCTTGACGAGCTCTTGGCTAAGGCAGCTAGCGAGCTTTCCATTCACTTATGCTTAGCAGCCATCTGATAAAACTTTGCCAGGCTCACATGGTCTTTACTTTGGAGATCTTTCCACAACTCCATTTGTGACCTAATGCTTGCAATTAGCAAAGTCTGGATTGACTCTTCAGGTGCATCCATGACCTTTGCCTACTCATTCTAGAACCTTGTTAAATACAAGGCCAGTGTTTCATCTCTCTCCTGACGAATGTTGCTCAAGTAGTTGAGCAGCATTGCAAACTATCTCCTCGCTTGGAATTGATGTAAGTACAATGAGCAAAATTGTTGTTAAGAACTAATGGAGTTCGTCTTGAGTCTTTTATACCACCTCTTGGCATCCCCTACCAATGTGACTGCGAAGTAGTGGCACTTTGCCAAGTCACAAACCTAGTACAACTCTATCAAGTCATTGAAAGTTTCAAGGCGGTCTCTATGATCTCCTTTCCCATCAAACTTACTTTCTGGCACCCTAAATCCCTAAGGAAGTGGGGTCTTGCGAACCTCCTCTATAAAGGGAAAGCTCATTATCTCTTCCATCGCATTGTTCTGGCGGGCCCTTAGATCGTCAAGCATTTTACGTACCTCGAGCTAGTGAGTTTGCAGTTTGTTGCTTGCGAGCCCCCTCCATTTTGTACATTGATGCGCGAGGTTGAGTCATGATGGCTGGGTTGGTAGGTGCTATCATGCTCGTCAGTATGTTGCTCATGACGTTGGTTATAACTAGAACATCAGTCATTGCCAGATTGGCACACATGACTTGCCTCGTAAGCTTTCGAGGTCTAAGCCTACCTTGGGCATGGGTTAAGAACGGCACACTGCCACTAGGGATACCACTGGGCAAGTCGAGCATCTCACAGGCAACCATTACCTTCATTTTCCCCCATTGGTTGTTTTCTTGGTCGCCTACCAGGGTTAGTTTGCCCATATGACTCATGTTCGTGAGCGGAATGTACTTTGTGATGTTGGGGATGTCAGTCGCCCTCAATGCTGATGAGCCAAACTAGTTGTATGCTGAATTCTAACTTGTCATGGTGATATCTATGAAGCGTGGTTCGTCAAGGTCTTGTGCAATTGGCTTCTGATTTCTTAACTCTACCACGTTCTATTACACTGCCTATGCAACCATTGTTCTGATCATTTCCACCAATTGGCCGTTCTTGGGATTTGACGTCCCTGCTCCTTGGTTATTCACAATCTATTGAGTTTGCGACATTGGTGGTTGATGCCCAACAAAATCTTGGTGCACTTCCTGGTGGGTGATTTCCATGTTATCGTGGTTCCCGGTGGTGGTTTTTGATCTTGTATGCGTCATTATGGGCCTTGAGTGATTGGATCATTGGGGTTGTTTGCAATAAATTCTGAGATGTTGGCAGAGGCCCTCCTTCTAGCGCCAAAATGTTGATGCAAAAATATACCAACTAGAGCGATCCGATCAACCTTGATGGGATCGAAATTGATGTGTGCGTGATTATGGGTAACCGGTAATGAATACATAGAAAATGCAGTAAATGACAAGAAAGTTTTTAAAGTGGTTCGGTGAGTTATACTCTTGAGCCTACATCCACTGTTCTTGTATTTGCTGTGAGAGCTTACAATAACAATCCTAGAATAATTTGCTAAAACCTTTCTTGTTGGAGGGGGTTTATAAACAGATTTTGTACGAAGGAAAGAGCGAAAATAAAGGGATTACAATTATGTTTGAAATGCAACTCTGATATTCTCGCAATTCAGCGTTGTGACTGCAGAAAGATTGATGTCGATCTAATCCTTTCCAAGATATCCGGGAACTAAAGTTATTTGTGAATTGGTTGAACAATTGTAAGGATTGGTTGTGACTGGCTTATGCTAGATCGAGCTACAACTGGACGAGCTTATACTTGGTCGGACAATTGATTGAGTCGAGCTAGTTCTAGATCGAGCTATAACCTCGCAATTCCCTGAGCTTGAAGGAAAAATCACACACAACAAAGATTTTTATAACTAGTGGATCACTTTGATTGGAAAAAGGATTGTTTGCTGCGAATGATGTATCCTTGTTGTTCAATAATAAGAAAATAAATTATATATATCTGTGTGTGTATCCTTGTTGTTCAATAATAAGAAAAATCTATATATCTATATAATCCTGAAACACTTGCTATTTGAACACCACATAGGACTCTATAATTGCTACAAGTGTTAGCATGTTATAGGTTTAAGCTATAATTGCTACACGTGTCAGCATGTTATTTGTCTAGGCTATTTGGTATAACTACATGAATTCAATGTTTTGTAGAAACACTTCACATTCACATTAAAAGTTTTGATGGTTATACGTTTGTTTAATGTTTAATTGGATAAATATAAACACTTCACATTCATATTTGTTATTTTATGTTTCATTGTTTTTGATGAATTTAGTTTGATTCATTGATTTTGTCTAATTGAATGTGGAAGGGCACATTTATATTATTTGTAAAAGGGTATAGATTCATGAATAGATGTGAATATTAATGGATTGATAAGGTGTATTATTGATTTTCGTGAATGTGAAAAGATACATTATATCAGTTACAATATTCATTACTTTGAATCCTATATATATGTGTCAATATATTAACAGTTTGTTACATGATTTATCTGAAGAAAGAGAGGTAGTAAATTTTTAATTCTTATTTGTGATTGTTTTCTTTTGGTTTTACACCAGTTTATTGTTAAATTTTTATTTTCATTTCATGTAGTTATATACTTTTGGTTGGAACATAATATTTGTTGTCATTGTTGGAAATCATGTGCTGTTGAAGGTAATGTATTCATTTGACTACGCTTCTTTAATTGCTTGGAATTTATTTGCTATTGTATTGTTATATTCTTGTTCAATTGCTTATCATGTTCGCTATATAGTTTTTTTTTTAAAGAGCATGTAAGTTATTGTATGGTTTTGACTATTTCATTATTGTAGTCCAAATGGTGAATTGTACATCCTCCTACAGAATTGTCAGATCAATTTGCCAAACCAGTAATTTTGTTATTCAATTATAACAAGTTATAAGTAGACATAGGCAAACCATTCCAAACAATTTATTTGCCAACTGTTGTTCTGAAAAAATCTATGTGGCGAATGATTATGATCAATGGTTTTGTTGCTATTTGCTAATGCCTGTGCCGAACCATTTTTATCATAATGTTGTTGATGATTGTACTCTATAATTGTAGTCACTTGTTGAACCATTATGTTTAATTGTAAGAGTCAAGATGCAAAGCTATTTAGATTGTACAGTGCAATTACAATAGACCATTTGCCGAACATTATCCATTAACAATTATAATATTGTAATGTCCATTTTAGTTAAAACTATATGAAAAGTTTAGTTCATGCTATTCATCATAATTGCTACAAGCAAGTTGCCGAACAAAATATGATCAATAAACATATCAAAGGAAGATTGTACTATAGAATTACAAGAGATTAGATGTCGAACCATTATTAATTGTATTATAGAATTGTAACAGTTAGTGGTAAATTAGCCATAACTTGCTCAATAAAAATCTAATTGATGAGTGGTTTGAATCTTTGGAAACTATATAGATAGGGCTTTAATTTGATATATTGTACACTGATTTTGGATAACTGTAGGACCATTTACAAACCATTCATCTTATCATTACACACATTTCAGTTTCCACTAAATAGTCAGTAGTAAATTGACCATAACTTGCTCAATAAAAATCCAATTGATAAACAGTTTGAACTTTGGAAACTAAATAGACAGAGATTTAATTTGATATATTATACACTAAATTTGGATAACTGTAGACCCACTTCTGAACCATTCATTTTATAATCACACATATTTCAGTTTCCCCCGTTTCTCGGTTTCCACTAAACAGTCAATAGTAAATTCGTCATAATTTGCTCAATAAACATTCAATTGGTGAACGGTTTGAATGTTTAAAAACTAGATAGATAGGGCTTTAATTTGATATATTATATGCTAAATTTGAATAACTATAGACCCACAGCCAAACCGTTCATTTTATCATCACACACATTTCGGTTTCTCCCGTTTGTTGGTTTCCACTGAACAGTCAGTAGTAAATTGACTATAATTTGCTCAATAAAACTCCAATTGACAAAAATTTTGAATCTTTGGAAAGTAGATAGATAGGGCTATGCTGAATTTGGATAACTATAGACCCAGTGTCAAACCATTCATTTTATCATCACACATATTTCGATTTTCCTTGTTTCCCGATTTCCACTTAATAGTCAATAGTAAATTAGTAATAATTTGCTCAATAAAATTCCACTTGTAATGCGCACATTCAAAAATATGGTAGTGATTATTTTATACTCATAGTGAATATATTTAACTTGTTTTATAGAGGAATTTCATAAAAGTTTCAATAGGGGGCAAACTGGTCATTTCACACAGAATCACGTGCTCAAGTGAAAAGTGAGTGTGATAAATATAATGTATTAAGTGTGCTAGCCATGAGAATAGAGTGGTAGAAAGATTATGGAAAATATATGTGCTGTGATGCCGAGATAAATACGTGTTTGTAAAGTAATAGAAAGAAATTAAAGAATAACGGTAAAATGGTCTTTCACTCACAACTAAATGAAAGAGTGGGGAGTGAAAATGACCAAGAACATATGTTAAATCCATTGAAAGTAAGGGGAGTGAAAATGACCAAGAACATATGTTAAATCCATTGAAAGTAAGGGTATATTGGTAAATGCACATATGATAATATATATATATATATATTATTAGTTATGAGACTTCAATTGACAAACCCTGGCCATTCTCACCCTTGAGCACGCCACCTCTCATCCATTTTCTCTCAAGCTTCTTCATCAAATTTTAAATAGAATGCATAGGGTTTAGCTTAAATTTTTGTAGATTTTCAATCCTAAAGCATCCAAAGGTAAGATTCTAGCACAAAAGTGTGTCATTAAGCTTTAAAGTTTTGAACTCTTATGTTTTTACATGATTTAGGTCCAAAAGGAAAATAATTTTAGCAAAGGAAGGTTGAATCATTAGTGTTGTACAAATTCAAGGTAATTAAACCCAATCTAAGCTTTAATTTGAGTAGTATATGTGTAACTTGATTCTTGAGTGTTTGTGTATGATGTATGATAAGAAGTATAGGATGTTTAGATGCCTATTTGATGGAGAATAATATAGAAGTTCAACCAAGATGAGTAGTTATGTAGATGTAATGTGATGTTTTGGTTGAACCTTGGATGAAATTTTGAAGAATTGATGTTGGAATTTGGACATGTTGAATTCGACCAGAATAGGGGCTGAGTTTTTATTGAATTTTCTTCCAACTTTAAGGTATTTGGAGAGATGTGGAGATGTGGCCATCCATGTACTTATATGTGCATGTAAAGTATTTGTTGAGATTTCAAAAAGAAATTTGTTGTGTCGTTTGAAAGAACTATTAGCAAGTGCACTAGTCTCAAGTAATATAGTGTAACAAAATACAGGTTATCGTACCCAAGGGATTGCGTAAACAAGTACTGAAATATTAATTAGTCTTAACTTTATCTAGATAATCAAAACTTAGAATGGTGATCTTTAAAACTAAAAATATTAAAATCTGAAATATTAGAAACGAACAATTGTAGTAAAACTAAAAATAAGAATTCAATGAGAGAAAATGGCTAAGACTTCAAGCTCATCTATAACTTCTCTACACCCTTCAATTTACTGTGGTCAATGAATTTATTTAAGTAATGTGACAACGGGATTTCTAGGTTAACCAATATTCTTTCTCAAGCAATATTAATTCTACTTCTATCTCACAACCTAGATATCTCTATATAGATTTAATGAAATAGACGAGCATTAAGCTTTATGAAATCCTCTAGCTTTCAGCACAAGTTAATCCTACCTATGACTATTGCATGTATCAATTCATATATCTCTATATCCAATCAATCCATGGCCTATATTACTAGAGCACTCATGTTATATCTCCTCTCGGTCTCAATCACACAAAACAATTATATTAGAAATTGATCAGGTTCCTAATAGCATTAAGCACATAATATAAGCTCATCATTAGAAAAATAATTCACTGACCAACAGTGTAGAAGATTGATCACAAATCCATAATAGACTAACCCTAGTCTTAGCCTAAGAAAATTAGTTCATAATAAAAGAAATAAAAGTAGAATCCAAGAAATAAATCATATTGAAGAAGTAAAGACAAACTCTGTGATGAATTTTGTTCTTGATTCTACTTTTTCTTTTGTTACACAATAATCTCTCTCCAAGAATAGGCAAAATTCGGCCTCCCAAGAACTAATCTTAATCACCCTTAAATACCAAAAGAGTCTTAAGTGAAAAAGGAAAGAAAAACTAATAAAAACCCTAAAAGTGTCTGACACGGCCCTGACCGTGTCCAAATGTACGTCACCACAGCCTAGGCCATGGTGCTTCCTGTACTCGATATTTTATCCTCATTCCACCACCATGGCCGTGGTGAACCATCAAGGCAAGGTCATGGCCTTCAAAATTGTCAGCTAATCTCAATTTCTTTAAGCTTTGAATCCCAATTTCATTCCAATGCTCCAATCTACTCAATTAACGCTTGAAAATTACAAAAATTCTCCAAATCAATAGCTGACTATTCACATCTCAAACTTAACAAAAACTAACATCAAAACAAAGAAAACAAATGAGAAATTAACTAGAAAGCTATAAAAACAAACCTAAAAACACTAAATTTATGCAACTCCAAACTTAGTCCTTTGCTCATCCCCGAGTAAAGAAAATATCAAAAAAAACAAACTCAACAATCATCAAGGATTCGCAGCACTTCCAAAATCAAGGAAAGAAGGCAAACATGCTTTAAATAATTCTCATGCATCCAAACATACAACCCAGCTAATTGTGCAACTCTAATCTTTCCCCAACCCAGTCATACCTCACCAAGACTTTGTGCTTAACCCCCTACTTATTTTTCTCTTTTTTTTTTTTGTTTTTCATAGGCTTCTTTAGATTGTCGCATCACCTTTTTATGCAAATGCACACATTTGTGATGAATGGCCCCGGTTACTTAGCAATGTCACAACACATAAAGTGCTTTGGATACTCATAATTCAAGCTACGATTTGACGCAAAAGTAAACATGGGGCTCATGAATACTCCTGGTTACTAAGCAACTCGAAACAACGAAGTAGTTCATTCAAAAATAAACAAATAAGCATAGTTAATTTATTTCAAGACTGTACGTACAATTTCTTTTTTTTTTTTTTTTGGGTAGAGAGTGAAGATAAGGCTCAGCTAGTACACAACAAAGTCAAGTAATAAACCAGAATTTGCACAACCATCTAGAATTGCATACTCTTTAGCATTCCTAAAGATATGAGCATGTTTGAATCCTTTCAATGACTTGATACTACCATTACTCCAAGTGATTACAAAGTTCATCACAAAAAACAATTTTTTTTTCTTTAGGGATATCATAAAGTTTCGTTTGGGATTATATCAAAAGCACAAGCATAATAACCACCATGCAACAAATACAAAATACAAACAAAAAAAAAAAAAAAAGCACACACACACAAACAAACTAAACACTTCCTAAAAACAAACACATCAAACAAAAGAAATAGACCATCAACAATGCAACACAAACCAAACTACCCACTCCCCCAAGCTTAAAGAATGCAATGTCCTCAATGCATGAAAAACAAAAACAAAACAGAAAATGTGGAAAATAAAAGATAGAAACTTCCCTGAATTTAGAGGATAGAACAACTAGGAAGTTGGGCTCATATAGTGATCAAATTTGGCTTCCAAAACGAGCAGGAGATCGTTGACACTACTGATGCTAGTCTCTAGTCTTTGCATTACCTATAAGAGCATCTCTAGAGTCATAGGTGCTTGAGCTTGTGGAGCCGGAACTGCTTGAGCTTGTGGAGCCGGAACTGCTTGACTCTCAGTGTTCAGCGCAGCTCTCTCTACGTGAAAGCCTATTGGAGTGTCATTTGCCAAGTCATTGGGAGTAGACTGAGCAATGTTGGTCGGTGATAGAATAGGATGTCCCTGTCCATCTTGCAAAACATATTGACCATGATAGGGAACACACATATGCATAGAAGTTAAGGTAGCAAGGTCAATGCGTTCTTTACCTACAATAGGCTCTCCTAATTGTGCATCCGAGATGCCGACATATTTAGCAATAGTGGTGATTAAACCACCAACTGCAATCTTACTGGTCAAACCATGTGCTACATGATTCAAATGTCCTAAAACCCAAATACATGAGTTGTGTCTATGACCTTTCTCCATGCACCATAAACAAAACAATTGACTCTTATTGACAACCCATGTACTTTCTCCCTGCTCGAAAATGGTATGTGACATGACTTTATGACTGTATTTGTGGGCAAGGTTCCACAAGTGGGTGGATTTAGAAACACTAGCATCATATGGTTGTGTGTGTTATGTGTTGGTAAAGTTGTGCTAAGCTACGTTTTCAACATATTCAGGAGGAGGAAATCTGAAGCCCAAGTTAGAAAAACCAAAAATTTCATTAAACTGTGATAGATTGAGACAATGGTCTTGGTTTAACAATCTAAATGAAATGCATCCTTCATCTTGAATATCTTTGGCGACTACCTTATAGGAAAAACAACTAAGAAACTCTAAGGTTAATTGGACATAAGTACTTGATTTCAACCCCATAAATGTAGTCCACTCTATGTTACTAAGTAGTCGATTAATTTCGTCTTCTAAGTCTAACAGTAGCAACACTGCATTGTCCATATAACGCGTACAAACTACAGGCCATTGCGCAAGAGTGGCATACCTTTCCTTTTGTTCCTTATTTTTGAAGATGATAGATCCTGGAATGTTTGGAGCTGTGGATCTCCAAGAGGAAGAGGCTGATCATTTTGAGGACGAGGGCTTTGCTCCTTTTGTAGTTTTCAGTTTCTTCCGTGGACCCATTAAGTACGAAAGTCGATATGCCTACAAATAAAGCCAACAAAAATGAACTGAAACAAGATAAACAGAGAAGAATGAAGTAGCAAAATGCCAATGGCAAACTATGTACATTCAAAGGGTGTTAAACTAATAATATCTTCAATTTGAGCAACTTAGGGACTGTAGTAGAGTAACACCCATATCCAACAAACAAACAAGACATGAAAATCCCCTGTTTAATAGTGGCCAAGTAAACTTAAACTAAACAATTGGCATAAGAAAGTAAAAGGAAACACAAACAAGACACGAGTCGTAAAATAAGCAAGTGCAGTATGACCCCACCGAGGTATAAACCCGACAACAATCAGAGCATTCTATGGCAAAAGAAACTAACAAACATAAGGAAAAAAAATTAATTAATGATCCCACCAAAATCAAATAAAGGCAAAGAAAGAAATGCTTACCTTAAAAGAGAAAAGGACAAAAAGAAGAAATAATGAAAAGAGAAGACAAAGTTGGTTGGGAGAAGAAGATGGCTGGAGCAGCGGACAGCAAGTTGGGATAGGGAAGAAAAGAAATTGTTTTTTTTCTACGGTAATGGCCCTCCACTTTCCCTTTTTCCTTCTTTAAACTTTTTATTTTGTTTTGTTGTTATTATTATTATTCATATGGCCACGACTGTGTAAAATGACATGGGGTACCTCGTGGTGAAGGCTGGACTCTACAAGCTTTTTATCCGTCAACATGGCCACGGCTGTGTAAAGTGACACAGAGTACCCTGTGTTCTATTCTACTCAAAAATTTCTTCTTCTTCTATCACTTAAGCTTCCCCTAAAATTGTTCCGATGATAACACAACAAAAATAAAAACACAATCAAACAAAAATAAAATAATTGTAGAAGAGAGAAAAAAAATTATGGTTCTAATTTAGAGTCATTACCTTGACTTTCTGCGCTTGCTTATTCTGGTTCATTCAGTGCCATGGAGATCTTATCTTTTTTCCATCCTCCATCTTCATAATGCTTGAGATGTTGTCCATTCACCTTGAAAACGTGCCTTTCTCCTCATAGGAATCTCAATGGTGCTAGAAGGAAACACTTGGGTGACCGTGAAGGTCCTGACCATTTAGACCTTAACTTACCTGGAAAAAGTTTGAGTCTAGAATTATAGAGCAACATCCTTTCCCCTTCGATGAACTCTCTTTTCATGATATGCTTGTCATGCCATTTTTTTGTTCTTTCTTTATAGATCTTCGCATTCTCATAAGCATGACTCCGAAATTCATCCATCTCATTGAATTGCAGCAACCTGTTTTCACCTACAGCTTGCATATCAAAGTTAAGAAATTTTGTAGCCCAATATGCATGATGTTAAAGTTCAATAAGGAGATGGCATGCTTTCCCAAAAAACTAGTCTATATGGGGACATACCAATGGGGATTCTAAAAACTGTTCTATATGCCCACAATGCATCAACCAACCGCAAAGACCAATCTTTTCTAGAGGCAACGGTCTTTTCTAAAATTTGTTTTAGTTCCCTATTAGATACCTCTACTTGTCCACTAGTTTTTCGGTGATAAGGAGTGGCAACTTTATGTGTGATCCCATATTTTTTCAAAAGATTATCAAACTATTTATTGCAAAAATATGTCCCACCATCACTAATAATTGCCCCAAGGGTGCCAAATCTAGTAAAAACATGTTTCTTTAAAAATTTAACAACCACCCTAGCATCATTTGTTCTAAATGCATCAATTTCCACCCACTTAGAAACATAGTCGACTGCCACAAGGATGTATTTATTAGAAAATGAATTAGGAAAAGGTTCCATAAAATCTATCCCCCAAACATCAAATAATTCACATTCAATAATATTGTTCAAGGGCATCTCATGTTTCCTAGCTATATTCCCTATTCTTTGGCACCTATCACAAGACGCTACATAAGCATAAGCATCCTTAAACAACGTAGGCCAGTAAAAACTTGCTTGTAGTACCTTTGCAGCTGTCTTGGTTGGCCCAAAGTGGCCACCTACCTCTCTATCATGGCAGTGATGTAAAGTGGATGTCATCTCCTACTTAGGCACGCATCGTCGAATACTCTAATCTACACAAAATTTGAACAAATATGGTTCTTCCTACAAATAATGTTTAACGTCAGACAAAAATTTCTTTCGTTGGTGAAAAGTAAGATTTAAAGGAAGAACACCTGTGACAATATAATTTACATATTGTGCATACCATGGAATATATGCATTTAAAATAGCAAATAATTGTTCGTCAGGAAACTCCTCTCTTAGTGGTATTTCATCTCCTTTTTGAGGATTTGTGTCCTTTATCCTAGAAAATGGTCAGCAACCACATTCTCTACACCCTTCTTATCCCTAATTTCTAAGTCAAATTCTTGTAACAACAAAATCCATCTAATTAAGCTAGGTTTGGCATCTTTCTTAGCAAGTAAATATCTCAAGGCTAAATGGTCATTGTAGACAATTACTTTGCTTAAAACAAGGTATGAATGAAATCTGTCAAATGCAAATACTACTGCTAGGAGTTCCTTTTCAGTGGTTGCATAATTCTGTTGAGTCACATTTAAGGTCCGACTAGCATAGTATATAGTTTGGAATACCTTGTTTTTTCTCTGACCAATGATATCACCAACAGCTACATCACTAGCATCACACATCAGTTCAACTGGCAAACTCCCATCGGGTGCCACCATAATTGGTGCTATGACAAGCTTTTCCTTCAGAGTGAGAAAGGTCTGCAAACATTCAGCATTAAAATCAAAAGGAGTATCTTTAATTAATAAATTAGATAGACGCTTTGAAATTTTAGAAAAATCTTGAATAAATCGTCTGTAAAATCCTGCATGTCCAAGGAAACTCCTCACAGCCTTCACTGATGTAGGTGGGGGTAATTTTTCAATCACTTCCACTTTTGCTCTATCCACTTCAATCCTTTTTTAGGAGATTTTATGACCCAAAACTATTCCTTCCTGCACCATAAAATGACATTTCTCCTAATTTAAAACTAGGTTAGTGTCTTCACATCACTGCAAAACTAAAGCCAAATTATTCAAACATGCATCGAAAGAGGAATGATGGGAATGCAAAATGTCATATTTAACCCCCCTTAATGTTTAGTCTTTTATACGTATTTGTTGCCTAAATGTACTCATTATTATTCTATTTTGATTTAGGATGCAAATGGAGGTGTTAATTGCAAAACGGAACTAATTAAGTGAATTCGGACAGTTTCGACGTTGTTCCGTAATCTGGGAATAACTCTCTCATCCGAGCTCCGATTGAGATGATTCAAAGTGCTGTACAACTCTAAGAAATATATCTACAACTTTTATGTTATGAGTTTTAAGAGATACGCACTGAATCAAGGTTTTAATCGAGCTTGAAGTTGATGCATTTGCACTGGACGTCCTGGAGCATTCTGCCTTGTCATGCAAATCAATTGGGCAATTTATTATTGGAAGATTTGAGGACATGTGGCACACAAGTTACAGCTCAGAATCACCACTTTCCTATTTTATTTTAGGACTCCTTCTTATTTTAAATTAATTAGAATCAAATTAGGATTAATATTATTTTAGGATATTAGAATATTTCTTTTAGGAGATTGAGTGGGATTCAAATACTTGAACTAGATTTGTGGAAAAAGGGATCAGATTAGGGTTTTTGAGGGGGACCACGTCTCTCTCTTCTCTCCTCTAGAATTTTTCTTTCTCTTTTGAGTTTTGATGATGGCCATGAGCGGCTAGAACTTTTGTAACTTGGTCGAAGGAAACGGAGGCCTCGGAATCAATAAACTATGAAATCTAATATATTTTTCTTGGTGTTCAATTTTCGTGTTTGAGTATTGGATGTTTTTCTGTGCCTAATTTTATGATTGTTTCGTTTAATTACTAGGGAGGCCTACTAGTTTATTAATTGTTGCAATCTACTGCTAATTACATATCAAATCTGTAATTGTTTGATCCCTCTCTTGTGAAGCAATTAGGTTAATTTCGCTGCATCTGGAATTAGTAATCTTAAGAAGAACATTCAACTAAATTAAATACAACTGCTTGTGTTTGTGTTGTTTAGCTTCATCGATTTCTCTAATTCTTAAGGCTGCCACTAGATTAAATCTGAGCGCTTGTCTAGGTTGTTTAGTGGTAAGATATTAAGATCGCTTGTTTCTTGATTAATTACAATTAAGGAGAGATAGGAAAATAGTTCCAACATGAATATTCAGGTATGGATTGATTTAATTTTGCATCAATGATCAGTTGTAAGATTCCGATGGTGGATGTTGTTTGAGACCTTTTTGTTATATTAATTTTTTTCAAATCGAATTGTTTTTTTGGTTTTTGTTTTTGCTAAAATTGTTTTGCTGTTTTACTCAAAACCCCCCAGCCTTTTCACATCAAAGAAAATTCGGCTAGACACTCTTCGTGGATCGACCCTTGCTTACCCTATTTACAGTTCAGTAGTTAGGTTCGGAAGGTTTTAATTTTGGGTGCCTACGACAGCACACCAATTTTGGCACCGTTACCGGGGAGTGATTCTAGTTTTGTTTTTTTGTTTTTGTGTTTTTTATTGCGTTTTTGTTATTTTTTTTTTTATTTTGCAGGAAAAAAAAAAAGAAAAAAATAAACTGTGAACAGTAGTACTGTTCCGGATGAACAGTAGTACAATTCATAAGGAAAATTTTGGTTGAGTGAGGAGTGTTGCGAGTACCCGTTTCGAAGAAAACGACATTCTGAGCAAAACTTGAAATTCTAGCCCCACCCTCTTGAGGCCAAATTCGAATTTTTTGATAAGGTTTTGCGTTTTCTGTTTCTGCCTATTTTTTTTTTTCTTTTTAATTTTTTTTTTATTTTCTTTAGTTTTTCATTTTTTGTCATTAATTCTAATTCTTTTATGAGTTTTTTTGTTGTATGACCAGGTCCTCTCACCTTGGTGATTTACATTCGATCCAGAAATTGAGAGCACTTTGCGCAGGTTAAGGAAGGAAGCTCGGAGAAATTCTGAAGAAAGCAATTTGGCTCTTGATTCCCAATTTGCTAACATCTCTGATTTAGAGAGGAGGACGTCATGCTGGAAATCGGACTTTGAAAGAGCTTCGCTGCCCTTGATTTGAATCAGCACCTTTATGCATAACATTTCCTGTTTTAGATGCTGCCACTACTTTCGAATTAAAATCTGGACTAATACATCTCTTGCCCCTTTTCATGGCCTTGCAGGTGAAATCCTCAAAGCATTTAAAGAGCTTCATGTGGTTTGCACAAGTATGAAACCTACGGGGGTGACCGAGGAGCAAATTAAATTAAGAGCTTTTTCCGTTTTCTTTGAAGGATTCGGCTAAGGATTGGCTCTATTACTACCCTCCGGAACTATAACCACATGGAACGAGATGAAGAGATTATTTCTGGAGAAATATTTCCCAGCTTCGAGAGCAGCCAACATCCGGAAGAAATTTGTGGTGTAAGGAGCATAACGAGAGTCCTTACTGAATACTGGGAACGCTTTAAGAAATTGTGTGCAAGCTGCCCCCATCATCAGATTAGTGAGCAGTTAGACCAGTACTTCTATGAGGACCTCACATACACTGATAGGCATGATTGATGCTGCAAGTGGAGGAGCTTTGGTGGATAAGACTTCTGAGGCCGCGAGAAACTTGATTGCAAATATGGCGGCCATTCTCAACAGTTTGGCAGTAGGCTTGACCTTCCATCTAGGCATGATAATGAGGTAAATATTTCTTCCCTAGAACAAAAAATCTCGAGTCTAACTTCTCTTGTTCATCAAATGGCTGTAGGTAACATGCAAACTGAAGGCTTTCAGGATTTGTTCGGTAGTAGGGCATCCAACTGATATGTGCCCAACTCTTCAAGAGGGCCAGTTAAGCAAGTGAATGCAGCAGGTGGTTTTCCTGGACAACCGCAAAGGATATGATCCTTTTCAAGCACATATAACCCTAGATGGAGGGATCACCCTATCTTGCTAGGGAATCAACAAATGAATCAGCCCTACCCTCAAAACCACCCAAATTACCAGCAGTACAAGCAGCCATACCTCTCTAGAAACAACTGGACCAAACTGCTAATTCTGATATGTCTTTAGAAGATATTGTTAAGTCTCTTGCTACTAACACTTTGCAATTTCAACAGGAGACAGGGCTAGTGTTCAAAGTTTAGAGAATCAAATGGGCAGATGGCAACCGCAATTAGTAAGCTGGAGGTGCAAAGTTCGGGGAAATTACTTTCTCAAACGGTGGTCAATCCAACAGAAAATAAGTGCGGTCATGTTTAGAAGTGTGTAAAGAGTTGAGATTCCAACAAAGGCAGCCCCTGCCTCGTCGAAGGAAGAAAATGAGAAAGATGTATTGTAGACAGCAACGTTCCCACGACGATGGCGTTCCTAAGCGTAAGTTTCTGCCTCTGTCGCACTTAAACCGTTACCACATTTTCCTCAAGCTTTGGCAGAATCTAGAAAAGATGAGCGAACAGAGATATATATGAAACTTTTCGTAGATGCAAGGTAAATATTCCACTCTTAGATGCTATTAAACAAGTACCTCGTTATGCTAAATTCTTGAAAGATGTGCACACTTAAGAGGAAACAGAAACTTAAGGGGTGTGAAAAGGTGAGAGTGGCAGAAAATGTTTCTGCAATGATTCAGAGAAACTTCCAGTAAAGTGCAGGGATCCAGGTATGTTTACTATCCTTTGTACTAGGTAACACTAGGTTTGAGAAGGCCATGATAGACTTAGGAGCTTCATAAATGTCATGCCATATTCCATATATGCTTCTTTGAAACTTGGACCTTTGAATAAACTGGTGTTGTAATTCAATTAGCTGATGGATCCAATGCTTATCCTAAGGGTGTATTAGGATGTTTTGGTACTAGTTAATGGCTTAGTTTCCCCTACTAATTTTTATGTACTTGATATGGAAATGGTGATCAAACTGCTCTTATTTTGTTAGAAGACCTTTCTTAAAAACATCCAAGACTAAGATAGATGTTCATAGTGGCATACTTACCATGGAATTTGATGGTGAACTTGTCAAGTTTAATAGTTATGATGCCATGAATATCCTGAGATGATGATCATCATCATGTTTATTCTATTGATGTGGTTGATTCTTTAGCACAGGAAGTTTTTGAACTTGATGGAAAAGATGGAATGGGAGTTGCCATTAGTAGGCATCTTGAGAGAGAATGAAGAGTTAGCTTTGAGTACTGATTTGCAGGAAACTTTTACAGCATTGAATGATTCTCCAAAGTTACAGCAGCAGTCGAGTAACTTCCTTATATTGCATTACCAATTTCTAACGAGAGGCCTTTACCTTTTGTTTTGAAGGCCCCTGTTCCAGATTTGAAGTCTCTCCCTAGTTACCTCAAGTACTGTTTCCTTGGAGATGGAAGAACGTTACTCAGTGCATCACAAGAAGAAAAGCCTTGAGTCGACCAACGACATAACAAAGGCGCTGCTTGGAGGCAACCCAAGGGGAGTTGTTTTCGTATTCTTGCATTTTAAATTTTGGTTATTTTGCCTTTTCTTTGCATTTCATCTCCATTGGGACAATGTCAGTTTTAAGTGTGGGGAGGGGATTTATTTGTGTTTTAAGTACGTTTAAAATAAATTAAAAAAAAAAAAGAATTCGCCTAGTTTAAGGGTATACCGGCTGGAAATTCGCCTAAAAAAACTGCCTAGCAGTACTTGGCAACCTCTGGTATAACAACGCCACATACGCCTTAAACGAAATTCCCCCATTTTTTTTTAGGAAGGTTTATGCTTTAAGTCATGTCTTTGAATGAAATAGTAACTTGACTTTGTTGTTGAGCATATTCCTTGACTTAGGATGTCAGCAATATTTCATAAATAGAGTTAATCATATTTAATCTTGTAGTTTGAAACAATATGTCTTGAGAAGTTGTGTGACTTAGTGACGAAGCATGTTGAGGATTGTATAGCAACCCTTAGAAAAAAAATTGTTTCTCTTAAGCTAGTCCTAAATGTGGGTTTAAGTAAATAGGAAAAAGAAAAGAAAGGTATGTGGTGAGTCGAGATGGAGCGTAAAACGCACTCACTCATAACACAACCATGAAATGAGATGGAGCATAAAATGCACTCATTCTTTTTCAAAACATAAAAAAATAAAGAAAAAAAGAAAAAAATTGTATCCTTAGTTTGCTACCCAGTTTGCAATAGTAAAGAGAAACAGTTAGAAAAGTTGAGAGGGGAGTTGTACATAAATTGGTTGTGATTAATTCCCTTGTTTGCATTGATGATTAAGAGTAATTGTGGAAGATGATGAAGAGAGATGAATGTCATTAACTCTGTTTTTTTTTTGTTTTGCTGCTTCCTAAGTTAGGTACGAATATGCACGGATTAATATTTTGCTAGCATCATGCTGATGTTCTTGATATGACTTGAGATGATGTGTTCTTGATATGCTTTAGTGTAGCGTTTGGTTAATGTTTGCCCAGGACGTGCAAAAGCTAAGTGTGGGAGAATTGATAGAATGCAAAATGTCATATTTAACCCCCCTTAATGTTTAGTCTTTACACGTTTTGTTGCCTAAATGTACTCATTATTATTCTATTTTGATTAGGATGCAAATGGAGGTGTTATTGCAAAATGGAACTAATTAAGTCAATTCGGACAGTTTCGACATTGTTCCGTATCTGGGAATAACTCCTCACCGAGCTCCGATTGAGATGATTCAAATGTTGTGCAACTCTAAGAATATATCTACAACTTTTATGTTATGAGTTTTAAGAGATGCTCACTATATCAAGGCTGTAATTGAGCTTGAAGTTGACGCATCTGCACTGGACCCCGGAGCATTCTGCCTTGTCATGCAAATCAATTGGGCAGTTTATTATTGGAAGATTTGAGGACATGTGGCACAAAGTTCACAGCTCAAATCACCACTTTCCTTTTTTATTTTAGGACTCTTTCTTATTTTAAATTAATTAGAATCAAATTAGGATTAATATTATTTTAGGATATTAGAATATTTCTTTTAGGAGATTGAGTGGGATTCAAATACTTAACTGATTTGGTGAAAAAGGGATCAGATTAGGGTTTTTGAGGGGACCACGTCTCTCTCTTCTCCCTCTGGAATTTTTCTTTCTCTTTTGAGTTTTGATGATGGCCATGAGCGGCTAGAACTTTTGTAACTTGGTCAAGGAAATGGAGGCCTCGGAATCAATAAACTGTGAGATCTAATATATTTTCTTGGTGTTCAATTTTCGTGTTTGAGTTATGGATGTTTTTCTGTGCCTAATTTATTGATTGTTCGTTTAATTACTAGGGAGGCCTACTAGTTTATTAATTGTTGCAATCTACTGCTAAGTTAGATATCAAATCCATAATTGTTTGTCCTCTCACTTGTGAAGCAATTAGGGTTATAATTCGCTGCATTAGGAATTAGTAATCTTAAGAAGAACATTCAGCTAAATTAAATACAACGTCTTGTGTTTGTGTTGTTTAGCTTCATCGATTTCTCTAATTCTTAAGGCTCCCACTAGATTAATCTTGAGCGCTTGTCTAGGGTTGTTTAGTGGTAAGATTAATTAAGATCGCTTGTTTCATGATTAATTACAATTAAGGAGAGATAGGAAAATAGTTCCAACGTGAATATTCAGGTATGGATTGATTTAATTTTGCATCAATGATCAATTGTAAGATTCCGATGGTGGATGTTGTCTAAGACCAAGTTTTGTATATTAATTGTTTCAAATCGAATTTTTTTTGGTTTTGTTTTTGCTAAAATTGTTTTGCTGTTTTACTCAAACCCCCCCGCCTTATTCACATCAAAGAAATTCGGCTAGACACTCTTCGTGGGATCGACCCTTGCTTACCCTATTTACAGTTCAGTAGTTTAGGTTCGGAAGGTTTTAATTCTGGTGGCCTACGATAGCACACCAAGGAGCTAAAACTCAAAATCATCCATAAAAATTTTCGAAATTCCTCTACCATATCATGAAAAGGGACATCATGCATCTTTGAAAAGTGGCATGTGTATTGCATAAACCAAAAGGCATCCTCCTAAATACAATGTGCCATAAGGACAAGTGAGAGTGGTTTTCTCCTGATCCTCTAGAGCTATAGCTATTTGATTATACCTGTTTAGAGTAAATGCCCTAGAGCCAATCAATTATTGTAGAATTAACTCTTTGTAATAATGTTCATTAATCAATAAAGGCATTTTATCTATATCGCGTACATCATCTTATTGCAATATGTATTGATTTATGTCCTTAGAATGGTAGAACCTTGACAAGGTATCAAGTGCTTCAATCTTGATAGTGAGAACCCTAAAGCACATATGGTGGCCACTCTAAAACATCCGTAGCCCCATATTATTCTAAAGTAAGGGCACATATAATACGGTAAGGCTATCATAGTGTTAAATGACCCTGTCGAAAGGCATGACTGATCTCACTTATCAAGATTTTTAGTGACAACCTGGTTGCAACACATAGGTGCTTGCTGTAGGCGAATACACCACAGCAGTTCACTAGACTCTGACCCACCAGAGTTCCATATGGATGGTAACCCCAATGTCTATGGAACAAATCCTCTAAACGAATGGTGGTGAATGTGATCTTAGACTTGGGATCACCAGAGCGCCTTGTGCATCGATTGGTATAGTTTGACACTAGCCTAATGCAATTCTATTCAGAGTTGTCAATAACGTGTGATTGGCTGCATTAAGGAGTGTATCAAGACTATGGTGGATAGACAGAGATTCATCACTCTCTGGTACGGAGAAGTTATCTCATGGCGAAATTCAGTATATGCAATGACACTAAACGTGGCCAGAATGGGATTGAGTTGTTTGCTCTATCCAGTTTAAATACAGGTCATTGGTCTAGAAACTAATACATAATATCGAGAGCAACCGAAGGTTGACACTATTTCTATACCTTCGCCTCGTTGCGATAACATATCATGAAAAGATCGAATTGTACGGTACCATATCGTTGACAAGTAGCTACTTTCCTGAATCCAAATCTATCGGTGGTCCATGATGCCTTCTAGGGGCCAACTTGGTATGTGTATTAGTAGAACGATTAATTAGTGTAATCGCGATACTATACACTACCGTTATATAGGAGCCTATGGGTCACACACATAGAAATAATTTAAGACTCAAGAAGAAGAAGGGTGTTTTCCGTCTTTTGGGGTGAAAGGGTATTTTGGTAATTTCACAGTGCAATTAAATTGCTGAGGTCGTAGCCTTTTATTTAATTTGTTAAAAAATAATAGTGAAATTACATTTAAATATGTGTTGCATATATTTAAATAAATTATCATTATTGTTAAATGTTATATATATATATATTAAATATATATTAATGGATTTTAATTGAGATAATGATGAATTAAATAAATATCTAATTGGGAGTGTTTGGAAACATGGGTGTTTGGGTTGGAGCCCAAGCCCATTCTATAAGGGAATAGGGCAATTAAAATAACACTATAAAAAGAAAAGTGTTAATTGAAAGAAATTGATTATTCATTTCATTCATTCAATTGAAAGAGAGAAAACACACAGCCCCAAACTCTCTCCCATGCCAGACTTGGTTTTTGTCTAAAATCAATTTCTCTTATTTCTTCTTGATTCTTAAGGCTAAAGAGGGATCTAGCAAATCCCTCCTTAGTTCCTTGCGATTGTCTTCATGTGGACCTACGTTGGTTCGACCCTACACTTGGGTCGGTAGCAAAATACGTTCAAAGACAACTTGGAGGAGCCTCCAAACGTGCGTATGTTTCTTAAACCTAGATTAATTTTTGTAGATTCTTATTGCAATTAAACTGTAAAAATTGTACCCTGATCTTGGTTCTTATGGAATGATCCTTGTTATTAATGTTTTGTTTTCCGCTGCCTCAATGGATTGTTTCCTAACAGTGGTATCAGAGCCTAAGGTACCAGATTTTACAGTTTTTATATGGATGGTTGATTACATGTATTTGATTGATAATATTCACCTAAAAGAATCTGCGTAAAATCTGCCTTAAAAGCATGTTTAAGAAAATATTAATCGATTATTTTAATTTGTTGATGATCTGCAAGTTTGGTATATTGGGTGATTGTTTTTTTTGTTGAAATCAGTGTGTATGATTGATATCCGTTTGATGTGTTTTCGATTACTGTTTGAACTTATCCGGAGTTACAAATAAGTGTACGCTCACCCGCGCGATATAAGCCATCGCTGCGGTGTGCGCTTCACGTTCACGCAGATTAGAATCAATCCCCCGTAGGACGAGCGCTGGATGAAATCAGCGCTCGCCGTAGGTATATAAACCCATCGCCGCAGCGATCGTACGTTGAGCATGAAACTCAAGTTAACCACGCAAGCTGCAGCGACTAACTCATCGCGCAGCCAGCGCACTTCCGAGTTCATAGGGGCTAGATTGTAAAGTTTCAAAACTTTTGGACCAAATTACAAGATCTACAATATTTTCAGGGCGTAATATGATTACCCACCAATTTCAAAAATTGATTGTTTTGAATATATGCTAGGTACTTGTTTGTATATTGCATGGTGCCCGGTACATGAGCCTTAGACCTATGGTGAATGTTTTAAATATTTTTGGGTATGTACGGTTGTATAATTTATTAAATAGGTCTGCGTGTCATGTCTTTCTCCTCTCTCAATGTACATTCTCTTCTCACTCATTCCCCTCAATGTAATCGAGGTTTCTATAATTTATTGATGTAAAAAATTTTGTAAATTATTCTTGTAAAATTTTAGTATGATGTATTTGTAATGTACTTAAAGACGGAGCAAAGGAGAGGCTGTAAGAATCAACAGCATGAAGAGTGGTGGAGATGGAGAATGAAAGCATGGATTCAAAAACCGGTTTTTAAACAAAGCATGGAAATGAGATTATACCTTCTCCTTGGCTTTGGATTGATGAAGATTAGCCCCAAAAAGATGAGACCTCACACTTTAACACCACCTTGAGAGGTTTTAGAGAGTGGTTGTGGCTTTTAGAGAGAGTTTTAGTTTTGCTTTGAGTAACAATGTGTGTTATGAACAAAAATGCAACCTTTTTGCATTTATATATACTTGGGCATTTTGTAATATTTATTTTTCACTTCCAAGCCCAATAAAATCTTATTTTATAAAGGGACCCCACAAATTTATTATGCTACCCTTTGAATAATCATATTATTCAAGGGCCATGAAACTAAACTAGTTTACATTAACAACCCATAAATTTACCCTTTTACCCTTTAACTATTAAAAGGTTATTTTTGTTCATCTCATTAACTTAACACTTTAAGTATAAATAATTAAATTAATTAATTATTGCTTGACCATTTTAACCCTTAAAATGTCACAAACATTTTCTATGTAACTATTACCATAAAAATCCCGTTATTACCCTCGAAAGGTGCTAGCCCTCTCTCGGATAATCATTTCCCTCTCTCATCCTTCTCTAACTTCTCATGGCTATTGGTGTGACCATGTAGTCCACCTTGGATTAGCCGTGAGCCTATTCTGGATAATCCGAAAACCTGTCCGGAGGCCCAACGACTATGGTACACATCTAGCAATGTGCCATAGTCCCTAAACCACGATGAAGAAATACTTCATCGAACCCATTTCTCGATCATACGTACCATGCAGGTAGAGTCCCTCCATTGAGATATCCTAATCGAGCAAGGATTCATGAACGTCAAAATCCTAAACTCGATCTTCTACCGAATCGTCGATCATATGTCCGAACTCGTCATCACAAACTTGCTTTTGTATGACTAAATAGACTCTGGCCAAGATCTGTTTTCCCGACATTTATCGATGTTCGTCTAGGAACTCGCAACAATGGAGTCAGTGGTACTTCCCGATACTATATTCTGAGTCAATGGATCCCCTCTTGACCATCGTTTGTTTCTGCGTATGAACAACGCATGACCAAATAGGCTTTACTATATGAAACATGATTAGTCTCGTACCTATACACCGTATGAACCCATACCATCCATATCGGATCCGACTACAATGTCCAGGTCAAAGGACTACATCGTGCACTGATATAACCAAACGATAATCATTGACTACATGCTTTTCCAAGTGATTGTCGTTATTCGGTCACATTTGAAAAACAGTTCACCAACCGTTAATCCATACCAATGCCCCAGTGACATGACTATCAGCATCATCCGTACTATATCAACTCATGATATCTTTTGGAAGCATTCGATATGCCTACTGTGCAATATATTTGCCCAAATTATATTGCTTCCGTAGGGAACCCTTTTCAATAATTCATTACCGATTAATAATCATCTGGACAATTCATATACTACTTTATTTTAAACGCATGACTGAATAAAGGAAGCATTTATATATATGAATTGAAGAACTCTTTCTTCCATATTTATGATATAATATAGATACAAGACAAATGCTCTGAAACCAACAGCACGAATGGTTTCTATGGCATACACTAATATACACTACAGAAGGCAACCATATTTGAAGACTCAAGATATTTATTACAGGACCCTTAGGTACCCACTGATTCCTCTAGGCTTGAGGAAATTGGTTTCAGTTGGGCCATGTACCGGCCACGTTTTAATATTGTGTTTAGAATGCAGCTAAGGTTGAATGTTTGAATAACATGCCAAACAATGTCATTCTAACAATATAATAATCTGGTGAGACATAAATAACAAACCCTCATTAAAGTATATTAAGTCACGTAACCTTCCATCACCCATGTTTAATCAACCCACTGTCATCGAAACCTTGTTCGCCAAAGCGAAAGGTACACTTCTACCAGTGGGAGGTTAAAATGCATTGGAGTTTTCCTTAATGGTGATGGGTCGACTTAAAATGATGGTTTTGCTTGTTCGCCAAAGCAAAGGTTGATAAACGCTGATAGGCATAGTAGAACAGTACACATATTGTGTGTACATGGTGACATGGTGTGTCCACTCTCCTATACTGAAATCACACTTGAGGACAATGTTGGAGCCATTGGATTGTGTGTTGTCTGTTGGCTTTTTCCACATTTGAGTTGTAGTATGAGCTATCACTAGTATGGATTAAGTTTGTTTGGCCTACCTAATCAACTCATTTGGCTTGTTCGCCAAAGCGAAGGTTTGAAATGGGCAAGATGGGATCTGGGTCCACAAGGAAAGTCAACGGGCTTGCCCAGTTAATAGTGAAGGATATTGACATGAGTAAAATCGTGGGAGCATCGTTTAATAAAGACCATATTAATATAATTAACTTTATAATGACTTTATTTTCTGCAATTGTAGATCACCAAATGAGCATTAAACCTGCTACCGATAATCGGAACAGAAACAGGTTGGATGATCCATTTCTCTGACTGGTATCATAAACTTTGGATTATACTTAATCAAAAGAAATTGGTAATCTCTTGAAAAGCCATACATTGTTAAGCCTGATCTTGATGTCACTCAGGAAGTAAAGGATACTTATCAAAAGTCATGATGATGCTGATAGCGTTAATGTTTTGATGTTAGCATCATGACACCTATGCTGCAAAAGCAGCATGAGATATGGACCGTTCTTCCATTATTCTACACCTCAAGGAATTTTCGAACAAATCCGACATGAGAGGTAACAAGTCGAAGCACTGTTTGGGAGTTGTCTGACTGAGGGAGCCTAAGGGTCCCATGTGCTCAAGATGATCGAGCACATAGAGAGGCTTGAGACTTTGGGATGTGGCTTGGATGCAAATTACAAATGGATTTATTCTACAATCCTTGCTGACTCTTATGCTCTGTTCATATGAATTTCATATGACACATGGGAAAACCCTGTCAGAACTTTTGAACATGCGAAGGATTGCAGAGCAAGACCTTGAAAAAGTCCAAGCCCTATTTTCTGTTACTGCCATAAGCAGAAGGTAACGGCAAGGGTAGGCCAGGCCACCCAAGCCCAAGCCCAAGCCAAGCCCAAGCCCAGCCCAAGCCCAAAGACAGGTTGCTCTTGGTCCTAGAGTGGGCATAGGGAAGGAAAGGTGTCTGCTTCTTTTGTGGCAAGCCTGCCCCCTGAGAAACACGTAAAGGCTTTCCTCGCAATAGCAAAGAAGTCAGATGCTACGACTTCAAGTATTTTTATGATTGAGATTAATTTCTCTCCCTCAACATCTTGGTCATTGACACGGATGTGGTACTCACATTTGTATGATTTGGCAGGGACTAGGCAATAGTAATGCTCGCCGAGGGAAGGGTGGACCTACAAGTTGGAAATGGAGCACATCTGGCTGTATTGGCTATAAGACTTTACTGTTTATCTTTGCCTCACGGGACTTGTTATTGGAACTACATAATCATTACCTTCTATTCCTAGAAATATATTTCATATCTTCTTTGGATAATATGTGGTATCATTTTGAGATATCTAATGGATTGTTGTCCTTTAGTTTAATGGTATTCTTTTGGAATTGCAAGGTTATATAATGGATAGATGTTCTTGATGTAAACAATAAATATTTTCTCAATATTGAAACCAGAAAGCTAAAACATAGCGATCAAAACCGTACATATCTATGGTACTATAGATTGTTCATGTTAATAAGACCTCATTGCAAACATTCAAAGGATGGAGTTTTTGGACCCTTTTGACTTTCAGTCATTTGAGGTATACCGAGTCATCTCTGTTAGGCAGAGACGCAATTCTCCTTCACAGGACAAGGTGAAAAGGGCTACTAAGTTTGTTAGGCATCATCCATAGTGTATGTTGGGTCCACCTAACAGTTGAGCCAGAGGTGGATATTCATACTTCTCACATTTACTAATGATTTCAGTAGATATGGTTATGTCTACCTTTTGAGACGTAAATCTGAGCCTTTGGTAAATTCAAGGAATTCAGGATGAAGTACAGATATGTTTGGCACAAGTATTAAAGCTTTTCGGTCAGATCGAGGAGGTGAATACCTAAGCTCCGGGTTTTCAGAGTACCGAAAGGAATGTTGGGTAGTAAATCACACAACTCACTCGTTCCTTATACATCCCAACACAATGGAGTGTCTAAAGGAGGAACAGACTTTACTGACATGGTTAGGTCCATGATGAGTTTAGTGATTACCTACATCGTTCTGGGGTTATGCCCGACAGATTGCGACTCACGTTTTGAACCGTGTGCCCTCAAAGTCTATAGATAAGACCCATATGACTATGGAGTGAGCGAAGCCCAACTTGTCTTATCTAAGGATTTGGGGTTACGAAGCTTATGTTAGAAATTGACTTCGACAAGCTGGCCAAAAATCCTATAAAGTATATTACGGGGTATCCAAGGAGACCAAAGATACTATTTCTACCACCTAGAGAGCGCAAAATTTTTGTGCTCTGATCTAGTGCTTCCTAGAAAAGGAATATTTTCTAGAAGTACTATTGGAGAAAAAGTAAACTTGCATGAAGTTCTAGAACCACAAATATACTTGACAAGGACGGGATGATATGCCACAGGATGGTTGAGCATCAAGCGGAGGTTACTCCACAACTTGTGGATCAAGTGAACCACCTCAGTAACACAGGAGCTACGTAGATCAAGGAGAGTACATCATGGGCCCGAGAGATACGTTATCTCGTGACTCACTGGTGACTACTAGTCTACAAGACGATTAACCCAGAACCTACGAAGACGCTATATCGAATCTAGATCCTGTTAATGGCTTGAAGCCATGAAATCTGAGATGGACTTCATGTACCAAACCAAGTGTGGTCTCTAGTGGAACCACTTGTAAGGGGTAAAACCCATAGGTGTAAATGGGTTCTCAAGAAGAAGCTAACATGGATGGCAAGGTGCATACTTATAAGCACGACTGTTTGCCAAAGGTTTCAAACAAATTCATTGGCATTGACCATGGAAACCTTTTCGCCAGTTGCCATGATTAATCCATCCGGATTATACTTGCGATTGTTGCATCATGACTATAGATTTGGCAAATGGATGTCAAAACAGTTTTTCCTAAACGGAAACTTGAGAGGATTGTATATGACACAACCTAATGTTTCATTCTTGATGGGCAAGCTGTATGGATCAAGTTGCAAAGATCCATATATGGACTCAAGCAAAGCTTCAAGGAGCTTGGAACTTTCTTTTGATTGAAGTCGTAAAAGAATTCGGTTCATCAGATGATATGACCCGTGTTTACAAGAAGTGGTGGGAGCGCAGTAGTATTCCTAGGTTGTTGTCGATGACATACTTCTGTCAGGAATGTATACCAAACTTGAGTCGGTAAAAGACTTGGTTATCCAGTGCTTGTCCATGAAGAACTTAGGGGAACAGCCTACATCCTTGGAATAAAGATCTATCGTGATGATCCGTTAGGTTGCTTGGTCTAAGTCAGGGTGCATATATTGACATAGTACTGGAAAGATTCAGTATGGAAGAAACCAAAGGGATTTCTTCCGATGTCACAGGGGTGTTTATCTCCCTAAGGAATTGTGTCCTAGAACACAAGATGAAGAGATAAGATGAAGCGATCCCATATGTCATCAGCAATTAATCCATCATGTATGGCCATGCTATGTACTCGGATTGATGTCTTTGTTACTTTAAGCACTTGTATTAGATATATTAGATCCAGGTAAGAGTCACTGGATGGCTATAAGAATATTCTTAAGTACCTGAAGAGGCTAAGATATGTTCTTGGTTATGGAGGGGAAGATGAGCTCACTGTAAGAGGATACAGTGATGACTAGTTTCCAAACAGAACAAAGATGATTATTGATTGGCAATCAGGTTTGTATTTTGTCTCAATAGTGGTGTATGAGCTGGAAGAGCTCCAAGCAAGCACTGTAGCGGACTCTACATGGAGGCTGAAGTATACCTTGCATTGTCGATAGGCCTAAGAAGGCATTCGGATTAAGCAGTTCATTACTACACTTGGTGTGGTTCCCACGATTGTGTATCCTATAGCCTCTATTGTGACAACATTGGAGCATCACTCAGCCAAGGTGACCACGATCTCATCAAAGTCCAGACCATACGCAACTCAACAATCCACTAATCAGAGAGATAGTTCAGGAACAACGTGAGACGTGAAGTGCATACTGACACAATCTCGTAGATCCACTGACAGCCTCTACCGCAGCATAAGCCTGAAGCGCACTTGAGACATTTTGGTAGTTAATACTGATGATTGGCTATCGTGCAGTGTGAATGTTAGAGTAGATCCCTAGAGCCAATCAATTATTGTAGAATTGACTCTTTGTAATAATCTTCATGTATCAATAACAGGGCATTTATTCTATACGCGTAATCTTATTATTGCAAATATGTATTATATAATGTCCTTATGAATGGTAGAACGGACAGGTTATCAGTATTTGCATCTTGATAGTTGAGAACCCTATGAGCACATATATGTGCCTCTAGAAACGTCTTGAGCCCCAGTATTATTTTGCAGTCAGGGCACAAATAATTGGTAAGGGTTATCATAGTGTTGATGACCTGTCGCAAGACAGCGATTGATCTCACTTGCCAAGGTTTTTTGTTTGTGACAACCTGGTGCAACACATGGTGCTTACTATAGACGAATAACACACACAGCCAGTTCACTCTGGACTGTACCCACCATAGGATCCATCTGGATGGTCCCCGTGTCTAGGAACAATCCTCCCGCCTTGGTGGTGTATGTGATCCTTGACTTGAGATCACCGGGTGCCTTGGTGGTGGCACCGATGGTGCAGTTTTGACACTACCTAACGTAGTTCTATCAGAGTTGTTCACATACGGTGGTCGATTGGTTGCATTAACGGATTGGTATCAAGACTGTGGTAAGACAAGTTATTCATCACCCTCGGTACGGAGAGAAGTTATCGCATGGCGAAATTCAGTATCATGGCAATGTATCCACAAAACAACTGTGGCCACAGTGGGATTGAGTTGTTGCTCGATCCATTATAATACAGTCATTGGTCCAAAACTGATACATATATCGAGAGCACCGAAGGTTTACGCACTATTTCTATGCCTCGTCTTGTCGAATAACATCTATATGATGAGGATCGAATTGTATCAGTAACCGTATCGTTGCCAGTATCTTACTTGCTGAATCAAATCTATCCGGGTGGCCATGATGCCTTGCAGGAGGCAGCTTGGTCTGTGTATTAGTGAGAACGATTAATTGTATTAATCGGCCATACTATACACTCCAGTTAAATGATGAGAGCCTATGGGGCACACACATAGAAGATAATTTTAAGACTCCAGGAAAAAGAAGGGTGTTTTTCTCTTTTTTGGGCAAAAAGGTATTTTGGTATATTTCCAGTGCAATTTAAATTGCTGAGGTCGTAGCCTTTTATTTAATTTGTTAGAAAGAAAATATAAGTGAAATATACTTTAAATAGTGTTTAGCATATATTTAAATAAATTATCATTATTGTTACTGTTAATTATTATTCATAATTAATATATATTATGAAGATTTAATTGAGATAATGAATGATTAAATAAATATCTATATTGGGAGTGTTTGGAAACATGGGGTTTTGGGTTGGGAGCCCAGCCTTCTATAATGGGAATAGGCATTAAAATACACTTATAAAAGAAATGTGTAATTGAAGAAATTGATTATTCATTTCTTCATTCATTGAAGAGGAGAAAAACCACTGCCTTAAACTCTCTTTCCCACGCCAACTTTGTTTTTTGCCTAAAATCATTTGTCTTATTTCTTCTTGATTCTAGGCTAAAGAGGTCTAGCAATCCCTCCTTAGTTCTTTCAATTGTTTCGTGTGACTATGTCGGTTTGACCCTACACTTGGTGAGTAGCAAATACATTCAGAAACAACTTGGAAGAGCCTCAAAACGTGCGTATGGTTTCTTAAACTCTAGATTAATTTTCTGCCGATATTTCTTATTGCGATATAAAACTATAAAGTTACTGACTGGTTCTGTGGAATCGTTCTGTTATTAATGTTTTGTTTTCCCCATCACTCTGCCTCAATGATTGTTTCCTAACAAACCCAAAATACCTATCAGAAATAATAAAACTCATGCCCAACAATTCTCTCTAACATCTAATCATAAAGGGTAAAGGAAGTGTTTCCTAGTGGCATCATTTAATTTTCTATAATCTATGCACACTCTCCAACCTGGTGACTGTCCTGTAGGTATCAATTCATTTATTTTGATTTTACCACAGTCATACCTCCTTTTTTTGGTACTACTTGAATAGGACTCCCCATGAACTATCTGAGATGGATAGATAATACCTGCTCGAGTAGTTTATCACCTCTTTCTTACCACTTCTGCATTCTTGGTTGAGTCTCCTCTGAGGCTGAACTGTCACTTGTAGCTTCTTCCATGAGAATTTTGTGCATGCAAATTGAAGGACTTATTTCCCTTTATGTAGCTATGGTCCAGCCAATGTATCCTTTATGCTCCTTCAACACCCTTAATAATTTCTCTTCATCAAACCTGTCAAAGAAGAGAATAATAACAGGTAAAGAAACCATCAAGAAATACTATTTTAAATGAGTAGTAAGGGTTTCATTCAAGTTTTTGGCTCTTCAGTTGAGGGCTTTGTTTGAGACAATATCTGGCCTTTCCAATGTTTCAAATTTTTTGTCGTATGCCCTTTTATAAGGTGGATTGAAATCTCAATTAAGTGCTTTTATCTCCCCTCCATCTTCTTGAATCAACCAAGCAATTCCAATGGATCTTCCCATACCTGTTATCTTGAAAATACTCATGAACCAAAGGATCAAAAGCATCGATTCTAAAGCACTGTTATCTTCTAAAGGGTGTTTCATAGTTTTAAAAACATCAAATGTTACTTTTTCATCTCTTACCCTAAGAATTAGCTCACCTCTTTGCACATCAATCAATGCCCTACCTGTGGCTAAAAATGGTCATCCAAGAATGAGAGGTATCTCAACATCTTCTTCCATATCCAACACAAGAAAATCTACGGGAAAATAAACTTATCTACCTTGACAAGCACGTCCTCCACAATACCTCTTGGATATTTAATTGATCTGTCAGCCAGTTGTAGAGATACTGTGGTGGCCCTTGGTTTTCCAAGTCCCAGTTTCCTGAAAATAGATAAAGGCATTAGATTAATGCTAGCACCTAAATCACATAAAGCTTTGGAAGATGAAAGTGAACCAATAATGCAAGGTATTGTAAAACTCCTTGGATCTTTTAATTTTGGTGGCAATTTATTTTGCAAAATTGCTGAACATTCTTCAGTGAGTTTTACTGTTTTTTGCTCTTCCAGTTTTCTCTTGTTAGAAAGGATTTCCTTCAAGAACTTTGTATAGCTAGGCATCTGAAGAAGAGCATCTGCAAATGGAATATTAATGTGCAATTTCTTAAAAATATCTAAAAAACTTGCAAATTGCTGATCAACTTTCTGCTTCTTCAATGCAAGAGGGAAATGAGGTTGAATCACTATCTTCTTAGGTTCAAACAACTTTTCAGCAATGTTGTATGGTTGCACTTTCGGTGCTTCCTCTTTTTCTTGCTCTTTATGCCCAATTTCTTTGCCACGCCTTAGTGTAATTGCCTTCACATGCTCCTTTGGATTCTTCTCTACGTCAACGTTCCTTGAGCTCTCCCTGATATTAAATTTTCCAACTACGCCATCTGAGTCTCCAAATTTATGATCGAAGCTTCTTGATTTTGAAATCTTGCTTCAGTGGAGCTTACAAACTTCGTCACTAGTTCCTCCAATGCTTCTTTTCTTGAGGAAAACCCGGAGGTGGTGGTTTCACTGCATTTTGATTGCTCCATGAAAAATTGGGGTGATTCCGCCAACCAAGGTTGTAAGTACTGGAGTAAGGATTATCCTGTTGTTGCCTGTGAAAATTACCAACATAATTAGCACTTTCAGTAGAATTAGCAAAAGGGTTACATACTTGACATTCATTGCTAAGATGGTCTCCTCCACATAGATCATAACTCATGCTCTTCACTTGCATGATTAGGGCACTCATATTATCAATCTTTTTGTTCAATGCTTCCAATTGAGCAGAAATTGTTGTGATTGCATCCACTCCATATAATCCTTCTACCTTCCTTTGTGGCACTTTATCATACTGCCATTGGTAGCTGTTTGAAGCCATCTCACCTAATAATTCATACGCTGCTTCTGGTGCCTTCTTCATTATAGTGCCTCCTGAAGCTGCATCAATCACAGAACGATTAGCAGGAATTAAACCATTATAAAAAATTTGTACTTGTAACCAAATTGGTAATCCATGATGCGGGCATTTCCTCAACAACTCTCTGTAAAGCTCCCATACTTCATATAACGACTCGCCAGCGACCTGCATAAAATTAGTGATATCATTACGCATCCTTGCAGTTTTAGAGGGAGGAAAATATTTAGCTAGAAAGTGTTGGGCCAATGCATCCCAAGTTGTAATAGATTCTGCAGGCAAAGAATTTAACCAATTCTTGGCTTTATCTCTTAATGAAAAAGGGAACAATCTCAATCTAATTGCATCGTCTGTGACACCATTCTGCTTGAATGTATCACATATCTCCAAGAAATTTCCAATGTGAGCATTTGGATCCTCGTGGGCTAAACCATTGATACAATATATTAGATTGCACGAGACGTACCTCTCCCCCGAGGGTTACCTTTCCCTTCTGCTTCACCACCCCAAGGTGTATGGAGCTTTTTCGTAAATTTTTTGTATAAAAGTTAGACTTTTGCCCTTAATTGGAAGCCTAGCTGAGCAAACACTGAATTGGCAGGCTGACTGAATCATCTTAATAATCGTAGATTTAATTTCAAAGTTATTTGTTGCAATGGCTGGCCTCCTAATGCTAGAAGCAGTGCCACTCAATGACGGCATTCCATAATCCATTAAAGAATGTGGGGCTGCATCTTCTTCGAGATTCTCCAAAAGTAGAGGATCCACTTGATTATTATTATTGTTATCTGTCATATTCCTTGCTTGCCTTCTTCTCAATGCTCGTATTGTTCTCTCAATTTCTGGATCAAAAGGTTCAAGAATCTCTAATCTTCATCTAGTGTGTGTGTCATACACTGGAAAATCTGAAAACAAGAGAACTTGAAAAAAAAAAAAAATTATATATATATATAAAAAAAAAATGGAACAAGATCTAAAGTAAAGCTAAACTAATGATTTCAATACTGCCTAACTGCAATCCCCGGCAACGGCGCCAAAAACTTGTTGTGTCATTTTGCAACAACTACTAGCAAGTGCACTAGTCTCAAGTAATATAGTGTAACAAAATACAGGTTATCATACCCAAGGGATTGCGTAAACAAGTACTGACATATTAATTAGTCTTAACTTTATCTAGATAATCAAAACTTAGAATGGTGATCTTTAAAACTGAAAATATTAAAATCTGAAATATTATAAACGAATTGCAGTGAAACTAAAATCAAGAATTCAATGAGAGAAAACGGCTAAGACTTCAGGCTCATCTATAACTTCTCTGCACCCCTCAATTTACTATGGTCAATGAATTTATTTAATTAATGTGACAACGAGATTTCCTAGGTTAATCGATATTCTTTCTCAAGCAATATTAATTCTACTTCTATCTCACAACCTAGATATTTCTATATAGATTTAATGAAATAGACGAGCATTAAGCTTTATGAAATCCTCTAGCTTTCAGCACAAGTTAATCCTGCCTATGACTATTGCATGTATCAATTCATATATCTCTATATCCAATTAATCCATGGCCTATATTACTAGAGCACTCATGTGATATCTCCTCTCGATCTCAATCACACAAAACAATTCTATTAGAAATTGATCAAGTTCCTAATAGCATTAAGCACATAATATAAACTCATCATTAGAAAAATAATTCACTAACCAAAGAGTAAAAGATTGATCACATATCCATAGATAGACTAACCCTAGTCTTAGCTTGAGAAAATTATTTTATAATAAAAGAAGTAAGAGTAGAATCCAAGAAATAAATCATATTGAAAAAGTAAAAACAAACTTTGTGATGAATTTTGTTCTTGATTCTCCTTTCTCTTTTGTTACCCAATAATCTCTCTCCAAGAATGGTTAAAATTCGGCCCCCTTAAGGAGTAATCTTAATCACCCTTAAATACCCAAAAGAGTCCTAAGTGAAAAAGGAAAGAAAAACTAAAAAAACCCTAAAAGTGTTCGACATGGCCCTGGCCGTGTCCGAATGTACGTCACCACAACCTAGGCCATGGTGTTTCCTATCCTCGTTATTTTATCTTCATTCAACCACCACGGCCGTGGTGAACCACCAAGGCAAGGCCATGGCCTTCAAACTTGTCAGCTAATCTCAATTTCTTCAAGCTTTGAATTCCAATTTCATTCCAATGCTCCAGTCTACTCAATTAACGCCTAAAAATTATAAAAATTCTCCAAATCAGTAGCTAACCATTCATATTTCAAACTTAACAACAAATAACATCAAAACATAGAAAACAAATGAGAAATTAACTAGAAGGCTATAAAAACAAACCTAAAAATACTAAATTTATGCAACTTATGATTTATCAAGTATTGTCTCGGTTAGATCTTCATCATCAAGTGGTGCTACAAGGATTATGAGTTCATCAACTCAAGTTTTAACTATTTGTAGAAATCCGGTAATAGTTTGTGAGCCCTTTGTGAGATGTTTGAGTTGACTTTTTACTTGCTTGATTCGTCCACGAGAAGGTTTGGCATAAGTATTGGCTAATGTAGTCCAGGCTTGCCTTGAAGTTATGGCTCGAGCAATGAAGGGAATAAGGGTAGGAGAAAGGGAACCAACTATTGCATTAAGTATGAGTTGATCCTGCTGAATCCATATTATGTGGGCTGGATTTTGTATGACAGCTTCATTCTGAGTGATAGTTGTAGTTGGGCATGCTTTTGATCCGTCAACATACCCAAGGAGGTCATATTTGATGAAGAGCGTCTGAAATTGTTGTTTCTAGGAGATATAGTTCTTAGTGGTGAGTTTGAGAAGGGCTTGAGCTGCAATGTTAATGTTGATCAGAGTATTGCGTGGATCATTGGTATTGGAAATTGTTGTAATAGAGGAGTTGTTGGTAGTCTCGGTTGCCATAGTGACAGGTTAAAAGAGAAGAGAAAAAAAAAAAATCTTAAAGCTTTGATACCATAGCAGGAGAAGCAGATTGGGAGAAACAATTATATATTTGTTCTATTGATATAATTGAGTATTTGTAGAATACAAAGGTGTTTAAACGTGTAAACTAAATAACCGAAACTAACTCCTAAATTGTAGGTAATAATAGAAACAACTTATACAAAGTCAGATAAAGAAATATTCAAAACCCAGTTACAACTAAATTAGCAAATAAGTGATTTGCTTTGTTACTTTTTTTTTTTTACTAGGAGTGTCCGAACCAACTCAACTAATCTCCTGGAACCCTGGAATTACCGACCGAATAAAAGTTTTAGTGATCATCCCTATTAGCAGTTGTGGAGACTTGAACTCAGGAGACCATTTAAACTTAAATCCTCTTTTGCTCTTTTAGCATCAAACCACCCAATGGTGGTTCTATCTAGCATCATTAAAGAATGATGTCTTTTGAGCTTTTCTGGCCTTTATGAAGAGAAAATCGTGTAAACTTTTATCGATCCTCTATAGTGTAGGATAACCCAGTTGGATGATAAACACATTGTTTGGTACGGAGATTGAATCACAAGCAACTTTGAGGATCAACACCCACAATCCCTAAATATTATATTAAATCAATAAATCTAATAAACCTTGAAGGAGACAATAAAATAATTAAAGATCGTATGATTAAACCACAAAATTTACAAGGATAATCCCACATTTCATATTATGGGTGGAAAAAAAAAATCAAAAACCGTGCCGAATCGAAAAACCAGATCGAAACCGGTCCAAAAATTCGATTTTTTTCTGGTTTCGGTTCGGTTTGCCATATTTTGTAAATCGAATATTCGGTTCGTTTCGGTTTTTTGAAATAACAAAAATGGTTAACCGAACCAGAATTTTAAACCGGTTTAATGAATAAAAAAATAATTTTATATTTTTCAATTTTTAAAAAATTTACCCCTAGGTCTTCACTAATGCGCATTTTCGGTTTTTTAAAAAAATTTGTCAGGCTATCTTTGATTTGTAATTTTAAATTATTAATACTTGATGTACATTAAAATTATATGAATTCAAATTATTCAATTACAATAAATATAACTTTAATTCAAGTTAAAAAAAACCTAGGAAAAAAAATGGGTCAAAGCGGAGGGTTTGACCGAATTGGGCAGAACAAATGCAGCCATCATAATTAATCAGTTTAAAACCGGTCAAATTCGAATTTTCGGTTCAATTATAAACCGGTTTATAACCAAACCGGTTTCGGTTCAATTTTTTTTAAACCGGTTCGGTTCAAGATACCGGTTAACCAGTTTTTTCCACCCCTATTTCATATTGTCTCAAAATCCTTTGATCTAAAAATAAGCTGAACAAACAATCCATTGAGGAGCCATAAAGATGGTTTTTTTCTGAAGGAATTTTTTTTTTCTTCCATGATCATCAATATAAGATACAAGCTTTTCCACATAAAATAACATAAAGCCTTCTTCTGGCAAACCGTAAAACTACATCCAAGTATGTCAGGGTAGCAATTCAATTTTCGATAAAAATAAAGTTGCAGGTTTCTCAAGCCCGGCTCCCAGGATAGAAATAGTCAACACCATTTTCCTTGACCTTGAAGTGGAAATTGTGTATCTTGTTCCTTGAGCTCTCCAGGGAATCGGAAATTCCCTTGTTCAAGATCGTCAACTGCAACAGAGAATTATTGTGAGAAAATATGGGCAAGAAAAAAAAATGCGGATGAAGACGAAATATTTTTTGAGAAATCACTAGCCTCGTCAAACTCAATAACAGCATGTATTCTTTCATTAAGTTTTAATTTATCCAAGTATCTAACAGAAGCTCTACTGTATAATGTTCAATAGATGGCAAAATTCAGTCTAACAGATTTAAAACTCGAAAATGTGACAATTCCAGCGGCTAAAAATCATTTTGGCTTGTTGATATTCCAATGATTTAATTGAACAGGTAAAAAAGCACATGCTCATTGTAACCTTTAGCTGTAGAACAATAGGTTCCAGTTTTCCAGAACTAAAGTTCTAGTATTCTAATCAGTGCGAAGATTGGATTTTAGATGAATTTTGCATAACACCACAACTAAAAGAAGGGTAGCATATTTATGTTAGCCTTCATGGAAACGACATGTAAACCAATGCCCATTAACATATTAGAGACATATAAACTAGTATATTGAAGTTTGCTGGGGTAGCATCTGTTCAGGCCTTGAGACATGGACAGTAAACAACCATAACAATTACATTACAACCAACAAGTACCAGATATAATTAACATTCAGACCAATTCTGACTTCAGTTTGTACAATATGCATGCCATAGTGAGTTGACATTAAAGATCAAATTATTGCTGATTTTAAAATATTAGCTTTCTCACTTAATTGGCAATCACAGAACCAGAGAACTAAGAAAACAAAAACTCCAGTAAAAGTTAGAATTCACATGATACATAATGAAATTTGTTGAGTCAACCGTTTCACAGACTTTATTAAGCAGTGAACTCAAATTAATGACAGAATAAGCCCATTGATAATAAACTCATACACACATACAACCATACCTGCCCATGCACATCAGCTGCCAAGCCAGTAGCCAAAGGCTCTGTTTTTATCAGGATGTCTGCAAGGTACTCCATTTGTAATATAAACATAGGCCTCTCGATGCTTGAATATATATCCTCATGATTAAGTGCAACTAATGAACAATCCTGTGATGTAAGTAAGCAGCAAGAAGTAAGCATTGCTTGATAGAAAGTGTAGACACAAAGTAAGAGGTTGAAGCTTTCTCTTACAAATTCTGATGTTAAAGTGTGGCAGTAATGCAAGAAATCTAAGACGTAATCTGAAGCACCATTAGCAGCCACCTCCATGAGAGACATATCATCTATCATGACTGTAACGTAATTCTTCTTGTCTTTCGGTAAGGCACAAATAGTTTTTCGTATTTTCTCATACAATAATATCAGTCCACCTTTACCAGATTTCGCTTCATCTCCATCTACTCAAGTCAAACAAGTGTTCTTGTAAATTAAATCATTTCAAGAATACCTAACAGTCCTCTAAGTTCTATCATAGACCTGAAAAAAAAAAAGGAAATTCCCACCACGAGAACAACATTCTAAAATAACTTAGCAGATTTAGATGTCTGAAATCCCAAACAATTTGTCAATCCATTTAAAATAATTTCAGGAGAAACAAATTTTACCTGAATTTTCTCACCTGTACACTGAAGCATAAGCATATCAAAGAAAAAGAAGCGCTTATTATCCCTCTGTGTGACTAAATTGCACCCCTAATACAACAACATAACAAAACATTAATAACATTAAAACGCATTTTTTTATCCAATTAAAACTCAAACACACAGAGCCAAGCACGCCCCAATACTTACGAGTTTACGGAGAATGCGATCGTAATGAGAGAAGGAATTGGAGAAGGCGACGAAGATGATAACATTCGATGAATTTGAAGAGAGAGCGCGTTTCATGAGTTGGTGAAGCACGAACGAGCCGCTTGTCTCGACGCAGTCCTGGATCACCAAGACTCGCCGACTCAGTGGCCATGCTTCACTCTGTTGCTCTAAACCTAAAGCTTTGTCCAGCAGATTCAACGCTGGATTGTTCATTTTAGACAAAATTTGAATTTTAATGGCACTGGTGTGGGTTTAGGGTTTGGGTTTTGAATTGGGGTTTCGCACTATTAGTTGATATAATAAGGGGATATATTATAAGTAGTCATTTTGAAGGGGCTTTTTAAAAAATAACACGTTAGAAAACTTTAACGAACCCAACCATAGGTATATTGGAATATAATGACGAAAATGCCCTTTATATTAAACATTCATCACTCTTATTATATAATGTTCCAATATATAATAGAGTTAATTTCTCATTATTAACTACCTTTGAGTGACCAAGCGATTTGATAGAAACTCTGAATGTATTACTCAAGAGGTCCTAAATTCAAGTTATTCCTTAGATGTTAATAGAGATAGCCACCAGAGTCATTATCTAATCGATAATTTTAGAGTCTTGGAGATTAGTTGAGGTGTGCATAAGTTTGTCCGGACATCCCTGGTCATCAAAATTACAAAGAGTAGTGGTAAAGAATTAGAGTCTATTAACTACCATACGGGTAGCTGAGTGATCAACTAAGACTTTTGGATATATTACTTAAGAGGTTTTGAGTTCGATTCATCTCGACCCTTAATAGGAGTCATACTGAAGCTCTTACTTGATCAGTAGTTTCAAGATCCCAAAAAATTAGTTGAACTTATACGTAAGTTGACCCGAACACCTCTTTTTATTAAAAAAAAAAAAAAGAGTCTATTTAAATATAATATTTTTTGAATAATTTTTCTAACCATTCTTCTAGAAAATGGAGTAGGTTTAGTGGCCCATATTATATAAGGTGCACCGTTCATTGGTGCGGCCTACATCTCTCCTTAAAAGAAATGCCTATGAGACGATAAGGCTTCGTTTGGTTGGATTTTGGGAATACTACTTTTAGTATTCCTAAAAAAGTTAAACAGTAAAATATCAAAAAACTCACAATATTATTCAACTTTATTCAACATTTTTTAAACCGCCTAAATTTGTTAATTCAATTAAATACCCCTAAATATTTTTAATGTTTTTGTTACGGCGACTCCGGCCACCCTCCGGCGGTAGTGGCTGGCTATCCGTATTTGAGGGTGGATTGGGGGTGTTTTTGTTAACTTTTAATGTTTTATTATAAGGGGTGTTTTGTAAAAAAACAAACATAGGGGGTATTTTATTAATTTGTAAATCCTACATCGTAATACCCGCCAAATTCAACTTTTTTTTAACTTTTTTCAAAAAACTTTTCCCAAAAACACAAAATTGTGAACCAAACGGAGCCTAAATTACGGCTTTTTTCTATTTTTACAAACTTTTATGAACCCAAATATAATTTAAATAAGAGTAAACGGCATTTTCCCACTCAAGGTTTGGCAAATCTATAAGTTTCCACCCCTGATTTCATAAATTGCAGATTCTTACCCTTAAATTAACAGAAAATTGTTTAATCTAACAGTTAAAATTGTAAAATGGTCATTTTAAAAATAAAAATTTCAAGATAACCCTTCACTTCTCAAATTCACCCGATCAAAAAATTTTAAAATAACCCGTCACTTCTCAAATTCACCCCACCGGCGATTTCAGGCCATTCCAGCCTATTTCCGACGTAGTTGACCCCTCTCGACACCACAATTACAATCCTCTCAACCCCCACATCAAAACACCTAACCTCTCTGTCTGATTGAACCCCCACAATTGCCTGCCGCCACTCTTAGTTTCAGTTGGCGTTTCATCCAAATTCTGGCAAGTTTCGACGCTGTAAACCACCCCCAACACCATCAATAACATCACCAGCTTCCCCCCACCAAACCCGTAATATATCCGATCGTAATTGGCCGCCAATTGCCTCCGCCTCTCCCTTAGGTTTTTGCATTTCATCGCACCTTTCCAACCAAATTCCAGATCGGGTGGAAAAGTTAGGGATTTTGGTGAAGAGGATAAGGGGATGTTGATAGTGGTGTCGGGGAGGTCTAATGGTGCCGGAATTAGGCTGGATTTTTGGCTTGGCCAAGATCTCTAGGGATTATTTGAGAGAAATTTGAGATGTAGGATTATTTTGAGAGAAAAGTAACGGTGTTAATTTAGGGGTGGGAATGCAATTTATGAAAGTAGGGGTGGAAACTGATATTCGCCAAACCTTGGGTGGGAAAACGTCGTTTACTCTTTAAATAATAGCCCTTAAAACACACTTCCATAGAAATAGCTCTTTCAAAACCTCGATTTTACCACTAAAAGGCGCAGCCAAAACAGGAATTTTTTATATTTTATTTTTTATTTTTTAGAATAAAGCTATTAATTTTTAATAATCTAATTATAATTTTACAATAAAAACAATTTCATTTTACTATATTTAAACATTAATTTAAAGGCATAATTAGACTGATCAGGTGAATATTGATATAATTGAGATTTCCTAAATTTTATTGGTTTTAAATGAATAAAACGTCTCTATTTTTAGTTTTTAAATAAACGGGTTTATTTTGGGCATCTTGCTGGAGGTTCTCGGTGGTTAATATGAGTTGACAAAAGACATCCAGTTTCAGATGAACATTCGGTTTGATGTGAGGTTAATATTGTCTTTTCAGTATGAACAGTGCCCTAGTGGTGATGCTTGGTTTGTAATAAAGGAATTTCGGCAGAAAAAAATGAATTTGTGTTTTTAGTATTGTACTTTTAAATATTTTCTATTATACCCCAAAAGAAGTGAGTTTACAAAATTTTATATAATTTACATGAAATACTATCTTTTCTAACCCTACAGAATTTTTTAAACAGCCTACATCATTAAGTTAAGGGTGTGCAAAAATACCTGACCCAAAAACCCGAACCAGGCCAAGTGGCGGTTTGAGTTTTAAGAATATTAAAATACAAAATCGAATCGAACTAAATAAAAATATAAACAATTACTTTTGAGTTTATTTTTCAACCCAAGAAAATCTAAACTGAGTTATATTGATTATATAATATTTTAAATAAATTTATCATGAATAAACCTATTATATGTACTGATTATAAAATCATTGAAGTGAATAACCTATATCATTAGGATTTATAATCGAAATTCAATAAATTTCGATTAGAAAAATTAATCAAATTTAAAAGTAAAATGCTTAAATGCTTAAAAAAAGTAATCTTATATAAAATTAAATCAATTAACTTGAATTGAACCAGCCCAATTTAAATTGGTTTTGTTTAAGTTTAATAAAACCCGAACCCTATTTTTCATTCCCTATGTATAAAAACTTGCAGGTGTTTAGTATGTGGAAGAATATAAAAAGTTTTGAGGTAATTTTACAATTTAAGAAGACACAAGGGCACAAGTGCAAAAAGACAACAGAATGAAAAGATATATACTTAATAGCATAGCACTGTGTCTGAATTTTAACTCTATCTCTCTCTGTGCTGTCTCTGTGTCGTGAGTGGTGTTTGCTTTGCTTTTGTTCTCTCTCTGGAGTGAAACTTTTGAGGTTAAGGACTGAATTTTAAGTGATGGGTTGGTTTCCTTGCGGTGGAAAATCAAATAAGAATGCAAAGAAGAAGCTAAATAGAAAGCCTGACGATCAGATCCCGTCAACTTCAGGTACATTTATTTATGTATATGTCAACAACTCTCTTAACTAATTTTGATTACTTTTGAATTTTTGTTTTATGCTTTTTGAGGTCTGTTTTTGCGCATGGTTTGGATTGATAAGGAAATTAAGTTCATTTGCTTGACTGTTTTGATCAGTCTTTTCTGGGTTTGCTTCCATGTTTTGATCTGCTTTGAATGTTGTGGTTATGATTTGAGGATAATGTTCTTTGTTGATGCTTGTTTATTACTTTATTTAAGCTCCGTGGGTCTGCTTCTAATCTAGAGTGTAGTGAAAAGATAATTTTTTATCTCGGGCTTGCAGGAATTTTATTTCTTTATATATTAATTTAAGATTGGTTTCTATTGATACTTGTTAATGATTGGTGTCTTTTGAGTTGGCATTTGGATTTCAATTGTTCAAAATTTCAATTCTTTGGACATACCTGTTTATGAAGTTTGAATTGTGCTTATTTATGTTATTTTTTTTGTAAAGGAGCATGGAATGCTTGATTCCATATGCGATTTAACCCTTTTAGGTGCTTTCAGTTTCATTTCTTTGGACACTTGCATATTGTGCAAGTTATAAAGCTAGTTCTACTTGGGTCAACTTAATGTTTGTTGCACATTGATTTTAATTATTTTTTATTCTTAGTGAAGTGTGAGTTAGGGAAAGATAGTTTGCCTGCAAAAATATGCCAGGGATTCCACCCAGTCAGAAAGCATTCGTGTTTCATCAGCGTCCTGTAATAAGCGGTGTTGCTGGAAGCAGTAAACATTATTAATTATGAATATGAGGTTTTTTTTTCTTTTTCTTTTTGTATTGTGTGATCAAAAACGTTTTATCTGCAATTGTCTTGGCTATTTCCTATTGTAATGTTTTTGAATGAAGATCCACATGTGGCTTTTGCAGTCATGATAGTATTGTGTATCATGTTTCGCAAATTGGTTTAGCAGTTTTATTTCATTCTTGGTTTTCTTGTGACTTCAGATAAACTGAAGGTAAATTCAACATTGGATGTAAAGAAGGAAGGCTCTAAGGATGGAGGATCTGATCATATTGCGGCACATACATTTACATTTCGTGAGTTGGCAGCTGCAACAAAGAATTTTAGGGCAGATTGCCTAGTGGGTGAAGGAGGTTTTGGCCGAGTATATAAAGGGCGATTGGAGAGTACCAATCAGGTTTGTTAATTTATTTCCAAGAATTTTCATATTAACATTCCTGTATCTTACGTATCCCATATCCTCACCCATATTTATAATGGTCACTCCTATATCAACTGGTATTGCGATCCTAGCGGCAGCTGTTATATTATATCTCAAACCAGCCATTGGCAGAAAACTTTATCCTCTTTTTTATGTTATATAAGCCTTGTTGAATTATTATTGGTATTTCAAAAAGAATTTTGAGGACTGTTATTATTTTTATTCTATTTGACCAATTATTCCTAAACTTTAGCAAGGAGTTTTACTAACTGTTGGAGTTAGCATTATCCTTGACTTCTTCATGAAGATCATAAGCCTTATCTTTCATGAAGATCATAAACCTTGTTGAATTATTATTGGTATTTCAAAAAGAATTTTGAGGACTGTTATTATTTTTTATTCCATTTGACCAATTATTCCTAAACTTTAGCAAGGAGTTTTACTTACTGTTGGAGTTAGCATTATCCTTGACTTCTTCATGAAGATCATAAGCCTTATCTTTCCTCAATCACAATGTTATTATAATGTAGCCTTATCTTTCTCCTATCTTTACTCAATCACAACGTTTTTGTAACGTTATAATAAAAAGAGTTATTTGCTCTCACAATTAGATCAGTTATCAGTCTTCCCCTCCGTACTTCATCTCTGGGTTAATTAAAATTTCTTACTGTCCTGTATACCTGGAATTTATTTCAGAAGAACCTGTTAAATCCTGGGGGATTTTCACATTCTTGAAATATTTGTTGTGGCGAAATAATCCTTAAGGACGGTGTTTATAACACGTCTCAGGTTTTCTATTTTTTTCCTTGTTTTCTAAATTATTTTACAACAAGCCTTAGGTAATTGCAGTCTCATCTCCTCTGCAGCACTTGTGTCTATCCATGAATTGTGCCTCTGCATTTTTCATTACCAGTTTTTGTCTTTTTTGTTTTCTTATTTCTTTTAACTACCATGCCCTTTCATCACCTCTTCTTAGGGATCACCAATACTGCCACTTCTGTCTATACTCCACTATACCACTGTGTTGTTGATAACCAAATATCAACACCATGATCTCCCATGTCACCTCCATTATTGATCTAATTTTTTCCAGCTCTACCAAGGGTATATTGGGTGATAATTTGTTTCATGATGCTCAAAGATCAATCTGCTCAACACACTATCTTTACCTGAATTTCCAAAAGCAGCTCTATTTTTAAAGCATAGTAATTGCAATTTGGAAATGAAAAGGGTTAGCAAAATCATGAAGCATTTCCAAGTTAGTACTCAATTTTCAATCTCTTTTCCTATTTAGCTATGTACAAATTATCCACAAAACATTGTGCAATGTCTTATAGGCAGACAAATTATGGAAGGGGAAGATTTATGAAGAATTCCATTAAAAATTATTCACTTAAGGCTGGAATAGAAGGATACTTGTTCAAATGTGCTTGACTTTGTTTATAAGCTTGGACAATTTCCCTTGTGCCATTCTCAATTTATATTTGTTATTCTTGCAATCAGTATCTTTCAAATGTTTTAAACCATACAAATTTGCTTGTGGTAAGACATGAATTTTATTGCTTGGTCTGGCTCAGGTTGTAGCTATCAAGCAGCTGGATCGTAATGGGCTACAAGGAAATAGGGAATTCCTCGTCGAAGTTTTGATGTTGAGCTTGCTTCACCATCCTAATCTCGTGAACTTAATTGGTTATTGTGCTGATGGTGATCAGAGACTTTTGGTCTATGAATACATGCCATTGGGATCATTGGAAGACCATCTACACGGTATGTATCAGATTATGGGCCGATATTCATGTCCAAATATCTGAACTACTAGCATTTTGGTCTTTAAAGTGTCTTATGTCTCATAAATTAGTTTTTCATTGTAAACGTTTGGGCACTAGAAATCTCAAATGTAAAAAATATTTTTTGTTCTTAATGAAGTTTGATAAATATTTTTACGTGGAGGATCCAATTTTAGTCAACCATGAATTATGATATATACTTTTCATGCATAGGGAAAAGTCATTGGTGGTATAAATTGCCGATACCACTGCTACTCATATCACTTGTTAACTTATGGTGCCTAAAAAACCCATGTCTGTTGTCTGAGGCACAGGTTCTAGATTCTGTTTCTTATTTTATCATTTTGTTTAGTATCATTCCGTTTAGTTTTTTCAGCAACTTCTCTTGTTGCATGCTTGTTTGTTTCAGATCTGCCGCCAGATAAGAAACAATTGGACTGGAATACAAGAATGAAAATAGCTGCAGGTGCTGCAAAGGGCTTGGAGTATTTGCACGACAAAGCTAGCCCCCCTGTCATATACCGTGATTTGAAATGCTCAAACATTTTACTTGGTGATGGCTATCATCCGAAGCTATCTGATTTTGGCTTAGCTAAATTGGGCCCTGTTGGTGATAAGACCCATGTTTCCACCAGAGTGATGGGAACCTATGGATATTGTGCCCCTGAATATGCCATGACTGGTCAGCTTACCCTGAAATCAGATGTTTATAGTTTCGGAGTTGTTCTTCTTGAGATCATTACTGGCAGAAAAGCCATCGACAATTCAAGAGCTGCTGGGGAACACAATCTGGTTGCATGGGTAAGAGTTCTATCTTTCCTCTGATTGAAACTTTTGTTTTTAAAATCATTTCTTATGGGTTTCTGCCCGTAGTATAAATGATAGTGAAGAGACCATGGAGTGAGAATTGCCATATTCTTAATTAAATGTTGACATCCATCAGAATATGACCAATTGCTAACATTGATATTTTGGCTGTTCTTCAGCGATGACGTTACCTAAAACAGCCAAATGACCTTTAAATGAAGAACATTAGCGACTAGTTAACAGAATTTTGAATTCATCAAAGGGATAGTTCATTTTCTTAATCTTTTTTTAATGCTGTTTTGATGTTGCAGGCGCGGCCCTTGTTCAAAGATAGAAGGAAATTCTCTCAGATGGCTGACCCAATGCTCCAAGGCCAATATCCAGTGAGAGGTTTATATCAAGCTCTTGCTGTTGCTGCAATGTGTGTTCAGGAACAGCCTAATATGCGACCACTCATTGCTGATGTAGTCACTGCCCTTTCCTATCTTGCTTGTCAAAAGTATGATCCCGAAACCCAGCCACCAGTCCAGAGCTCCCGCCCGAGCTCTTCCACCCCCAGAACCAGAAGGGAACAGTGAAATAGTTGGATAGCCGAGAGCATCAAACAGATTTCAGTCCTCAGAAGTCCATGATAGCAATTGCTGTCAATCTGTTACCTGTGACACTAGTCCAGGATGTCTCCACAGACCAGGTTTATACTTGCGGAGGTTGTTGCATTGAAGTTCAGCAGTATACAGTTTGCGGCTGTAGCTGTTACGGTGCCTGCTTATCAAATTTTGCGTTACTCCGGATAGCAGGTGCAATGGCCAGCTCTAATGTCTGGTATAACCGAAGATTCTTTTTTATTTCTTTCAATTCTGGTTTAATTTTTAGCCCTTTCTCTGCCATTCCTCCTCTACATTTGTTTCTTCTTTTCTTTTGTATGTACATTTGAGATTGGGGCTTTGTATCTAAATATCTTCTATAAAGAAACTGGTCTCCCCATAAAGAGAATACATATATATATGTTTGTAGGTATAATCTTTTAATATGTATTGACTACATTTATCTTGATTTGATGCACAGATGTTTATTTTCCTATTTAGTGTATTGTATAAGTCAATAACAATAATACTACACTTATATAAAGTTTTTCATACAAAATAACGTGTCAAAATATAATTGGATGAACTAATATAAAAAATCAAGTAAATAAATATATATTAAATGATAATGCAAGAATATGGTCATGTCACTTTGTATACATCTTTATAAGTATAATATTATTCAAAAAATAATTATCGGACGTCTCTCCTCTCTCTTGATTGCTTCTTCTAGCTTTTGTAAGATTTGTAAAAAGTAGTTCTTACTTACCTTATTGCCCACTCTTTTTTGATCTTTTTATTTTTTTGTTGGCAAGAATGTGGAAATTTCCTTTCATGACCTCGTCATCACAAATTGGGCTTGTGCAGTTCCAGGATCAGAAAATCAACAAAGAAATTTGAATTCCAAGCAAGCACCGGGCGTGTGAATTTACCAACTATCCTATCAGGAATCCTAAACTAATAGGATATAATTTACCTCATAACAACTCTAATTTTTCCCTCGGGTTCACATTCAAATTCAAATGGGTCCGACCTTAAAACAATTTCAAACAGATTGAGGGAAGAAACTTAAAAAAAAAAAAAGCGTAAACGACATATTCCCACCCAACAAATTCAAGTTGGTAGTTGGTACCCCTCATCACTCTGATAGTCGGGCAGCTGCATCGTGCGACTGTTTTTTTTTTGCCAATTTCCGGCTGTTTTAAGCGGTGACAACCCCGATCACCACCACCGTTTGACTCTTCACATCAACAACCACGGCAGCTCCAAAAAAATGCAATGAACATAAACCTCTCAGCCGACGAATGACGGCTAAACTAAACAATTGTTGGGAACATAGGGGTTTTGTAGAGTTGGAGGTGTTTATTTTCCTATTTAGTGTCTTGTATAAGTCAATAACAATAATACTACACTTATAAAAATTCTATACAAAATCTTTCATGTAAAGTGACATATCAAAATATAATTAGATGAATTAATATTAAAAATCAAATAAATAAATATATATTAAATGATAGTGAATAATACGATAATGCAAGAATATTGTCACATCGCGTCACTTTGTAGTATAATATTACTCAAAAAATAATTATGGGACGTCTCTCCTCCCTCTTGGTTGCTTCTTCTAGCTTTTGTAAAATTTGTGTAAAAACTGGTTCTTTGACTTACCTTATTGCCCACTTTTTTTTCTTTTTTTTTTTGGCAAGAATGTGGAAATTTCATTTCATGATCTTGTCAGCACAAATTGGGTTTGTGTAGTTCCCTGGATCAGAAAATCAACAAAGAAATTTGAATTCCAAGCCAGCACCGGCTGTGTGAATTTACCAACTACTAGGATATATTTTACCTCATAACAACTCTAATTGTTCCCTCAGGCTCACATTCAAATTCAAATGGGTTCCCACTTCCCTCTGGCTCACATTCAAATTCAAATGGGTCCGACCTTAAAACAAATTCACATAGATTAACGGAACAAACTTAAAAAATATAGATAAAAAGACTTTGGGGATTTGTTTGCTACAAGTAATTCTCTAATAAGTACATTCAGATATTAACGCTATGAAGACCATACTTATTCACCATTGAATTCATTCGTCCAACTAAGAATATATACAATATCAGGATACCCCGACCAGAAAGTTATTTGAATAATTAATTACTCATCTCATGTTTGAAAGAAAATCGTACGAGAGATTGTACGGATCAACATAAAAGTATCTGACTCGATACATTTCTTTGAAAAACACATGTAAAACCAATTATTTTAGAGAAGAAAAGTAATCATTAATGAAAGGATACAAGAATGAAAAGATTATACAATTGTTTTACTATCATCTCATCGTTTCTTCTTACATTCATTCTTCCCTAAACTATATTATTATTACTTCTCTACTTAATGAACAAACGGACAATTAATGGATATGAGCTTTTGTACTGGTTCTCACTAGTCAAAAATTACAGACAAGTAAATTTTCTACCCTCTGCCACAGGAAAAAT